>NW_026623111.1:77488823-77796758 GCF_023065955.2 Ursus arctos
CGTCATATGTGTCTACTGAAGTCTCAGCCTGGTTAGCTGAATGGTCAGGTAATGGTTGGACAAATGTTGGACAAGGCATTTCCTTAAATGCCTTGAACTAATAAGTCTCCAACCTTTGCAGAGGTGCTCTGTGCATGTGTTAGGGCACACCTTCAGTGCTCGAGTAGGCAGCTTATAAGTCTACCTTAGCTACACTTCCAGTGTAGAACCTCAAGATCACCTATCGGTAAGAGCTCTGTAGTTTGTCAAGTCTGTTTTTTGCAGGGATGGGTTAGCAATGACATTCCTTTCGGTGTTTTACAGGACTAAGCAAGTAAGTAAACATATTGAGAAATGGAATAATAAGTATCTCATGGAAAAGGAAAGACTAGAACAAACCTGTGGTACTGGATTGGAATTTCTTAAGAATCAGATATTCTCTTTTATAACCACAACTTAATTATCAAAATCAGGTATCAGCATAAACTCCAAGTTTTTAATAGATAGATAGATAAGAAATAAGTATGGATTTTTAATTCTGTCCATTGACTGCCTGAAGCAATGGCACCCCAGCAGCAATGCATGTATATAGTATACTGATCTTGCTTTAAAATACCATTCCCCACTAAATGGAAGTAGAGCTCCTTAAAAAAATGTCTGATTCCAAGGCTGGGTCAGGGGAAAAAAAAAAAAAATGGTGAAACTGGAACATCTTACTGTGCCAGACAGTAAAGAAATGCTCAAAGAATGATGAGGACCTGTCAAAAAGACACAAGAAGCAGCTTAAAGGATCAAATCTGAGGTAATTTAAACCTCAGAATAAATGAGTAATAAATTATAAATTTTTGCATAAAAGAAGAATTCATGAATCCATGCTGATATAAATGGGAAGAAAGATAAAGAAAGCTCTTCTTTAAAGTGCCAACAAATAAATGTCAAAGGAAAGATGGAGTCATAAAACCACCACTTGATATACATCACAGTAAATTGAATCAGGCATCATGAAAGAATATTAAACTAGTGAGTTTGATGAAAAAGATATCTACTTATTCTTAAAGTAACTCCCACAAACTATTTATAAAATTTTTAAAAACCGTAATTTTACAGTAGATAAAACTGGAAGACACCACCTCAAGTTAACATCACCAATCATGAGATAAGGAGATATCCTGTGCCTCTTTATGTGATGCACTGAGAAGTATTCCTGCCAAAATATACAAACCTACTCTAATTGTGATAAAATATACACAAACCCAAAATTAAGAAATACTCTACAAAGTAACTAGGCTATACTCTTCAAAAAGTCAAGGTTACAAAAGACAAAGAAAGACTAAAGAACTGTTCCAAAGTAAAGGAATCTTTCTTTTTTAAGATTTTATTTATTGATTTGACAGAGACAGAGAGAAAGAGAGACCACAAGCAGGGGGAGAGGCAGGCACCCAGTTGAGCAGGGAGCCCGACATGGTCCCAATACCAGGACCTTAGGATTATGACTTGAGCCAAAGGCAGACGCTTAACCGACTGAGCCACCCAGGCGCCCCCACAGTGGCTGCACCAGTTTGCCTTCATGGGTATCTGTTATTATGTTTGTACTATTCTATATATAATTATATAAATTACAGGAAATATATATTTTTTCAAACTTTTAACAATTCGAAGGATCTAAGACCCCAAAATGCACCAGTACAGCCACAAACCAAATGGTTTCTAAAGCTATTTGGGCCTAAGTCCAAAGATAGAGATACGTACAAACAAAAACTTACAGAGTTCTGAGAGTGAAGGTGAAGCCAAATATGAGAATACCTATTCTTTGCCCAAGGTTTGTCTCTCTTCAGCCTCTCCTTAAATCTATGCTTAATTTTGGCCAATTTCCTCATGGGGGTTACTTCTTCCAAATCTCATAAAAGTATAAAAATATAAGTTGAAAGCACTATGTATTTCAGTCTTGTAATTAAGTAAAACCAGATATATCCATATTCATGGATAATTCATACATTTCAATTGGCTAAATGAAATCTGGGCTCAGTTTTAGCCAGGTTTGAACTTGAAAACCTGCATGAGATGGATATACTATAATATGCTTGCTATTTTAACTACAGATAAGCTCCTTACCTTTTTTAATAAACATTTGTGAAATAACGCTTACACTATCAGATTCAAATTCCTTTATTGAAAAAAATGCTCTTTTCCCTTCCAAATTCAGGAAAAGAATATCTATGTATTCCATAGGATTATACATTGTAGCAGAGACTTCTAGTAAGTGAAACCTGTTTCCTTTTCTTCCTAAATGTAGTTAGACTGTATTTCCCAGCCTCCTTAGCCCTTAAGTGTGTCTACATAATTGAGCTTTAACACCCAGATATGGTCAAAAATCCTCCCACTAGCAATCCTCCATCCTCTTCCCACTTTGCCAACTGGATAGAGGTGAACCAAAGCCTTTTGATGATGACGGGAACATCCATGGAATAAGCCTGTGTCACTGTAGCTCTACATAGAGGAAAATCTCTTATCAACAAGGAATACCACATGAACGAAGACAAAAAGAACTTTTGTTGTATTAAGCCACTGAGATTTGGGGGTCTATTTATTACTGCAGTTGGTATTACATTAATTAAAACATGCATAATCATAAACAATCTTCCAATTGTCAATAGAAAATACATTATACTTACAAATTGAGGTTTATAGTATGCTGGACCTAGTGTACTGTCACGAGCAGGTGGAGAATGTTTTATAATACTGCCATCCTCATTAATATCATAACCATATGAGCATCCACAAGAAGGAATTGAAGGAACATCAACACTTCTGGAAACTGTAGGTGGTGCCCTTGAAATTTTCTATAAGAAAACATTTTATATTATTTACTTGGAGACAAGAAAAGGACCAAATATTAAAATTTACTGAAAGACAATTATTAAATATTGACTTAATGACTTTCATAATATGAACTAAAAATGCTTATTCTATAAAAGTAATTTAAAGGAGTAAATTCAAGTCTCACCTAATCATATAAATTAAGATAATATACAGTATTACTATTAAAGTCACCTTAAGAGGGAAAGAGTCTCTCTCACTTGGCTCAGTTATTTATTTTGCTTAGTAAATAAGTATTACTGATGCTAAAAGCAGGCATTCACTCCTATAGTCACATCATCAATCACAGTTCATAATATCTCCCAGGCAAAAATGAACTTTGTATTTTCTGTACCACTTCCTGGCTTCATTCCTTCAGCTAAATCAGCTCCTGATTTATCTCCATATTACTGGTGCTCTATATAAATATCCTAATTATGCTGACTAGATAGCAAGAAAAATGTCTATGGCATAATACTAAATGGAACTAGAAAATAGAATTTATGAATATAGCTAAGATATATGAAATTATACCAAAGTATATATAGTAATATATACGATTTAATGATGAACTTTTTTTTTTAAAGATTTTATTTATTTATTCGACAGAGACAGAGACAGCCAGCAAGAGAGGGAACACAAGCAGGGGGAGTGGGAGAGGAAGAAGCAGGCTCATAGTGGAAGAGCCTGATGTGGGGCTCGATCCCATAACGCCGGGATCACGCCCTGAGCCGAAGGCAGATGCTTAACCGCTGTGCTACCCAGGCGCCCCTAATGATGAACTTTTAAAAGCTATGCTAATTTTAACAGAATTATCCAAGTTATAGTCAGAAGTTTTAGGGTCATTATCATTTTTTCAAAATTTCCTTTAGCATAAAATATTTTATATTTAAATAAAAACAAGAAGTAGTAACATATAGCAGAAATACTAGTATAAAATTTAGCAAATGAAATACTGGCATTTAAGTGATTTAGTTATCTGGAAAATTAGTTAAGAATATATTGATCCTCTGTTGTTTCTGAATAGATAAATAATAAATGCTATAGTTTAGTGCATGCATGCCCTATAGACGATTATGTCATAAACATACTATCACTGGCAGAATTTTACTTTTTTTATCATCATTAGAGACCACTATTAAGTACTTTCAGTGATACTTTTTATACTGATTACCAAATTAAAACAGGAAATACTGAATAGCTTCTTCCGCTATTTTCAAAATTATTTACATGATGTCAAGACTTTCCAAAATATGTCCCCTACCCCCTTCTCCACCCTCTATTCCTACTACCCTCCCTCAGATCCAAATATTCTCAAGAACTCTGATCTTCCCCAAACATACCAGGCCATTAAATACCTCAGTGTCTTTATTTACATGGTTTTCTCTGCCTGGAGTGTTTTTTTCCCCATTGTTTTTAACTACTTAGTGAATCCTTCTTTAAGATCCAGTTTGATTGTGATATCACTATTCCCTCTAAAAACTCTCTACTTCAGGCTACTAGTAGACATTTTATTATGATATATGTTTATTAAAATAGCATTGCATCAAGTGTTTTGTACTGAATTACATAATTTTCCTGTTAAAAATTATAGATCCTGGGAAGCAATGATTTGTCTTCTATGTTTTGTCAGTGCCTAGAATTATGTCTAGTATACACAGTCTCTGAAAAAATGTCTGATATTCGTTTCAAATGCACAACATTGTAATTGGACAATTCTATACATTACACAATGCTCACCACAACAAGTGCAGTTACCATCTGTCTCCATACAAAGTTACACGATGTTACTGACTATATTCCCTATGCTGTATTTTCCTCTCCATGACTTTTTATTTTATAACTGGAAGGAAGGAAGGAAGGAAGGAAGGAAGGAAGGAAGGAAGGAAGGAAAGGAAAGGAAGGGAGGGGAGAGAGAAGGGGGAGGGAAGGAAGAGGAGGGAGGGGAGGAAGCGGAGAAAGCAGAGGAAGAAATTCTTAATGTGTCCATTAAAAAACATAAACAGGTCTTAAAAAAAAGCAATAACTGACTGCTTTTCAGAAGAAAATATCACACAGTATCATTAAGAAAATACAAAAGATTACTTTAATGTCTAATAAAACAAGTGTTTCCTTCTAAAAAAAAATGTCTGATAGACACTTGAATAAGTAAATGAACATTTACTTTGTCCCCATGCACAAAATAGCTGATATTTAAATATGCTTATAAATCTTAACTTCATTGTCATTGTACTGACATTATTCAACTGAGTACTTAGCTCTAAAATATGTCCCCTAAACAAAGCTGATCAAAATGTAATTAATACAACCTATGTAAAGGAGTTATGGAAAAAGAAAAGAGAGCCACTCTGAATAAACTGTGACCAAAATTTTCTAGATTATTTCTTTCAAAGGGCTAGGCCTTTGGTATAAAAATTATTCATTATATAACACCAATGTACCTTTCCAAGAATGCCATCTGCTAGTTTCCTACGTGAATTTTTTACTTGGGTCAATATAATCTCATTGTCTTCCATGGACCCTACTTCTCCAACTTCACTCATGTAGTTCTCCATGCCTGGAATGTATATTCCAACCCTATTCTTCAAGGCCAACCTCCTCTATAAATCCTCTACAAAGTATACTTTGCCACAATACAATATTCTTCCTTTAAATTCCTATGGCATTGGGGCACCTGGGTGGCTCAGTTGGTTAAGCATCAAACTCTTGATTTCGGCCCAGATCATAATCTCAGGGTCACAGGATAGAGTCCTGCCTCAGGCTCTGTGCTGGGCATGGAGCCTGCTTGAGATTCTCCTTCTCCCTCTGCCCCCCATCCCCGCTCTCTCTCTCTAAAAAAAATTTTAATTTAATTTAATTTAAAAATTCCTATGGCATTTAATTACGTGGTTATTCATTTAGCACCTATCATATTTCATCTTGCATTAGTAGCAATTTATATATCTCTCTTTCATCTAAATTTTAAGTTTTTTTATTTCAGGAATCATGTTTTAAATTTCACTGTATTATTGACAGTACTTATTGTATACACACACACACACACACACACACACCACTCAGGAGGTTTTTAAAATCTCCTTTCCTTTCTGTTTGCCATAGAAATTGGAAGTGATTATAAATTTATTAAAAGCAAAAAGGAAGTCAATTGTTAACACAATAAAAAAACTAGTTTATACACATCAAATATTCATTTAATTATAGACTACAATATGGATACTAACAAACCTAATTTTTATAGTAAATTTTTTAACATACCACATAAAACATTAAACCTTTACAATTTTAACTAAAAGAAATGTCAGAAGCATAATTTAAAATAGCAACATACTGATTGAAGATGCTCTTTAACCTGTAGTGCTTTTCTATTCATGATATCTAATGTTCCAGGATAAAACTGGTCATAGCTTGCTGGTCCCGGACTATCTGAAACAAACTTCTTAAAACGCCTCTCCCGGTTTTGTAGACTATGACCTCCTTTTACATTATACTAAATTGGAGAGAAAAAAATATGAAATAATTAAAAGAAGCACTTTATAATTAATACCTATTTGGTAAGTATTACATATTAATATGAACAAACAGTTTTAAAGCCCAACCTGAGAAAGTTAAGGCTCTTGATTGAAGACATCATTCTAGTAAAGGGATGAGAGTATGACAATTATAGTCATCGGTTTTAACTCTGAACTCAGACTAATATTTACTGTACTTAGGACACTCTAAGAGAATGCAAAACTCAGTTTTAAAACAAGAATCAAAACAAAGGAATCCCCAAAGTTGTAGAGCAAGAATAAAGAATATACGCTAGCAGGTCTCAAGAGAATATGTACCTCTGAAATGAGCTAAAAATATTGGTACTCACACTGCAAGGAAAAAGCAAACCTTCCAAGCTTGCTTAGGATTAATTATTTTCATGAACTATTTTTTGGCCATTTCCAGGGATGCCTATGTGGGCTTACTGGCAACAGCATGGGTTTTTATTTGGTTGGTTGGTTTTTTTCTTCATTTTTTTAACAGCTTGGTTTTATGCTCAGATTAATTTTAAACATTGTTTAATGCAGAGAAGGGACTGGGAGGAATCTCCCATAGCTCTTCATGCCACATGTCTGTATTCTCTGGAATCAGAAAACTATCAACTGGGTAATAGCCAGTGAATTCAGATAAAATTCCGTCTTATTAGTTTCAATTAACAGTCATAGTGTAATCATTTCAAAGATGATTCTTGGTAATAATGGTTGGCATTTCATAGATAAGATTTTATTTATTTGAGAGAAAGAGAGAGAGAGAGAAAAGGAGCAGATGGAGGGAGAGGGAGAAGTAGACTCCCCACTGAGCAGGGAGTCCAACCTGGGGCTCAGTCCCAGGACTCCAGTCTCTGGGATCATGACCTTAGCTGAAGGTAGATGCTTAACCCAGGCACCTCCAGATAAGATTTTTTTTTTTAAGTTACTGATTTACCAACAGACCTTTTCCCATGGTATATACATGTCAGATGTTCATAAT
Organism: Ursus arctos; assembly: GCF_023065955.2. Taxonomy (NCBI): domain Eukaryota; kingdom Metazoa; phylum Chordata; class Mammalia; order Carnivora; family Ursidae; genus Ursus; species Ursus arctos. The sequence continues at coordinate 77,496,159 of NW_026623111.1, forward strand.
TACTATTAACTGAGCCTATTTCTAGTTTGCGTCTTATTCAGCTGCTTTCAGCTTTTAAGAAATACACAAAAGAGATCTTGTTTTAAAAAATGAGTCAAAATTATATTCTTGGGTAGCCAATCCACTACTTGACAACTGTTTTAATAAGACCATAATTCCTATTTAAAGAGTTTGGATCTGTAACAAAATTTAATCATTTTGCAAAAACATTAACATTACAAGTTAGATAAAAAGTAAAATCATGAGAAAAGAGAACATCTCCTCAAATCTTGATTCTTTGAAAGCCATTACTATAATCTCTATGACCTTACATTTCACACTGCAATTTGAATTTATATTGAACTTCAACAGAAGATAGTAAAATTAATCTGATTTTTAACTGGTAGAAATTAACTGGGACTTTTCTAATTATTCATATTTCATAATTACCAATTCTACTGATTTTACAAGAGGTTATAAAAGGAACTACAATGTGTCAGATAAAGGATTCAAAAATTATATTATGAGCTAACTATAACCTTATATGAAAACCTGTGAGAAAACAGCCTTCCTACTTTTTTAGTCCTGTGCTTTTGTCTATATGCTGTGGTTACTTGATAAATTACTATGTTGCCAGCAACCTCCCAACAATACAGAATGTAGAGTCTCATCTGAAGGGTGAGGCCATGCACTGTATCACGTGTGATATCCCATCACACAGCTCTAGTGAAATGTATCTCTCAGATCAAAAATTAAACCTAAGTTGGACATCTATTACTAGGCCTAGATAGTGAGAAATATGAAAGAAACTATTTATCTGGATCCAGGGAAGAGATCTCCACATCTAAGTCTTATATAGCAAGGAACAAGATGGTATCAGCCATGCAGAGACAGGTCACAAACTAGAAAAGAATTAGAACCAGAAAACATAAATGAAATTTGAACTTACTCTTTGGATGGGGATTCACTCTAGGAAAAGGGATATGAACAAAATAAGGTATGTGACTTAAATTATCTATCAGAGAATCAGAAACTTGCACTTTGTAAACTTCATTCTTCTGCGTCTTTTATTTTCTTAATTTCCCTTATGTTGCTTTCTAAGAAAACTTCCTTTTGAAAAAAATTAGCATGCTTCAGATATGCTAAAGGAGACAAAGGAAAAAGCGAATTTGGCCATAACTGGGCAAGAGCTGGAAAGGCAAAAAGAATACTCCCATCCTCACTCCCAACATTACAGTAGTGGTGACAACCATAAACAAAGTGAAATAACCATAACCGAAACAGAGAAATAGAGAAGACTAAATTGGGACATGCAGTTTCTTTTTTTTTTTTTAATAATTTTTTATTATGTTATGTTAGTCACCATACAGTATATCCTTAGTTTTAGATCTAGTGTTCCATGATTCATCATTTGCGTATAACACCCAGTGCACCATGCAATACATGCCCTCCTTAATACCCATCACCGGCCTATCCCAATCCCCCACACCTCTCCCCTCTGAAGCCCTCTGTTTGTTTCCCAGAGTCCATAGTCTCTCATGGTTCATTCCCCCTTCTGTTTACTCCCCCTTCATTGTTCCCTTCCTTCTCCTACCGATCTTCCTGCTATTTCTTATGTTCCATAAATGAATGAAACCATATGATAATTGTCTTTCTCTGCTTGACTTATTTCACTTATCATAATTTCCTCCAGTCCCAACCATGTTGTTGCAAATGTTGGGTAATCGTTCCTTCTGATGGCTGAGTAATATTCCATTTCAACTCCCAAATGTTCTGCTTTTATAAGAGCTTCAAGTATTACATACAGTGGAGGCAGGCCCATACAACTACAACCAGATTTTCAGTCTTTTCAAATTTCATTTGAAGTTTCCAAATAATATTTCCTAAGTAATTGCTAACAGAAATGAACATTTCAACATACACTTCCAAAAAAAGTATAAAAATAAATTGTTAAATACTTGCATTAATTTCCAATAAGATTATCCCTATAATTATTATCCAGCATATTAATAATTTACAGAATTTGTATGCTAACTATGTCACATTACAAACATATTTCTTAATTCAGCCATTTAAAATAATAATGGACTTTATTTTTTAAACAGTATGGTAAAGTCACACTTCTTGAAATTCTTAAAAGTTCTGCAAGAATTTAGCCTAAAACTACACAAAAAAAATCAACAGCAATTGAGTAAATAAGTCATAGTCATTTTTTAAACTAAGGAAATCAATCTTCTCCTGGCACTGGTTTATGGTTTCAAGAAGAAATATAGAGAATACTAGAACTCTTTTTCTTAAATCGCCCATTACATTTAAAAAAGTACATTTCCTAATTCCTTATTCTTGAAATCCAAGAAATGTACCCAATTGGGGATAAAATAAAATCTGGTCTAAGTTGCACTTTACATTATTTTACATGTGGAATTGACTAAAATCAACATTAATATAATATTTCAACATCCTGATATTTGTCATGCTTAACAAGTTTGAAATCTACCTATTGTGTATTTTATTCCATTCCCCTCTTGGAATAGTAGAGTTACAGTCTTAACAGAACTACTGGTGGAACTAGCAAGCCCATATACCCATAATATGCTGGCCATGGGCCACGGAGTGGAAGCAGGAGTGACACTTGTAATGATGACATCTAATGACCCATTACTATTTTTTGCTTTTTGCCCTCTAGGCACTAGTATGCTGGAAGTTTTAAGAACCCAGGGAAGAGCCATAAATGTTCCACTGACTTGGAAGTTGAGACCATCAACTGGCCATTCCAGGCTCTGTATGCTAGAAAGAAAAATAACCAGTGTATTGGCTGAGGTGATTAACCCTGAGCAGAACTGACAAACAGGACTAAGGACAGCCACAAGCATTGTGGTGGGATGGAACATAGAGACACCTTGCAGAGCTGCGTCGAACTACAATGCCCAGTGAAAATGGTAAGAGCAAGTTTAAAGGTTTGAAAAGGAAGCCTGTGAATCAAGAGCTCAGACTCCTTAGAACTAAAGATTCTGGTCACCATATCAGGCTGAAAACTCCACCAGATAAAGTCCCTTTAATGAGACAGGGAACACAAAATGAGTAATGAAAATCTTAATCTTAAACCATCTATAGCTTCAGATCAGTTACAGAAACTAACAGGTCCCCATCTGCCTTTCCTTGCTTCCTACATCACTTGCTTTCGTTTCCCCTCCCCTTTTTTCCCTCTTCTATTGTAAAATGGCAACACTAATGATGGATAAAAGTTATTGGATGCTCCCTATAATCAAGCACTATTCTAAAATGCTTACTAATGTATTTAACTCTTAGAAAAAGCCTATAAACTTAGTATCCCTATTTAACAAAGGAGGAAACTAAAGCCCAAAGAGATTAAGTAGTTAAGATTAAGTCTACCTACATTTGAAATCTGTCTGAACTAGTAAGTGGCAGAGACAAATTTCAAAATGTAGGTAGTCTACTTCAGGAGTCCACACTATTAACCACTTCTTTATAATATCTCGTGTTATATTTACTTACCATTTCATCTATAGGTTGCAGAATAATGGAACAGGAATGTGAAAAAACAAAAGTAGAAACGGCCTTAATCTAAAGATCCATTTGGTAGTAACACTGTAATATCATCTCTGAATGCGGTAGCTAGACCTTAGTTTGGCTCCTTCAGGGAAGTTATACTTGAAAATTATACATAAAATAATTGCTTTTTTTAAATTGTATATGTGGGAAGAAGAATTATGTGTATACGTAGTGCACATGAGAGACAAGAGAACTGAGAGAGAAGAGAAGAGAAGGGATAAAATGTAATGGAAATCTATTGTTTTTTATCTGTCCAGCATCCCGTCTATTATCTTCCCATAACAGCGTGCATATTCACCACCATTGGGGCAATCAAACCTCCCCTATAATTTGTGGTTTTAGAGGGGCTTCCAAACACAGGTTTCCCTGTCCCAGGAATGACTGGACCAATCAGATTCTCTCTACTAGGAATCTGAATCCTAAATGGATTCACACTAAAAAAAAGTGGAAGGGAGTTTTAGAATTAAGTTACCTAATGGCAGTTCCTGATTGCAGTTCTTACTACTGAGATATCTGAATTGTCTTAGTCCTGTCCTTCCTTAAGACATAATTACACAGTTATTCCTTCAAGTCCATAAGCCACCCAAATACCTTTCCTATAAATATTACTGTAAATCTAGTATCTGTCTTAAAAATCTATCTTATTGCTTCCAAGCAAAAACTCCTGACTGATAGAATGGTTGCTATTACCCACTTAGAAAGTCTAACGCAACAATTAAGGCATCAATGACTGCACCTGGGCCTCCAACAGAGGAAATAAAGATCTGCTAGGCTCAATTAGGAGTCATTATGTATGAATGCAAAATTAATGTGAAAAGGGTAAAAGATGATATTCATGATTATGAAGATACTGGAGTTACATCCACTGTTTCTGAACATGAATGTATCATCAAAGATGTTCTAGTCATAGACTCTCATAGACTGTATAGGCTCCAGATGAGACAATGACAGTAGCTATACCTTAAAAATATGGCACACAAACTAATTTTCACTCTACTGCCATCCTCCATCTACATATCTTGGTCATTTGCACAACATTCATGCACCATAATTCATTCAGTAGTCCTATTCTCCTATTCAAGAGTCTCAAGAACCATGAAGCATGTAACAATGTTTTCTGTCTTATAGAATACATAGAATAATGGGGAACATCCAACCAGGCAATCAACAATAAACACATATTTTCTCAAATTCTAATAACAAAATACAGATTAAAAGGAGAAAGAAGAGGATATGAAGGGAAAATAAAATATGACAAATGACATATTAGTCCAGTAGAGGAAGAAAGTGTGATGCTTATTAACTCCAACTATTATAATAACTATTATAAATTTACCTGTGCTTCTGAAACGTTATAGTGTCCTGGCCCTGGAACAGCTTTTTCAGTGTTAGAGGCAACAGTAAAAGTACTTTCTCTGGCAGCCAAAGAAAGGAATGGTGCACAGCCACCTATAAAAGTAAAATCATATCACTGGCAGATAAGATAGGGTACCAGTGATTTCAGAGAAGCATTCAAAATATATAAAATCATTTAGTGACCTCAACTGTGGAGACTATATTATCAGAACTAATGGCTAGCCATAGAAGTTGCTGTATTTTTTTTAAATTCTGATGTAACAGCAGAACACTTATTAGTATATATTAAAGAACTTACAGAACTGGAATTCATTCCTAAACAACAGAAAAAATACTTAAATTTTTTTTAAAAGCCTTTTTCTCTTCTAAGAATATTTGCTTGAGATGAAAACAACAGTTATTTTTAGCTAATAAAACATTTTCATCTTCAGGAGAGCAGCGTTTTACATTTTGGAACATCTATTATTTGTAGACAATAGCATATATAAAGTTGTAGAGACAACTTAGATTGAAATAATTTAAAGTGAGTTTACAACAAGTAATTAATAATGTCTCTCTGCTTTGGTACATAGTTGGTACTCGGTAAATATTTCTTGATTGCCTAACCCCAAACAAAGGTTTACAAGTCTAAGATATAAATTTCTTTGGAACAAATAATCATAAAATTAGACAAACTTAATAAACTTAATAGAAAGACTTAGTCTTCTAAAAGACTGATAAAAAATATCAAGAACTGTATCAAGAAAATGAGTATAGTTTAAGCAACACAGATATCACAGAAGAAATGGAGAGAATAGAGCAGCTCTCTTCAATGCGTAATAAAAGAATGAAAGTGAGAATGCAAAATGTGTGAGAATATTATCCACTAAAGGGAAATGTACACAACTGTGAGAATATATGGCAATAATTAGTATAGTTTAAAATCTTGCTAATCTGGGCTAAAAATAAAAGACAGTCTTTTTAAAACAGGAAATAATGTGTTTCTTTTGAAGCCCACATGTATTAAAATGCAACTGAAATCAAGAACTATTTCTTTGTTACACCCTTAAAGAAAACCAACAAACCATGAAAGAAAGACAAGAATGGATCAGAGAAAACCTTCAGAAACAACCACAAAACAAGTAAGATGGCAACAAATACATATCTATCAGTAATTACTTTGAATACAAATGGACTAAAAACACTTAAATCAAAAGATATAAGGTGACCAACTGAATAGATAAAAAAACAAGACCCATGTATATGTTGCCTACAAGAGACTCACTGCAGACCTAAAGACACCTACAGATTGAAAAGGAGGTGATAGAAAAACATTTATCATGTAAATGGATATCAAAAGAAAACCAGGCTAGCAATAGTTATATCGGACAAAATAAACTTAGAGACTGTAACAAGAGACAAAGAAGGACACGATATAATAATAAAAGGGACAATCCAACAAGAAACTATAACAATTGGAAATATGTATGCACCCAACATGGGAGCCCCCAAATACATAGAACACTTAATAACAAGCATAAAGGAAATAATGGATAGTAATACAATAATAGTAGGGGACTTTAACACCCCACCTACATTGACAGGCAGATCATCCAAACAGAAAATCAACAAGGAAACAGTGACTTGAATGACACACTAGACCAGATGGATTTAACAGATATATTCTGAACATTCCATCCTAAAACAGCAGAATGCACATTTCTTTTAAGTGCACATGGAGCATTTTCCAGAATAGATCACATATGAGGCCACAAAACAAGTCTCAACATATTAAAAAAAAAAAAAAGTCATACTATGCATTTTTTTCTGGCCACAATGCTATGAAATTAGAAATCAAACGTAAGAAAAAAATCTAGAAATAGCACAAACACAGGGAGGTTAAATAACATGCTATTAAACAATGAACCGGTCTACCAAGAAATGAGAGCACAAATCAAAAATTACATGAAAATGAAAACAAAATGGTCCAAAATGTTTGGGATGCAGCAAAAGTGGTTCTAGAAGGAAGTTTACAGCAACACAGGCCTACCTCAAGAAGCAAGAAAAATCTCAAATAAATAACCTAACCTTACACCTAAAGGAGCTAGAAAAAGAAGAACAAATGAAAGCCAAACCCAACAAAAGGAAGGAAATAATAAAGATTAGAGCAGAAATAAATGATATAGAAACTAAAAAAAACAATAGACCAGGTCAATGAAAAGCAGGAGCTGGTTCTTTGAGGGAGAAAAAATAAAATAAAATAAAATTGATAAACCTCTGGCCAGAATTATCAAGAAAAAAAAAAGAGAAAGGACTCAAAAAAAAAAATCACAAATGAGAAATAACAACCAACACCACAGAAATACAAACAATTATAAGAGAATATTATGAAAAACTATACACCAACAAATTAGACAAACTAGAAGAAATGGATAAATTCCTAGAAACATATATATACAAAACTTGAAACAGAAAGAAATAGAAAATTTGAGCTGACCGATAACCAGTAAAGAAATTGAGTCAGTATTCAAAAAATCCAAACAAACAAAAGTCCAAGACCAAATGGCTTCACATGGGAATTCTACCAAACATTTAAAGAAGAATTAATACCTATTCTTCTCAAATTATATTCCAATAGGGAAACTTCCAAATTCTTTCTATGAAGCCCACATTACCATGATAACAAAATTAGATAAAAACACCACAAAAAAAAAAGAGAACTACAGGCCAATATCTCTGATGAACAAGATGTAAAAATCCTTAAAATACTAGCAAACTGAGTCCAACAATATGTTTAAAAAAATCATTCACCATGATCAAGTGGAATTTATTCCTGGGTTGCAAGGGTGGTTCAGTATTCACAAACCAATCAACGTGATACATCATTCCAATAAGAGAAAGGATAAGAAACATATGATCATTTCAATAGATGCAGAAGAAAGCATTTGACAAAGTACCATATCCATTCATAATAAAAGCCCTTAACAAAGTGGGTTTAGAGGGAACATATCTCAGAATAATAAAGACTATATATGAAAAACTCACAGCTAACATCATCCTTAATGGGGACAAACTGAGATCTTTCCCCCTAAGGTCAGGAAAAGATAAGGATGTACACTCTCGCCACTTTTACTCAACATATACTGTAATCTTAGCCACAGCAATCAGACAACACAAAGAAATAAAAGGCATCCAAACTGGTAAGAAAGAAGTAAAACTTTCATTATTTGCAGATGACAGTGATAGAATGTACAGAAAATCCTAAAGACTCCACCAAAAAACTGCTAGAACTGATAAATGATATTCGGTCAAGTTGCAGGATACAAAATAAATCTATAGAAATCTATTGCATTTCTATACACCAATAATGAAGCAGCAGACAGAGAAATCAAGAAAACAACCCCGTTTGTAAATGCACCAAAAATAGTAAGATACCTAGGAATAAACTTAATGAAAGCAGTGAAAGACCTGTACTCCAAAAACTACAAAATATTGATGAAAATAATTGAAAATGACACCAAAAAATTGCAAGACATTCCACATTCATGGGTTAGAAGAACAAATATTGTTAAAAAGTCTATGCTACCTAGAGGAATCTAGACATTCCATGCAATCCCTATTAAAATACCCTCAACTTTTTTCACAGAGCTGGAACAAATCATCCTAAAATTTGTATGGAACAAGAAAAGATCCTGAATAGCCAAAGGAATGTTGAAAAAGAAAACCAAAGCTGGTGGCATCAAAATCCCGGACTTCAAGCTCTATTACAAAGGCACTATCATCAAGACAGTACGGTACTGGCACAAAAACAGACACATGAATCAATGGAACAGAATAGAGAACCCAGAAATGTACCCTCAACTCTATGTCAACTAATCTTCCACAAAGCAAGAAAGAATATCCAATGGAATAAAGACAGTCTCTTCAACTAATGGTGTTGGGAAAATTGGACAGCCACATGCAGAAGAATGAAACTGGACCATCTCCTTACACCATACGCAAAAATAGACTCAAAATGGATGAAAGACCTAAATGTGAGACAGGAACCCATCAAAATCCTTGAGGAAAACACTAGCAGCAACCTCTTCAACCTTGGACACAGCACATCTCCAAAGGTAAGGGAAACAAAAACAAAAATGAATTATTGGGGCTTCACCAAGATAAAAAGCTTTTGTACAGCAAAGGAAACATTTGACAAAACCAAAAGACAACCGACAGAATGGGAGAAGATATTTGCAAATAACATGTCAGATAAAGGGCTACTATCCAAGCCCTATAGAGAACTGATCAAACTCAACACCCAAAGAACAATAATCCAATCAAGAAATGGGCAGAAGACATGGACAGACATTACTATCCAAATGGCCAATAGACACATGAAAAAATGCTCAACATCACTTGGCATCAGGGAAATACAAATCAAAACCACAATGAGATACCTCCTCACACCAGTCAGAATGGCTAAAATTAACAAGTCAGGAAACAGCAGATGTTGGTGAGGATGCGAAGAAAGGGGAAGCCTCCTACACTGTTGGTGGGAATGCAAGCTGGTACAGACACTCTGGAAAACAGTATGGAGGTTTCTCAAAAAGTTGAAAATAGAGCTACCCTACGACCCAGCAATTGCACTACTGGGTATTTACCCGAAAGATACAAATGTAGTGATACAAAAGGGCAGCTGCACCCCAATGTTTATAGCAGCAATGTCCACAATGGCCAAACAATGGAAAGAGCCCAGATGTTCATCAACAGATTAATGGATAAAGAAGATGTGGTATCTATATACAATGGCATACTACCCAGGCATCAAAAAGAGTGAAATCTTGCAATTTGCAACATGGATGGAACTCGAGAGTATTATGCTAAGGGAAGTAAGTCAATCAAAGAAAGACAATTATCATATGATCTCACTGATATGTGGAAATTAAGAAACAACACAGAGGATCATAGGGGAAGAGAAGTAAAAATAAAACAAGACGAAATCAGAGAGGGAGACAAACCATAAGAGACTCTTAAGCATAGGAAACAAACAGGGTTGCTGGGATAACTGGGAGATGGACATTAAGGAGGGCATGTGATGTAATAAGCACTGGGTTATTATATAAGACTGATGAATCACTGACCTCTACCTCTGAAACCAATAATACATTATATGTTACTTGAATTTAAATAAAAGTAAATAAATTTTTCTAAAAAAGAACACTAAAATATCTATTATAAATATTTTCCATATGTTCAACAAGGTAGAAGAAAGATGAACATGATAAGGAGATAAAGGGAAGATATAAAAATACTAAAATCAAACTTCTGAAATGAAAAGTACACTGATATGGGGCACCTGGCTGGCTCAGTCAGAAGGGTGTGCAACTCTTGATCCAGGGTCATGAGTTCAAGTCCCACATTGGGTATAGAGATTACTTAAATAATAACTTATAAAAAAAAAAAGTACACTCATAGGGTTAATGACAAATTTTATGTGAGTTAATAACAGACATTTTTTTCTCAATTCTTAATCTCTTTAAAAATAACTATTTATAGTAAAAATAATTTCAAGTTATTGTGACATTATATAGCATATATAGAAGTAGAATATATGATCACAATAGCACCAAAGATGAGATGGGAGAAATGGAAGCAAACTCTTGTAAGGTTCATATACTATATGTGAAGTGATACAATATTATTTGAAGGTAGACTGTGATAGGTTAGAGATGTATATTGTAAAACCCAGAGCAACCACTAAAAAATAAAGAAGTGTACCTAGTAAAAACAACTAAATTCATTCAACAAAGGTAGGGATAAAAGCTAAGAGAAACAAAGAAGAGATTAAATAAATAGAAAAACAAACATCAAGAAAGTAAATTTAAACACAACAACATTAATAATTAAATTAAATAGAAAAGTTCTAAACACCCCAATATAAAAGGCAGAGATTGTCAACTGGATAAAAACGTAAGACCTAACCTTATGCTGTCTACAGAAAACCCTCATAACACATAAAGACATAGAAGTTAAAAATAAAAGGATGGAAAAGATACACCATGCATCCATGAATCAAAGGAAGCTGGAGTGACTATAGTAAAATCAGACAAAGCAGATTGTAGAACAACGAATACTAGAAATAAGAGAGACGTTGCATTATGATAAAGGGGTCATTTCATCAACAGGATTTAATAATCCATAAAGATCAGCAAGGAAATGATTGCCACAAAAATCAGAACAGAGTTTACCTGTAGGGGAGAAGAAAGAAGGTATAATTGAAAGGGAAATTGGGCAATGTTATATTTCTTATTTACTTTTGATGCCATAATTTTTATGCAATTTTCTACATAAGCGTTTAATCTTACAAGTAAAAGTTTTTTGGGTTTTATTTAAATTTAGGTTCATACAACATGACGTAATGTGAGATAAATATGAAAACTAAGAAAGCTAAGTTCAGACTAGTTCTTAAGGCAGCTGTCCTGACACCATGGCAGAGATTCTAACTCAATCTACCTAAACAAGTGTGAAATTAATTGCGAAATACTGAAATTCATAGAAAAATGGAAAAGAAAAAACACACAATAGCCCCATGTATTCAAGAAAGCCAGTACTCATAAAATCTTCATTGAAGCTTTCCAAAATTATATAGGTTCTTTCATCAATAAGCTAAAAGTTTATATGAAATACTGACCTCAAGTAAAACCACAAGAAAATTATTTACACTGATTAGCTCCATGAAAGAAGGGACTTGTCTGTTTTACTCATAATTGTATACATACTGTTTACATTTAGAGTGGCAAACTGTCCTAGCGTGCTCAGGACATAGAACTTTTAGTGCTAAAACCACATACCCACATAAATCAAGATGTCTGGCCACCCTATCAGAGTGCTCTGCATATTAATCAATAAACATAGAATCATAGTTGATATTCTAAACTACACTTTTAGTCTTTTCATTCAACAATAGTGAATACTTTGTTGTTGTGTGGAGAGAGGCAGTGAGGGTATAATCATAAATAAGCTAAAACTCTGGCCTCCAATAGTGGGAAAGCCAGAAAAATAAATAATTATACTACAAACAGCACTGCCAATAATTAAGATACAAAATATAGGAGAAGAAGGTTCTGGGGAATGAGGGTTAGTGGAGTATGAGATAAAAGGGTTGACTTGGGACATATGGATGTATTGGCACGTGAAGTGCAACAATGAATGATAAATCAAACTGTCAGGTAGAAAGAAGAAATATAGAATACAGGAGAAGGAAAGATATGAAAAGAAAGAAACAAGTTCAGTTTGAGAAATATTGAGTTTGAGGCACCAGCAGCAGGAGATAAATCAAACTGGCATGAAGCAATAAAAGTTAGTCCATTCGGAGAAAGAAGGTGGGCAGCATGTGATTAAAGGGCAAGTTCTACAGCCACAGCTACTGCCACAAAACAAAAAGGTCATTCTTCATATAAAAGCAATAACTAGACCTTTGAAACATACTCATCTTCAGGGACATCAACATATACAGCAATCACATATATATTGTTTATTTAAGCTTAAAAACAGAGTGCATTCCCTGAGGTGGTCTCCCTAAATTCAGACTGGCTAATAAGATAAATTATTATTGGTGGCATAAGCTCATAGGCACGAGTGCAAGACCATGGACGGCTCATGCTTCTGTGGCAGGCAAAGTTAACCACTCCTCCATCAAAGAAGAAATCTGAGAAAGAATATATTTAGGAGCTGGTGTTACCCAGCTTAGATAACTGATATAGAACCAATATAGATAACTAATATACAGCTGATGTAGGGTGCCATTTATTAAAATCAAGTTCAAAAAGCAATTAAATTCTCCTTAGCACAATATGCCAGGAGAAGTCACATTACTAAAAGGACTATGTTTTTATCATATTCTACTAGGCAGTTGTCTCTAGGGAAAATTTGCTTTGATGAGAAAAAACATCCTTCCTTCTTAGATAAATGTGAGAAACTCAGGAATAGCTCTCAATAATCTGGAATTGGAATATCCATTCTCTCTCCTACTCATGAAATCAGAGCAGCTCAGTCCTGTTCTTTTTAGGCTGCAAATCCTGGGTTGAAAAGAGTCTCTCCGATTAAATGGATGAAGGCTTAGGCAATGAAGTTTGCAGACTGGGGTGAAAAGAACTTCCTGAAGAAAATGTGAAGATAATACACTGGAGGACTGACCAAGCCAGCTACAGTAATAGGAGAGTGGTAATTAGGAAACAGAAAAGTTAGGAATAAAGAGTATTTGCATCCTTCTTTTGAAGATCTAAGACTCTAAGTTCCTCTGCTCTTCTGTGGTTCAAGGTAACAAGTTATATAAAGTCCCAACATCTATTCTTCCTACATCATACTGACCCTTAATTGAAATAACTGTGTATATTTCTGCATAGTCTGGTGTGTCGCTGATATTAAAGAGAGGTAAAGCAGAATGAACCTAGGGAAGAGATAATAGCTACTTTAAATTATCCAGGAAAGGGGCCCCTGTGCGGCACAGCAGTTAAGTGTCTGCCTTCGGCTCAGGGCATGATCCCGGCGTTATGGGATCAAGCCCCACATCAGGCTCCTCTGCTGTGAGCCTGCTTCTTCCTCTCCCACTCCCCCTGCTTGTGTTCCCTCTCGCGCTGGCTGTCTCTATCTCTGTCGAATAAATAAATAAAATCTAAAAAAAAAAAAAAAAAAATTATCCAGGAGAGAAATGATACCTGTACCTTCTATTAATTATCAGCATGTTGTTGCTGAGTATTGCTAAAACAGGGCTCAACAGTATACAGCTGCTCTGAGTTGCCAAGCATAGACTTTCCTAGTTTCTTTCACAAGTCAGCAAGGCGAAAATCTATAAAACAGTAAAAGGAGGGCCTTGCAACACCCCACTTACAGCTCTCTAAGCAGAGTTCACATAAGTCATGTAGCAAGTTTTTAATTCTATGTGTAGCTCGTTAGATATTTTTTAAAATTTTATTCCAAGAATTACTCTTTCTTATTTTTTTAAAATTAAGCATCTATGTGTTACAGTATTGAGCTAAAAACTGAGAGTAACAGTAAAGATCATGGCTATTGCCCCCAAAAGAATCACATTTAATGTGGCATCCAGATAAGTTAACAGATAATTAAGATATAGTACCAAAGTGCTGTGAAAGTGTCAGTAAAGAGTCAAAGAAAGACTTGAGAAATAGCAGTCACAGAGTAATTTCACTTTACCTGAGTCTGAAAGAGTAGGTAGGACTCAGACAGATGAGGAAGGAAGGAACAGCATACTGGGCAAAGTATCAGCAGCTACAAAAGCATGGAGGTGAGTGAGCATGAATTTCTAGAAAATGCAGAGTTGAAACTGCTGATATGTATGTGGGGTAAGTGCTGGGTGTGGGTGAGAGAGAATGTGGGAGGCCAGGTAAGGGATCAGACCATGAAGAATCTTATGCACTATGCTAAATAGTTCAGATTTTAACCTTGGTGTTAAAAGGATTTTTTTTATAATGATTTTTTATTATATTAAAAAGGATTTTTTTTTAACAAATAACATAATTATATCTTAGGAAGATCATTTTAGCCATAAGAGAGAAGTAAGGAACTGAAATAGAGGAAAATCAGTAATATTTTATTGGTTTAATTCAGAATAGAAATAATGAGTCCTGAACAGTCAAGGGCAGGTATATGAAGAAAGGGAACTAATTTAAGAGACAATGAGAAGATAGAATCAATAGATCTTTTTTTTTTTTTTAAGATTTTATTTATTTATTTGACAGAGAGAGACACAGCCAGCGAGAGAGGGAACACAAGCAAGGGGAGCAGGAGTGGAGCAGGGAGCCCGACGAGGGACCCTGAGATCACGCCCTGGGCTGAAGGCAGACGTTTAACGACTGAGCCACCCAGGCGCCCCAGAATCAATAGATCTTAATGATCAATAAGCATGGTCAGTCAGGGAAGTCTAGAATAATTCCAAAGTTTAAAATTTATAATTGACTTATAGGGAATTTTTCAAAGGGGCTAGTAATGATGGGGAAAATGATGAACTGAGATACTTGGGAGTTTCAGATGTCAGAGACTACCCAGTAAAGATGTCCAAAAAAGTAATAGCAATGAGAAGGCCCTAAGATCAGGAGAAAGTTAATCTTAGAGATATAAATCACCTATATCTCTAAAGACTTTCTTCTGGGATTCATCAGAATCAGAATAGGGATAGTAGGTAAAGCTATGGATTTGAACAAGAAAGTGCACAAGAAAAGAAACCAGCAAAGGAGAGAAAATACACTATATAAACATTTAAAAGACATTAAGAAAAATAATCTTTAAAGAAGACAATGAAGGATTGATTGCCAAGGGAAAAAATGACAGCCTGATTCAACATTTAACAAATGTTTATTAGGTCCTAACCATGCATCAAGTACTGTTTTAAGACAATAACTGGAAAAAGAATGAGAAAAAAATGATGATGTTACAGATACCAGGGAAAGAAATATTTCTAAAGACAATGTTCAGCCGCGTCAAAATAAAATCAGGATTCAAAACATCACAGGTATAAGTATTTTGGGTGGTGGTTGGTGGTTAATATATTGTTAGGGAGGTTAATGTTTATAACAACTCAATTGTATTAAATACTGACATAGGCTCCAAGAACACTGATATTGATATCAGATGAGAAAAGCAGTAAAATTCAAAAATTAAAACAATGACAAATCTGCACTCCACCCAAAGAAACCTAAGTCAACCTAATATCCTAATGTCATTAGTCATTTAAACACAGTAATGGAATTTGTTTAAAAATATATAGTGTAACAATAGGGGAAATGCAGATTAACATGGGAAAAACTATAATTAGGATGGTAGTAAGCTCCACAAAATCATCAAATTAGAAAAAGCAGAAAGCAAATTATAAGTGTTTGTTAAATGTTTCCCCTAAGTCACTAACTGCAAACAAGTGAGAGAAAATAATTATTGCAAGTAATTATTTAAACTATCCATTACAACTCCATCTCTTCAAGTATAGCTTTTTTTTTCTCTCCAAAATGTGGGCTCTCATTAGTATGTTCAAAAAGAAGACTGATATGGTCAGTTAAGAAGCATCCATCAGGGGCGCCTGGGTGGCACAGCGGTTAAGCCTCTGCCTTCGGCTCAGGGCGTGATCCCGGCGTTATGGGATCGAGCCCCACATCAGGCTCCTCTGCTATGAGCCTGCTTCTTCCTCTCCCACTCCCCCTGCTTGTGTTCCCTCTCTCGCTGGCTGTCTCTATCTCTGTCAAATAAATAAATAAAATCTTTAAAAAAAAAAAAAAAGCATCCATCAAAAAGTACACGAGACTATCTTTAAACCATACTGCAAACTAGAAATATAAAAGTTACATCTTAGTAAATCAAGTGTCTCTGGCTAATGGTTGCAAAAGTGTGTGAAGCAGGCAGAATTACAAAGAAAAGAAACAGTAGACGGTAAGAAATAACACAGGATTTGGAGACTTATATAGTCACCAGAGACAGGAAATCAAAATCCTAGATCTAACCCGTACAATTGAACGTAGGATGGAGATAACCATTGTAGCATCAAAAGTCCTAGCCATACGCTTACTGACCTTGTAAAATGTGACAAATGATTTTACCAGTTATCACCTGTAAAATTAGGAGAGTATTTTCCCTATTTTATGTTTTGTTACACTTACGAAGTGGTACCATTATGTTTAACAAGCACACAGAAACGGGCCTGGCTGAAAGTGAGGGGCCTGTCACAGCGGCTTGCCTTTCCCTACCTCTTACCTGTTGCCTGCTGCTTCAGGAAAGGTACCTGGTAGGATCCAGGACCCACATGCTCCTCAGTGCTGCCACCTTCAGCCAATCTAAGCAAGCGGGGAGCTCGATCATACATAATTGTGGGAAGGAGGGGCCGGGCGGGCGAAGCCGCAGCTGAAAAAGGGTAAAAACAAAGTGACTAGAGGTGTGGAGCAAAAGGAAGCTGACGACAGTATGAAGAGGGTCGAGCAGAACTTAAATGGACGAGCTACCATAGAGGCTATGCCCCACCTGCTCGTTGGGGTCAGATTTCCCCTAGGTCAATTTATAGCCCCGTGGTAAAGTGAAAAGGAGCGCGACCAGGGATAAGATACCCCGCACAACCATCTATCCGTTCACCAGGCGAGCGTTGAGGTGCTCCACCAAGAAAGGAGATTAAAAAGTAGGCGCCAGTCCCTAACTTCCGGTCTTCTCTCCGCCCATTTCTCTCCGCCCCGGAAGTCTCTAGGAGCGAGGGGTCGAAGTGCTCCTCCCTGACCAAGCGCTCGGAGCATGCGTACTGTGCTGCGGGAGTCCCGCCTCGTTGCGCCCTGCGCGCACCGCGTTCCTGAACGATAGAGAGGGAGAGTTTTGGGAGTTCTGTTGCGGCGCCACCAGTTTTAAGTTTTGTGCTCGTTGGAAAAGCTCTAGAAAACACGTTAGAAGAGGTTAGAACCCGCTTGACTATGATCCCTTTCCGCTATAAACCAGTTAGAGCGGCAGGGAAGACACTAGCAAAAACTGTGAAAGAAAAAAAACATGCTCTCCAAGCAGAACCTCGGTTCTGCGAGCTCAGCGCCCACTCCTACTACAACTACGTTCACAACCACAGAGGAGAAAACACCTCTGCTCTATCGTACAGATACTCCAAACTACGAAGAGAATCTCAGGAAGTGGTGGTAACAAGAAACAGGGAACCCGAGGAAGGAGAGGAAAAGCTCACCAACCGAAGCAATGCAAAGGGCAGGTAACGGAAAGCAGTGTTTGTTGTCACATGCCAGGCAACGGCGACATTGACTTCTTACGCTGTTGAATACAAAGCAAGGGCTTGAAAAAGCCCAGTCCACCCCCACCCTCACCCCCGAACCAATGGGTCTCTTAAACTCAGGCAAAAGGAACCTGGCTTGTGCAAAGGTCTTAAGGAGTCTGTCAGAATCCACCTTAAAGTGGTCTCTGGCTTTTTTTTTTTTTTTTCCCCAGCAAGAATCCCTCCCACATTCTAATCACCCTTAAAGGCTTAAATAAATAACTGCCTTGACCATGCCTCACCCCCAAATGAGCTACAGTATTTACCTTGCATCTACTTCGGATTTTTACAGTATTTATATTCTGTAGAACATTTGATACCCAATTCCGTGGGTCATTTATTGTGACAATTGTTCTATATAGGTTGGAATACTCTCCAAGGCTATATGCTTCTCAAGGATATATCTGTAATACCTTTTTTTCTTCCTACTCAGTAGCTAGCTGAATATTTACTTTAAAAAACACATATTGGGAAAAATATATATATTGGCATATACTATAGACTGCTGCTAGGCTATGGGGATACAAAGATACAACAAAGTTCAGCCTCAAGCATTCTTTATGGAATAGAGAAAGAGATGTGTATTAGCCATAATATGAGGTGACAAGAGAGATGTATAAAATAAAAAAATATTGCAGGACTTTGGAACCCACCTCTTCCTACTAAGAAATTAGATGCTGATCAGTAATCCTTTCTCGTTGACTTCATTTTTCCTTGCATGCTTGCAGAAAGCCTCATAGTTTTCTCAAAGTTATTTAAACCTTATTTTCCCAAGCTTCCACAGATAGCCATTGAGATCTAGAACACATGTACTATTAGATTTTATGATATAGTATGAAAAGAGTCACAAAAACAAAAGAGAAAAATCTGTGCTTTGGAAAATGATCCAGTGGTGCTGTAAATTAGCTTTCTATTGGTGGACATTCCTTAGGGACTTCATTTTCCCTTGACCCAAACAAGAATAGAAACCCAGAGCAAATTCAGGTCTGGGCCATCTTTGTAGCAGTCACTGGTGCAGACTGACAACCTCCTGGCTATTCATGTCTGTTGTGGCCTTGATTACTCTTTCCTTGAATAGATTTGGGTTTGAGATTGGGAATGGAAGTGATAAAGCAGGGTTTATCTGCTTTTAGTCTGATTTGATTTCTGCCAGTGAGCCTAATCTAATTTAGACAGAAGGAGTTCTTCATAAGGTCTATCCTAGCTCATTTGCAGATCTCTAAACAGGACTTTGTGACCTTAAGACCTTTGTACCAGCTACAAACACAGTGTTTTTCTATCTTGCCTGCCTCCTCAGTGCATGTTCTTTTCTCAAGGACCTCATAGAAGGGTAGCTGATGCATGGTAGGACTCTAATGTTGCTGGTCTTGTGGCCAGATCCTTTCTAAATAATACACCTTTGTCTTTAAATAAAGGTACAACCTCTACACTCTATAATTTTGTAATACTTGGAGTCTCTCAGAATCTCCATTCTTAACACAGAGTCTTTAAAAAGTTTTTAGTGTGAAAATCCGTCCTCTGTTTCCTTGATCACTGTGGCAGTTCTTTCTACCAGCTATTATTTCCTTCTTATGGTTCAGTAACAAATAAGGCACACCATATTTCAGAATTGGAAAATCTTTTTACATGAGAACAGTAAATCTTTTTCATTATCTCTCATTGTAGTAAATATTTCCTGAAGAGTTCAGAATGAATGTGCTGCAGAGAAAAATAAATACATTAACACAGAATTATAATTACATATAAAGACAAAATAAAGAATTTGGCTCAGTATTTCTCACTTCCTACAAAATAGTTTTAATGCTAATTATCCACCCTATACAACTATTTCCATGGTATTAGTAAGAAATGGAACCTATGTTTGAACTAAGATTTATTTGACTACAAAATTTGGGTTCTTTCCATTCCTCCATGTTGGCTACTGCTAGAATAAACTTTAAAATGAAGTTTGAATAAATCAGATTGATTCTTTATCAAATATGTTAGCTGCAATGAAGAACTCCATAGTCACCGATTTTTCCTTGTAACATTCTGTGGATTACATAGATAGCAGGCAATGTCTGGAGTATTGCATGAGGTGGAATTCTGCCTTCAATAGCTTTAAATGCTTTATAAATATTACAAAACTGAATTGGTTTGAAAACTAATTTCTTCAGCCCATTATGATTTGGTTTTCCATTGTTTTGCTTGTTGTAAAAATAAAAATCAAGTAATGGTAATACATTACTTGGCATGTGTTATACAACAGAATGTACTTTGTCAATGTTATTAGAGGTCACGTTGTAAGGTGATATGCATTCAAGTTAAAATGGTAAAAATACTTATATAATCCTTTGAAGCTTACAAAGTATATTTTATGTTCAGTATTTTGTTTAATATAAATTTATGTCTCTAAAGTGCAGACTTCATATGATTCTAAAATATCAAAATTTCATAAAATGTGTTTAAAAAATTATACCATGTTATCAGTGACCACCTAATTTTTTTCACTTACATTTATTGAGCATCTATTATATGCTAGCACTGTGTGAAGCACCTTATATGAATAATCTAAATCATTTCTCATATAACTCATGAGGTAGGTTCTATTAATATCTTTATTAGTATGCTGAAAGCCATTAAATTTCTCACCCAATATCACATAGTTAATGAATAATGGAGCTGGATTTCAAGCTAGTAAGTTTAACTCTAGACTTGTTATCTTCTCTTTTTTTTTTTTTTTTTTGAAGTATGCTCCAATGTGGGGCTTGAACTCATGACCCTGAGCTCGAAACCTGAGCTGATATCAAGAGTTGGACACTTAACTGAGTCCCCCAGACCCCCCTCTAGATCTGTTTTCATAGCCATTATAAGGGACATGTCCCCAGCTATGCTCTACTTTCACACCCAATAGTTTTTTCCTCAGTTCTTATTTGAGATTGGCTGTATGTTTGTTAATTCATCTAAAAAAGAATGTCTGGAGGTAGTCTTTCAGGAGTGATATGGTGGCTCCTTGATGGCAAGGAACCAGAATGCTCTATTATCCTGCTACATATCTTGATGTATGCCTCCCAGTCTGAGCTGAGCTCATGGTCTAAAAATTATCTGCTGGAGCTCCAGCCATTATAAGCAGCAGGAAGGGAAAATACAAGTATTCCCCCCTCCCTGTCAAAGAGACTTCCCAGAAGTAACACATAGAAACTACGTGCTTACATTTCATTGGCCCAAACTATGTCAAGAGGCACGTATAGCTATAAAAGAGGCTGGGAAACATAGCCTATCTCTGGGTATCAGGTTCTATTACTAAGGAGAAGGGAGTCCGTGTGAAGAGAAACACCTCTCAGTTTTTTCCACAATCACCCTTTTGGGAAATCTCCTTCCTTGGTGTCAAAGGTACCATAGTTTCCAGGTGCTCATTATACTTTTCCTGAACAGCACCTACTGTCTCCTCTAATTTTTTTTTTCTCTCATTTTTCTTTCTCTCCCATCGTCTTCTCTCTTTCTCCCTTGGTAATCATTCATTCTCAAACCATGTATCCTCTTTGAGATTCAGGCATTTCCAAGTGTCTGCTCAACATTTAAATATAAGTGATCCATCATTACTTCAAATTAAGTATTCTCAAACCTTAATTCATTTTGTCTCTGGAAGGCCTGATCACACTCCTAATCTGTTTCTCTTCAGAAGAGCAATATCTTCCCATACATAAGGCTTAAAACCTCTTAGACTACTTCTATTCTTTGTGCTCCCACATCCAAACAGCTGCCAGTTCCATTGTTTCCACCTGTGATCTTTCTGAAATTCACCCCCACCACATTCTCGTTGTCATTTTGTTGATGCTCTCAACCCTACTGATTTGGTGTACTCTAACATCTCAAGTGGAATCCCTTTGGTAACCTGTTACAAGTTATCCCACACACTACAGGCTAATCTTCCTAAGTACAGTTTTGAAAATGTCACTCTCAAGCTCAGAAATCTCCTGTTGCTACTGTAAGCTTGGCACTGGGCGTTTCAAACAAGCCAGTCTACCTTTCCATTTCTGTATCTTCCAGCACTCCCCATTCACACAAGTTACATAATGTTCACACAAACCTTGCCATTTTCATTTCTGTGCTTTTGTTCAAGACTTTCTCTCTGCCTGGAAATGCCCTTCCTTCACTTCTTATCTATGAATGTTAAACTCTAGTGAATATCGTTTTTTAATTACAGCATTTAGATAGCACATTTTAAAGAGTACATTTTTAATGTTTGTTGAATATTTTAAAAGGATAGTAAAATATAAAATGAAACACCAGCAGAGCAGTATTACTTTTGATACCAGGTTAGTACTTTAAATTTAATGAGAACCAAAATTTGTGAATGTTATGAAACAACGAAAGAGTACTAGCTTCTTGAGAAAAAAAAAAAAATGAACCATGATTTTAGTAATTATTCATCTCCTAAAAGTTTTCACAGACATCCACATTTGTGGGTAGTTTTTGTTTTTTTAAAAAGTATTGTTCTAAGGGAGCCTGGCTGGCTGGCAGTGGAGCATGCAACTCTTGATCTCAGGGTTGTGGGTTCGAGCCCCACATTGGGTGTAGAGATTACTTAAAAATAAAATCTTTTTAAAAAAAAAGAAATGCTAAGTGAAATAAGTCAAGCAGAGAAAGACAATTATCATATGATTTCTCTCATCTGTGGAACATAAGAACTAGGAAGATCGGTAGGTGAAGAAAGGGATAAAGAAAGGGGGAGTAATCAGAAGGGGGAATGAAGCATGAGAGACTATGGACTCTGAGAAACAAACTGAGGGCTTCAGAGGGGAGGGGGTGGGGGATGGGATAGACTGGTGATGGGTAGTAAGGAGGGCACGTATTGCATGGTGCACTGGGTGTTATATGCAACTAATGAATCATCGAACTTTACATCAGAAACCAGGGATGTACTGTATGGTGACTAACATAATATAATAAAAAAACATTAAAAAAAAAAAAAGAATTGTTCTGGGACACCTGGGTGGCTCAGTTGGTTAAGTTTCTGCCTTCGGCTCAGATCTTGATCCCAGGGTCCTGGGATCGAGTCCCACAATGGGCTCCTTGCTCAGCAGGAGCCTGCTTCTCCCTCTGCTTGCCACTCCCCCTGCTTGTGCACACACTCTGTCTCTCTGACAAAAATAAATGATTTTTTAAAAACTTAAAAAAGTATTGTTCTGAGGGGCACCTGGGTGGCTCAGTCAGTTAGGCATCTGCCTTTGGCTCAGGTCATAATCACAGAGTCGTGGCATCAAGCCCCACATCTAGCTCCCTGCTCATCAGGAAGCCTGCTTCTCCCTCTCCCTCTGGCGCTCCCACTGCTTGTGTTCTCTCGTTCTCAAGTGATTAAAAAAATCTTTTAAAAAAAAAGTATTCTGTCAGATAGAAGGAGACCAAGAGGAAAAGTTTGGGAATTAAAGGAGCCAGGTTTTTCAGAGGTAGTACCAAGAATCACAGAGTTTTCTACTTGTTAGAGTGTATTAAGCATATCCATACTAGTAAGCACATCTGTACTAAAGTACCAATTATTAATATGAAGACATATAAGATCATATGTCTTAGTGAAAACATACTGGGTCAAGAGAAGTAGAAGATAAGCCACAGACTGGGAGAAAATATTTGTGAAAGACACATATGATAAAGCACTATTATTCAAAATATGCAAAGACTCTTAAAACTCAACAATAAGAAAACAAGCAACCCAATTTAAAAAATGGAAAAGAGAGCTGAAGAAAAAATATATATAAGAAATATATAAGAAAATATATATCAAAGAAAATATACAGATGGCAAATAAGCATATGGCAAGATGTTTGACACCACATGTCATCAGGGAAATGCAAATTAAAACAAGATACTACTTATGTTGGGTTCTCCAGAGAAACAAAACCAATGAAATATATACATATAAGGAGAATTATTACAGGAATTGGCTCATGCAGTTATAGAGGCTGAAAAGTCCCACAATCTGCCATCTGCAAGGTGGAGAACCAGGAAAACTGATCATATTCAGTCCAAGTCCAAAGGCCTGAAAACCAGGGAAGTCAGTGGTCTAACTCCCAGTCCAAGGTTAAAGGCCTGAGAATTGGGGACCACTGGTATAAGTCCCAGAGTCTGAAGGCCCATGAATAAGGGGTTCAGATGTCCAAGAGCAGGAGAAGATGGCTATCCCAGCGCAAGAAAAGAGAACATTTACATTTAACAAAACTTTGCGTTTTTGTTCCATTCATTCCCCCTGTGGATTGGATGATGCCTGCCCACATTGATGAGGGCAGATCTTCTTCACTCAGTCTACTGAATCAAATGCTAATGTCTTCTAGAAACACACCACAGACAAACCTAGAAATAATGTTTTACCAGCTTTCTGAACACTCTATAGGCCTGTCAAGTTGGCACATAAAATTAACCGTCATATTACTACACACCTATCAGAATGGCCAAAATCCAGAGTACTGACAATACCAAATGCCGACAAGGATGTAGAGCAATAGGACCATTTCTTGTGAGAATGCAAAATGATACACCACCTTGAAAGACAGTTTGGCAGTTTCTTACAAAATTAAACATACTCTTATCATACAATCCAGCAATCATGCTCCTTGGTACTTCCCAAAAGGAGTTGAAAATTAATGTCCACATAAAAACCTACACACTGATGTTTATAGCAGCTTTATTCTTTGGTTTGGGGAGGGTGGCAGGGAGTCCTTTTTAACTATTTAATGTGATGTGAAAGGTATGATGTGCTGATGCTCCATCATCTCAATAGAGAGTTCCCAGGAAGGGAAAAGGCTGAATTTTTTTTTAAAAATTAAAAAAAAAAAAAAACTTTAAAGAATTCAGCAGGGAGTTGATTACATTGCAGAAACATATCATCCTGTTTTGTGACATGTTAGAAACCTAAACCTTAGAGCTTTGTTTCCTCCACTGCATACAGGTCTGATCATTTCTGGCTAAAAATGGGGATTTGCTGGCATATTTCAGCCAACTTCTTCAGGTCTTTATCTGAATACACGATTGTTTCTTTGGTGCCAGCTACAGCAGGGGCCTCCCCCACCACACCAGGAAGTTACGACAGTGCTGTGTTCCCAGGCAACATAGGAGGCTTTATCATCCGAAGCAGGAGATGCCATGACTACACACGGGTGATTATCTAAACAGCCTGGCCTCATTGAAGCAACTCCCAGTGCGCTGGTCCAGAAGTCAAATTAAAAGCTCCAGGATATACCAACAGCTGCCAGCCCCTCTGTATGTAGATTTGTGCAAGCTCCACAAAGCAATGTCATAGCAGATGCCCAAGCCCACTCTGCAATAAGGATTATCAAATGTGGAAAAACTATCACCGGGACTCAATGCTTTAGACTTTCGAAATGTAATTTTCCCAGGAACATCAATGTCAAACAGATGGTGCTTTCTGTGCTCTACCAGTAAAATTCCATCAGGCCTAATATGGCACAGGTGTTGTATAATCTCCCAGCATCCTCTTCAAGAATGGAACCTCCAATGAGATATATGCTGCACTCCTTTGCTACTTCAGAAAGCTTCTGTGTGGCTTCACCAGGAATTTTCTGCACATGTTCAGGAAAATATTTCATGCCAAATGGAGAATTAAAGCATTCTGGTAGAGAAACTATTTTGACTCCTTCTGTTGCAGCCTCCCAGACAAGGCCACAAGCTTGAGTGAGGTTATCTGATTTGATGGAAGAAACCTGAAGTTGGATGAGGACCAAATGGAAAGTGGCCATGGCTCTCCCAGGTAGCACCATGGGTGGTGCAACAGAGCAGAGGTCTCTGGGTGGAGAGCCTATAGCAGCTTTATTCTTAATTGTCAAGTCTTGGAAGCAAGCAAGACATCTTTCAGTAGGTGAAGGGATATATCCAGTCGATGGAATGTTACTAAGCACCAAAAAGACATGAGCTATCAAGCCATGAAAAACATAAAAGAAACTTAAATGCTTATTACTAAGTGAAAAGGGCCATTCTGAAAAGGCTACATACTGTATGATTCTAGAAAAGGCAAAACTATGAAGAGAAAAGATCAGCTATTACCAGTTGCGGAGTAGGGAGATGAACAGGTGGAGCACAGGATTTTTAGCACAGTGAAAATACTCTGTATAATATTATAATGATGGCTATATGTCATTATACCTTTATCCAAATCCATAGTATATGCAACACCAAGAGTGAACCCTAATGTAAACTACGGACTTTAATGTGTCAATGTAGATTCATCCTCAGTTTAGGAAGAAAAAGTGCCATGCCGGTGAATGATGTTGATAATTGGAGAGATTATGTATGTGTGGGAACATGGGGTACATGTAAAATCTCTGTACCTTCATTTCAATTTTGTTGTAAAACTAAAAACACTCTAAAAAAGTAAGTCTTTAAAAAAAAAAAAAGGATGTGAGGAAAAAAATTGGATAATCAGCTGATAATATCCATTTACCCCACTGTACTGTCATTATGATTCTTACATATGTAAAATGATGCTCCATAAATGCTTATTAAATTAAATCAAATTTCCAGGAATTTCAGTGAAATAATATGGTATTTAAAAAGTTAATTGAAAGAATGAGTCTTACACAGGGAATCTAGGAATGTAGTAACTTAAATATGACCTCTTTCCCCTCAACTACGAACTTTAATATATCTTTACACTCTCTTAAATAAAACCATTTCTGAGGTCTCTGGGCAGCCAGGGACAGGTAAAGGCTTGGATTCTATGAATGTTCCAGTAGAGAAAATAGAATAAAGCTTTCCTTCCACATGAGATAGGCATCATCTTCCACCACTTCCAAGATTTCTATCACTGAAGGTGCCTGTGGGGTGCCACCTGACCCCAGTAAGCTAACAAATAAAGATATAATACATCTAATACATCTATATAATAGATATATAATAGATTTAATACATCCATATAATCATCTAAAATGATATTCAGAGAGAAGAAGATCTTGTCAAAATAAACAGAATTCAGACCACTTTCTATAGGTGATAACAGAGACAGATGACCACTAATAAAATAATAAGAAGGTTAAGTATAGCACAGGAAAGAGATTCTGAAGCTAAACATATGATTTCCCAGCTGAACAATTACATAGATTAATTCAAAGAAAGTTTAGTCAGTGTTGAGACCCAAATAAGCTCGAGAGACCAAATGGAAGAAATATGTCAAAACAGAGAACAAAAAAATATAAAAATACAGAAATTTAGAGGAACAGATAAGAGACCTGGAAGATAGATCCAGAAGAATGAATATGCAAATAATAGGCATTCTTTTTTTTTTTTTTAATAACAGGCATTCTGAAAGCAGAAAAGATAATTGGGACATGGGAGGAAGTTAAAAAAAAAAAAAAGAATCCTCAGAGTAAGACTTGAGCCTCTTTAGATTAAAAGGACGAAGATTGAGTTGGTATTAATGAAAAATAGCATACATCTGGATATAGCTGAAAAATTCTTATAGAAGAGACAGAATAAGTTACTTATAAATGGAAAAGATCAGAATGAAATTAGAACTCTCATTTTCAACACTGTAACATCATAGACAAAGGAAAAACATATGCAGATGACTAAGGGTAAAAAAGTGGATGGAAACCAAAAGAGCCTATGCCCAATAATAATTTTGTTCATGTGTCAGGGCATAAGTAAGACTGTGGATGTGTGAGAATTTAGAAAAGATGCTATTTGTTATTCACACATAGCAAATGAAGAGACTCATGAAATGGCTTTAACCAAAAAAGAAATTATCTATATAAAATTATATGAAAAGCCTCAAGGTAATGTATTTTCTTTACACAATAAAGAGGAGAGGAAATAATGTTTGTCAATGAACATTTTCTGTAAATATATCATAATTATATTTAAATATTAATACACAATAACAGACTGACCAACTACAACTGTTTGTATATGTTCTAAGTAAGGACTCTAGGAACTAAGATGACATAGCTGATGAAAAACTAATTTGCAGTCTGACAAATTATATAGAAAAAAACCAGGAATTTGGGGGATCTAGAGGAAGAGGTAACACAAAGTGTCATGGGGGTCATGGCTGATGAGAAAGAGAAGGAAAGAATAAAGAAAATGAAAATATTCTAGAGGCTTCATCTTACTTTGGAGAGAGACCAAGAGAAAAATAGAATGTTTTAGTAAGGAAAATTACTATCTTGTTTTCAAGTAATAGTGAAGAAATGTGTCTGATTTGGAGCACAGGAAAAGAGAGGTAACCAATAATAGAATGAAAATCTTATAATAGAACTTCCACATTACCAAAAAAAAAATGGAATAAGTAATCACTAATACAAGCCAGCATAAATGCATAAAAGAAAAAAACAATGTAACATAAATAATAAAAAATTAAATAAAAGAAAATCAAGCATATGATCATTGCTCTAAGTATAAAGCATTAAGTTCTCCCACCAAAGATAGAGATAATCAGATTTAAAAATCTCATGGATGCTACTATTTCCAAGAATCAGTAAAACACATTGACAGTAAAGGAATGGGAAAATGATACCAGGGAAACTCAGACCCTGTTGAAGAAATAACCAACTATGGGAGATTTACGGTTAAAAGTACCAAACGAGACTTAGAGGGATACCAGCTAGTGATAAAAACGAAGTTTATGTATACTGTACACTTTAAACTTATACAGTGCTGCATGTCAGTTATAGCTCAAAAAAACTGGGGGAGAAAACCAAGTTTATGAAGATGATACAATAGTAGCAAAACCATAGGCATCAGATATTACAGCTGTTACATAAAGCAGAAGCTCTTAGAAATGGAAGAACTTGATCAAAACACAGTAATAGTGGACATGTCAGTGCACCTCTTTCAGAATTGGATAGACGGAAAATAAGTTGTGAAAAATAAAATCATTAGACTTGATATACAAAACCTTCTATTTGACCACAAAGAAGCCTTAACAAATTTTAAAATACAAAGTTTTCATGAAATACCAGGTATTTTATATAGATATTCCCTCCCTAAAGGAGAAGGAATATTCCTTAAATGTTGAACTTAACCAAGTTCTCTCAAAGAGGAACAAAGAAAAAAAGAAACAAGGAAAAAAAGGAAAATCTTGAAACAAAGAAGAATAAATACAGTGGAAAAACCTGACAAATGCCACCACAGCCAGGTGATCAAAATTAATTTCAACACTGATAAGTTGTGTTGGCAGTTTGTACCTTTGATATGATGTGATGAAAATAGCACTGTACCCCTATGATCTTCCCCCAAAATTCATAACCACAGTCTAATTATGAGGAAAACAGACAAATGCCAATTGAGGGAAATTCTACAAAATACCTGACCAGTACTCCTCAAAACTGTGGTTGTCATCGAGAACAAGGAGAGTCTGAGAAACTGTCACAGCCAAAAGGAACCGAAGGAGATACAACAGCTAAGAGCAATGTAGTATCCTAGATGAGATCCTGGAATAGATAAAGGATGGTAGGTAAAAACTAAAGAAATCCAAATAAAGTATGGATTGGTACATACCAATGTATCAATATTGGCTCATTATTATAGCAAATATATCATGCAAATAAAAGATGTCAATAAGGGAAATTGGGTGTGGGATATAAAGAGGTATCTCTGTACTTCACACTTTTGGAAAGACCCTAAAGTTAAATGGGGAAAACATCATAGAAATATCAATTCTCGCAAAATTATTATGTAATCTTACACAATTTTAATTAGAATCCCAGTTGATTTTTTGATATAATAAATGTGGCTGTATAGAGAATAATAAAAGAAGGAGAATGGTGAGGAATAACTCCCATTACCAAATATTAGAAGATACAGTAGTTATAAACAACTATAATTAAATTAGTGTGCTACTGGCCTAGAAGTAGACAAATAAATCAAGAGAACTAAAGAAAAATTCCAGAAATGTTTCCCAGTATATGTAGACATTTAATATAAGACAAATATATTTTAAGTAAGAAATGAACTCTTTAATAAATTGTGCTAACACAACAGACTACCCAATTTATAAGAAAATAGAATTTACCCCTATAATGCACATTTAAAAAAAATAATTTCCAGATGTTTTAAGATGTAAATGTAAAAAAATGAAACAAATTAGGGGCGCCTGGGTGGCGCAGCCGTTAAGCGTCTGCCTTCGGCTCAGGGCGTGATCCCGGCGTTCTGGGATCGAGCCCCACATCAGGCTCCTCCGCTAAGAGCCTGCTTCTTCCTCTCCCACTCCCCCTGCCTGTGTTCCCTCTCTCGCTGGCTGTCTCTCTCTGTCGAATAAATAAAAAAAAAAAAAATGAAACAAATTCATGCATAGAAATCTAAAAAATTATGGGCAAGGGAGAGCTTAACCCCTAGAGACAGAAACTAAGAGAAAAGATAGTTACTACATGAAAATATCAAAATTTCAAAGGAAATGTGAGGAAAAGCATATCGGAGTGAAGTAAAATATCACTTTTTTAGTCACAAGAAAGGCAAAGATTTAAAAGACCAATAAAACTTATCTTCTAAGAAATATAATTTCATAATGGGTGGTGGAAATGTGGACTATCACTTTGTTTTAATACTATCTGTGGATATGCCATAGCTATCCCATAAAAATTAAATATTCTATCATAAAATGATATACATTCATGCATACTTATATCCATATATTTAAGCAAATTTATTTTTGTACTGTGTAAAATGTCAACAACAAAAAAGTAAATGAAATACCTATTAATAAGGGGAATTAGTCATGTCACCATGAAATACTACACAGACATTTTAAAGATTGAATTAAAGTCATTCCAGTTACTTGGCATGATTTCCATGAGGTATTGTTGGGAAGCACAAGATTCAGAAAAATATACAAGACACCATATAAGTAAAACCAAGAATTACCACCCCCGCCCCAAAACCCCTCGTTAAGTATTAAATGTACATGTGCATATATATTCGTGTATATGATTATGTAAGCATGGAGAAAATATGAAAAGATGCATGTTTGGGCATTAATAGATTTCCTAAAATGGGGAGAAAATGTGGGTGAAAGAGGAGAAGAATGAGGAAGAAATAGATAATGATCACAATTTATTCATTGTTTATAAAATGAGGGAAACGTTTCAGGATTATGTAATAAAATTTAATGTATGAAACTTTGGTTGAAAGATACAAAACAGGGAAAGAAAGCAGGCAGAGCTGTGAAATGTTTTTATTTTAATGCCATGAATGAGGTAGAGCAAGAACGTGGTGAGAGGTAAATCAGGTAGTGTTTGCAGTAAAGGTTGCAACACACGTGCATACACCGTTTGGGCTCCTTTGCGAAATATGTTATCATCCCACCTGATTCAAATGACACTGTGATAAGAAAAACCCAATGCCAAATGAGGTAAACAGGAATCAGAGGCCGTGCTATATGTGGTCTAGTGAGGTCCATCAGGGCGAAGATGTTCAGAGGCAGTTGGAGAGGTTTTACTGCAAAAATGTAGAGTCATGAAATTAAGTCGTGTAAAAATGGGTTAAATGAAGTTTGCACACTGAGGAGTTTTTCAGGAAGGGACAGATAACATGTTTCTATTACTAACTTTGACCAAAATCAGTCTGCATAATAAATCACCTGCCAGAAAGCGGTGGCAATTATTCATTCTTCTGATACTCTGAAAATTGGGTTTGAGATCGAGGCAGATGCTGCCACCTGATCCTTAGATTGCTCTCCCTGTCCTTATGGTGGGTTACTCTGGGTTGGGTCCTCCTAGAATGGATGGTGCCAGCTAACAATTTACTGATAATATGCTTTTAATGGTCTAAAAATAGGGCAAACAACACCAGATGCAGTACTTTTGTTTAAAAAAGTGTGAATGAAATGGTATGGTATTTAACTTTTTCTTCTAAGAAAGTAAAATGAAGACTAGATGAAGTCTTTTTCACTAGGATGTGTGCTTTTTAAAGATCGGAAATCAGTAAATTTTGGCACTTCTCATCATTTAAAATCAGTACATTAAAAATGGAAACTACATTGTATTGAGGTCAAAATCTCACCTGGCTCAACTTATAAATTGTTAATAAAAAATTTAAGAATATATTTACATGGCATTTTTAAAAACCTGCTGTCTTGCATAATGGTCCCAAAGGAGCTT
The DNA here is from genome assembly GCF_023065955.2 of Ursus arctos. Classification (NCBI taxonomy): domain Eukaryota; kingdom Metazoa; phylum Chordata; class Mammalia; order Carnivora; family Ursidae; genus Ursus; species Ursus arctos. Next base: position 77,527,908 of record NW_026623111.1, read on the forward strand.
ATTATAGTTTTAGAAGATTCTCCGTTGTTAGAATTCTATCTCAGCACTTACAGTGTTTTACTAACTATATGTAGCTATATTCTTCTATTATATATGCTGACCATGTTAAATTGATTTGCAGTTCTCATTCATTAAGAAAATCTTCTGATTAAAATCTCAGTACTTTAAAAATAATTACCTCTTAACGTTGAATATTACTCAACCTTAAAAAGGAAGTCCTGTAAAATGTTAGAACATAGATGATACTGGAGGACATTAATCTAAGTGAAATAAGCCAGTCACAAAAAGACAAACACTATATGATACCATTTTTATGAGGTAGTCAAATTTATAGAAACAGAAAAGAAGAATGGTGGCTTCCAGGGACTGGTGGAGGAGGAGATGGGGAGTTGTTTATGGATATAGAGATCTGTTTGGAAAGATGAAAGTGTTCTGGAGATCCTTTGCACAACAACATTAATATACTTAACATTACTGAACTTTAAAAAAATGGTTAAGATGGTAAATTTTATGTGGTGTTTTTTTACCACCACTAAAAATAAAAAGTAAGGTAATGATCTTAAATTATACGAGTGCTTGTGAAATCTCAAATGTGCTTTATGAAATATGCTTTCTTCTCATGGTTGAAATATAAAGGATTTGTTGACAACATATCTTTACCAGGTGAAGGAAGATTCTACTCAAGCCCAGTAAATAAGGTAACAAGTATTTATTAATTCTCTATTATGAACAAGATATTGAGAGGTATGCAACACATTTTCGTAGATACATAGATGTAGATAGAGATAAGGTTGTTGATGCAAGTCCTAAAAGCATTAATAAAGTGGCAATTCAAGATACAAAAAATGTCAAGAAAATAATAGAAGTCACAAGATGGTGTATGATCAATAGTTAAGTGAAAGTTACTAGAGAAAAGAAATCTTTAGCCTAATTGGACAGGCATAATAACTAACACAAGTGATCAGCATATGTCCCACATGTACAGGTGGCTAGTTCAAGAAATTTTTCCTTACGTATTTGTGGTTGAAAGGAATTGATATTCCTTATGTCATTATGTTTCTATACAACTATTTTATAAGATTCCTGAATTTACCTTTCTTTGCTTCTCCACTGCCCTTTTTTAGCATACGAAAATTAAGTCTCTAAAAGTAATCAGGTAATTCCAAATTCACACAAACCCAAACCCAGATAAATGTGACTCCAAAACTTTCTGTCAATTAATTTCATATACTAGGACACTAAAATATAATCTTTCATTTTTTTCTACCTTCTCCCTCACCTTTCCCCCATTTATTCTAATACAACTGATGACACCTCTTTTCCCCTCTTACCAACCCATGCACCAGCGCACAAACACACAACTCTGCCTTCCCCCAGTTCTCAGGATAGGGCCTGAGGTGGCAATATATCAGACAGGGAAAAGGTAAGGAAGGGGTGAAGAATCTTTAAGCCCCAATCTTCAAGATTGTCCCTTTCACCACCAACCACCAAGAATCTTAGTATTTGTGCTGTCTCTTCTTATTCCTACTCTCCGCTAATACATACACTCCGCAGAGAACGTTATACTAGATGCAGTAAACAAATCTGAGGAAATGCTTGGAATGACCACACCAATTCCCAGGATTCACTAGAATTCTTTACTGTGCCTGGAATACACTCTTCCAGTAACGTGTCCTAAATTTATTTTCATTTTTGTACTCATATTTTTTATCTCTAATATTTAGGGGTTGGAAAAATAGATTTCTAGACTCATTTTTAATCTGTATATTTAAGATTCTGGAAACTGAAAAATGAATTTTAAAAAACAAGGCACTAGATGGCACAATTTCACCAATTTATGCTAATAGTCATTCATCCTCTTACTAATTCACAAATAAAATAATTTAGCTTTATAAATAGTTATATCTAAATAATTTAACAGGAAACCTATATAACAATAGAGAAGAGCTCCTGAAAATATAATGTTTCCACTATACCATGTCTTATGGCCTTATTTATGAACATAGTAACCAGGATTCTAGCATTGGATGAATAATTTAAGTAACCCAGAGAAAATAGTCATCTCTCTATAGTGAAATACATCAAAAACCTATGGATGTTAAACATTAATGTCTACCAATGTACATTTTTACAGTATTACTAATATATAATAAAACACTATAATAAAGTGGACTAATGATTCCACTGACATTGAATACTTAAAATCAGGTGCTAGTGAATTTTTCTTACTTCACTGCTTGCCTTAAGCTAATTATATCCAGTTAGGACCTTTGCTTCCTCGTACCTAAAAATGAACAAATTCATCCAGAAACAGTAGAAAATGACTAAGGCCTACCCAATTTAGCAGCCAGTTGACCTTTTATTTGCTAAAAGCACCATATTTACAGCAAAAGTCCCAGGTCTAACTATGTTTTCACTACCACTTCATTTCCTAAAATTGTTCATATTTCACAAAGTTTATCAGCTCTTGAGCTATATCTTGACATACAAGACAGCGCATCAGTCAAATAAGCAGAATATATACCTCACCTGGACCGTCTCCCAACCGTGGCTCAGGCTGTTGGAGAAGTCTTGCCTGATTACATAGTGAATACCTCTGCCAGAAGGTGCAATCAACTGTGATAAATTCTTACGTAAGGGACTCTAATCGGGAAATGTCTCTACTTATTCTTGCCTGATGAAAAGTTTTCCTCTTAGAGGAAAGTCATCATCATGGACAAAGGAAACAGCCTCTGGAGGATCACGTATGAAAAGGGAAGTAGAGAAAATGATATCTACATTGTTAGCTAGACTCTCCTAGGCTGCACTATGCATTAAGAGAGTAAATACAGCCAGATTGCCTTTACATTTCAACAAACTAGGCAGAGCAGTGTGGCGGATGGGCTGAGGGAGTGAGAAAACAAGAACTTGGATAATTACTAGAGAGGAGCTCTTGAACCAATACTGGAGATCCTTGAAAGTTAATGATTCCATAAATAGCTCATCAACAGTAACGCTAAGTGGACAGTGATTTCTTACAGAGTGTTTTCCCCAGACATCGAAGGTTACTTACGTATAACAGCTGAACAAATATCAACACTATATCTGCCAAATTCTACTACATGTTTTACATAAAGACCTGAAAGACATTCCAAATCTGTACCCATAACACTGTCGCCATCCATCAGCCCAAGAGGTTAATGAGCCATCTTTTCTGAAGATAGTTTACTTTGATAGGATAGGAAAGACAGACTCTGTTCTTTTTGTTCTTAAACGCTAAGCTTCACTTCAAAAACTCTTTTTTTCTCCTCCCCTAAAATAATGTTTAACTGATATCCTAACCAACGTGTACTATGCATTATGATAAATACAGAGGAAAATAGAGTACTAACAGGATATACTGTTCTTTGTGAGAAAAATATGCATATTGTAGAGAGAATATATGAGCCCATTTGGCCCTTCTCAAGAGAAGCATTATAATGTGAGTACATAGTGGAGTACATTGTGATTTATTCCACAACATATCCATTCCACCCCAGAAAACTATCTGAGCAAATTATGGTAATTCATTCCCCTTGGCTATAAATAGTTCAGAAAAGGGTGTGTGACCCAACTGTAGCTACTATAGACATAATTCTAAAATGGGCCCTTGAAGATGCCTTACCCTAATCCCTGAAGCCTATGAATAGAGAGAGATGTCACTCGCATGCTTATGTTCTGTTATTTGACACAGTTAGTCTCAAGATAGAGAAATTATTCTGGGTAGGCCTAAAATTTAATCATACAAGCCCTAAAAAGCAGAGAGGTTTCTTCAGCTGATGGCAAAAAAGAAAGAGATTCAAAGCATGAGAAGGATTGAAGGGAACCACTTGATGAGGAATGCAGACAGCCCCAAATTGCTCAGATCAACCCCTAGCTAACAGCAAGTGAGGAAATGAGGACCTCGGTCTTCTTACCATGGGGAACTGGATTTTGTGAACCTTGAAAGTGAATTTTTTCTTCAAATACCCCAGAAAGAAGCCCAGGCCAGCCTACAACTGGACATCAGCCTCATGAGGTTCTAAACAGAGAGCCCAGTAGAGCCGATCCAGACTTCTGTCCTACAGAACTATGAGATAATAAGTGAGTGTTGCTATAAGCTACTAAGTTTGTGGTAATTTGTTATGTCAGCAATCGAAAGCTAATCCAGTGGCCAAAGGGTTGTAAAATATAGTCTGCTAGTGATTCTGAGGAAGTTGTACTTCTATGAAAGAGCCATAGGACAAAATGGTGTCTCTTCTTTTTTCGAATGTTACTGTGTCTGGACCTAATGGCTAGAACTGACTTGTGGATGTATAGAATTATTTTGTTGAAATTCCTAAAACTAAATCACCCTCACTGTCACAGAATAAATTTACTTGGTAATAATGTATAGGACATAAGCATATTAGAAAATGGAGTAAACCTAGGTCCTCAAGCTACGGAAGAGACTAAACTTGGAGCCCACCCTACCTCTAGAATAACTGATATGTGAGATAATTTCTTTGTTGTTTAAGCCAGTCTGAAGGAGGGTTCTGTTACAGACAAAATATTCCAACTGATAGACTTATTAATATAAAACTAGAGTTACATCTGGAGACCCAGTGTTAGGTAAAAGAACACTGGACATTGAAATGAGAAACTTAAGATAACATATACCCAGCTGTAGTTGCAGACTTATTTAATTTCTCATACATTTATGGAAGTATTTAACTTTCTCCCCTTTTTAATCCATCTATCTAATGAAATAGAAAACATTCAAAAGAAGATTATATGGAAGATATTTCTGTAATGACATGAAAAATTTATACCTAATATCTATACATATTGTTGAGTAATTTAAAGTTTGATCAATAAAAGTGATGCTTTATTATCATGTTGTGAGATACCAAAACATTGCCAATACTCAGGAATTTGTAACTAGTTAGTTATCTAAGTATGAAAAGAAAGATCAGGCTTGAGATAGAGATTTGAAAGTCAGCATATGAGAGATAATTGAAACCATGTTAATGGCCACCCAACATAAGAAGACAAAAAGAGAAAAAACAATGCCTGAAGATAGGAAGAACCCTCAGAAACAACCAAGATTAAAGACCTGTAGGCAAAAGAGGATTCTGTGAAGGAAAATAACAAAATTGGTTGGGCATATGTGATTAAAATCAGAATAAATAATGTCAGGAAAGCCAAGAGCATAGATAGAGCTTTGAGAATTGTTTGTCCAACAATCAGAAGTAAGTAAGAGAGATTCAGTAAGATAAAGACTGAAATGGATCCGCTGAACTTGGCATTTTTAATGCATTATTTATTTCAGTAAAGATAATCTCAGTCATGGGGTGAAGAAGGTAGGGGATAAGAAGAAGCCAGATTGCTGTGAGTTGAGCAGTGGGGATGACACTTCATCTCCTGAGACAGGAAGGAAGGAAATAAGGATGAATGCAGATGTTTATCACAATGGAAATATGCAAATGCAGGCACATGGAAATAATACAACAGCAGGGTACCTAAACTCAAGTGAAATAATTACAAGGAGGAACAATGTTCAAGAGATTTCCTAAACACCATCTTACACAATCAGAATATTGATGTCCAGAATATGATACCAACCTCAATGCAGCTATAAGTAAAACAATAATTTACTTTCTGCAAATGTCAGTAGAGTGCTACTGGGGGTGGTCTCTAAAGAATTTGGATATTGGGTGAATTAGATTGTCCTCAAAGAATGAAACTATGTACTTACATATAATTCATTTATAGGCAAAGTCACCTGAAAGACAGAACTCTTGTCAAGTCTGCAAGATTTGATGTACCTTCTTGAATATATTAGCATGGCTAATGAAAGAATGTATCCATAAAAAAGGGAAGGAAGTATCGATGGGGTATGGAAGTAAAGAAAAAGGGAATCACCCAGGCAAAGTCACCCAAATGCAGGGATGAATATGTTTGTCCTGCTGGCAGGGCTATTCCTGGTGGGAAAACCAATAGAGAAAATATATGCACAATAATTATCATAATTTAACCTGTAGATGGAGTACCATGGGAATTAAGAGGAAAAGGAGATTATTTCTAATTGACCAATGATCTGAGCACTGAGGCAGAGAGGAATGAAATAAATGTTGTTGGGTATATGGAAGAATTTGCTTCTGTTTCGTAATTTTTTCATTTCCGAGTGTTTTGTTTTCTCAACCAAGTTACCAAGTTCTTTCTGGTCAGGGACTCATAGTAAGATCATAATTAAAACAAACAAACAAACAAACTCAACATCACTTGCTCTAGAGCAGGATTACAATTAAACTCCAACAGGAATACCAGCAAATAGGTAAAATATACTCTTTCCCATGACCTCCATGGGAATTTCTGTCAACTTGGCTTTCATATGGAATAATATCAAAGCTCTTCTTTCTGGGGGTACCTGGCTGGCTCAGTGGGTAGAGCATGCAACTCTTGATCTCAGGTTCATGAGCTTGAGCCCCATATTGGATGTAGAGATTATTTGGGAGGGAAAAAAAAAAAAAGCTCTTCTGATTTCCACGGCAGGCTTACAAAGGAGGCACAGCTCATGTCATTATTGCTAAGTTGAGATCTTGAGGCCATGGAAAGAAGTAGCAAATGATTAGGTCAAAGTTATATGACCTGTGAAATCAAAGACCCAGCACAAAGGTAGGACAGAACAATCTTCTTTTATCAGTCAAATATTTGTTGAGGACCTCCTGAATGCTAGGTCTCATTTGGGGCACTAGAGAAGCAGAGACATGAGAACACACCATCCTTAGTGTCAAGCACATGTCAGTCTAGTGCAGAGATAGATGAACTAGAGCCCCCAGGCCATACCCAGTCCACTGCCTGTTTTTATGAATAAAGTTTTATTGTAACAGCCACACTCATTCATTTTCATATTATTGATGAATGCTTTCCAGCTACAACAGCAGAGTTGGATAGTTACAAAAGAAACCATATAGTCTTCAAAAGGATATGTATATATATTACAATTTTTCTGGACTATTTGAAAAAAGTTGTAGACATCATGCCCCTTTACCCCTAAATGCTTCAATATATATTTCCTAACAAGGTAATTTACTCACATAACCATAATAAAATGATCAAAATCAGGAAATGTAGGAGCACCTGAGTGGTACAATCACTTAAGGGTCCAACTCTTAGTTTTGGCTCAGGTCATAATCTCAGGGTCATGAGATTGAGCCCTGTGTCGGGCTCCATGCTCAGTTCAGAGTCTGCTTAAGTTTCTCTCTCCCTCTCCCTCTGCCACTCCCCTCCATGGTCTCTCTCTCTCCCTCTCTCTCTCAAACAAATAAATAAATAAATATTTTTTTAATAATCAGGAAATTTAACATTGAGCAATATTATTTAAATTTAAATCTTATCAGTTCTTATTTCATTTATTGCAAAAAAAAAAAACGAACGAAAGAAAGAAAGAAAGAAAGAAAAAGAAATCTGGTGCAGGATCCAGTCTGGGTCACACTTTACATTTAGTGTTTATGTCCCTTTTATCTCCTTTAATCTAAAATGATTCATTAGTCTTCATGATATTGAAAATTTTTGAAGAGTACAGGGCAGTTTTATGTCCCCACTTTAGATTCATCTGATGATTAGATTTAGGTTATACATTTTTGACAGGAAAACTATAAATGTGACATTGTGTTCTTATCAGTATTTCACATCACACCGCATATGATGTTGACTTTTCCCACTATTGGTGATGTTAACTTTGATTGCTCAGTTAAGGTGATGTTTGCCAAGTTTCTCCATTATAAAATCATTAGTTTTCCTTTTATAATTAATTGGTAATTTTTGATTAGATACTTTGAGACCATGTAGATATTCTATTTTTTATCTATGGGATAGTTTTAGTACCCAAAAGTGATTCATACTTGAATCAATTGTCACCTAATAATAGATTTTTGATTTTCCATTGGAAAGGAATAAGTCAAAAAGGCAATGGGCAGAGACTCCTTAAACTTATAGTATTATCTGCCTCTGATAGACAGTTGAGCTAAGAACTTCAGGTACATTTCAGACAAAAAATGAAAATTAAGTTGGAGACTTTAAAGGAAGTAAACATTTCAAATGTGTTAGAACCTGCTGCTATTATAGCTGTATGGCCATTAATGAGAAAAGGCCCACATACTAGTTTAGAATAATTATAATTCATTAAATAGTTAAACTCTACCAAAAGAAAAACTTACATGTACATCCCTGGCTAGTGGATATTTCTTAAGCAAATCAAAGAAAACAGAAAGAAATGTTAAGACCAAACATTCAACTTAACATGCTCTTAGCCTTAAGCTTTATCAAAAAGAAAAAAATATAGTGACACAGGTAGAGGGCCAGCATGAATTGAACCCAGATTGAGAAGAGACTCACCCATGGTTTGTGCACAGAAAGAAAAGGAGGATGTTGTGGGTGAGGGAAAATCTTTTCTTCTACACATCTTAGTTTCTCCAGCTGGGGTCCTATAAATTAGACTGACCAAAGACAGATTAACAAAAGAAAAACAAACAGGAGGTTATTAACATGTGCATTATGTATATACCCATGGGAGTACTCAGTGATGAGTAACCCAAATGATTGGTTGGAACTTGAGTTTAAATACCAACAAAGAAAAAGGGGTTTGGGGTTTTTGAGAAGGGGAGACAAGTTATGTGAAAGTGACTAAGAAAAGTATGGTAAACAGGGATTGTTTGGTGTGATTTGTTATGCAGATTTAAAAGAAAAAAAATTCCTTTATAAATATAATTTCCTTTAAAATAAAATATGTGTCCTATTTTTAGGGCTTTTTCTGTATCTGCTAGTTTTCAATGGCCTTTACTTCAAAATAATCCCTATGCCAGAGAGGTATATTTTATGGTGGCATATTTGGGTACCCCTCAATATCTATAATGGACCACGAATTCTGGTTCTTGCAAAAGTGGAAACCAGAATCCATCTCAAGCTGCCAGAACCTAGTTTTGCAAATGAGTTGGATGTTCTTTACTCTGTTTCCCTCCATGAGATGGGCAGCAAAGAACACACCTACGGAGTTCTTCAGGTCACACCCATTATATTAAGTAAAGCATGGTGCTAGAAAACTATAAAGGATTGACACAAATGAAAAGACTTGGAGAAAATTTAGGGATAATTATTACTCAAATTTTTTCCAATTTGTTTTTATTGTGGTAAAATACATATGATATAAAATTTACCATATTAATCATTTTTAAGTGTACAGTTCAGTGCTATTAGATACGTTCGTAATGTTGCACAACCATTTCCACTGTCTATTTATAGAACTCTTTTCATCCTGTAAATATAAAACTCTATACCCATTGAAAAATAACTCTCCATTTGCTCCTTCCATTAGTGCCCAGAAATCACCATTTTACTTTCCCTCCCTGTGGTTTTGACTACTCTAAGTACCTCATGTAAGTAAAATCATATATTATTGTCTTTTTGTGACTAGCTTATTTTATTTAGCATAATGTCCTCAAGGTTAATCCATGTTGTAGCATGTGTCAGAATTTCCTTCCTTTTTAAGGTTGAATAATATTTAATTGTATATTATATGACATTTTCTTATCCATTCATTGATTGATGGACACGTGTTGCTTCCACATTGTAGCTATTGTGAATAATGCTGCTATGAACATGGGTATACAAATATCTCTTTGAGATCCTGTTTCTAATTCTTTTGGGTATATTCCTAGAAGTAAAATTGCTAGATCATACAGTAATTCTATTTTTAACTCTTTGAGGACCATCATACTGTTTCCACAGCGGTTGTCCCATTTTAGACTTCTACCAATAATTAACCAGGGTTCCAGTTTCTTCAAATCTTTGTTTTTGTTTGTTTGTTTGTTTGTTTGTTTGTTTGTTTGTTTAAAGTAGGCTCCATGCTCAGTGTGGATTCCAGCGTGGGGTTGTGATCTCACAACTCTGAGATCAAGACCTGATCTGAGATTAAGAGCCAGATGCTTAATCAACTGAGCCAGCCAGGCACCCCCCCTCCCAGTTTCTTCAAATCTTAACAGCCATATAGTGGGTTTGAGATGCAATCTCATTGTAGTTTTGACTTGCATTTCCCTAATAATTGGAGATGTTGAGCATCTTTTCATATGTTTATTGTCTATTTGTAATCTTTCTTGGAGAGATGTCTATTCAATTCTTTGCTCATTTTTTAATTGGGTTAGTTTGTTATTACTGAATTCTAGGAGTTCTCTATGTGGTCTGGATATTAATTTCTTATCAGATATATGATTTTAGATACTTTCTCCTATTCTGTGGGTTTCCTTTTTACTCTTTTGATGCACAATTTTTAAAAATTTTACAAAGTTCTATTTGTCTATTTTTTCTTTTGTTTCCTGGGATTTTGGTGTCCTATCCAAGAAATCATTGCCAAATCCAGTACACTGAAGTTTTGCCTTATGTTTTCTTCTAAGAGTTTTTTAGTTTTCAATTTTACATTCAGATCTTTGATCCATTTTAAGTTAAATTTTGTGTATCATGTTAGGTAAGGGTCCAACTTCATTCTTTTGCATGGATATCCAGTTTTACCAGCACCGTTTGTTGGAAAGACTGTCCTTCCATTGAATGGTCTTGGCACCCTTGTCAAGAATCATTGAATCATATATAAGAGGTTTTATTTCTGGGATCTCTATTCTATTTCATTGATAATTATGTCTGTCTTTATGCCAGAACCACACTGCTTGGATTACTGTTGCTTTATAATAAGTTTTGAAATCAAGAAATGTGAATTCCCCAGCTTCATTCTCCTTTTTCTTTTCTTTTTTTTTAAAGATTTATTTATTTATTTATTTATTTGAGAGAGAGAGAGCATGAGTGGGAGGGGCAGAGGGAGAGGGAGAGAGACTCTCAAGCAGACTGTGCTGAGCATGGGACCCAACATGGGGCTTGGTCTCACAACCCTGAGATCACAGCCTGAGCTGATACCAAGAGTCAGTTGCTTAAGCAACTGCGCCAACCAGGTGCCCCTTTGTTCTCCTTTCTCAAGATTGTTTTGGCTATTTGGGGTCCCTTGAGATTCCAAATCAATTTTGGGATGGGTTTTTCTATTTCTGCAAAAAAAAACGTTGTCGGGGTTTTGATAGGGATTGCATTGAATTTGTAGATTTCTTTGGGTGGTATTGACATCTTAAAAATATAAGTCCTCCAATACATGAACATGGGATGTGTTTCCATTTATTTATGTCTCTTTAATTTCTTTCAGTGATGTTTTATAGTTGTCATTATACAAATCTTTCATATTCTTAGTTAATTCCTAAGTATTTTATTCTTTTTGATGTTATTATAAATGGATTTGTTTTTCATAATTTCCTTTTCAGATTATTCATTGTTAATGTATAGAAATGCCGCTTATTTTTAAGTGTTGATATTATCCTGCTACTTTGTTGAATTCATTAGTTCTAACAGTTTTTTTGTGTGTGTGTGGAATCTTTAGTTTTCTGCATATAAGATTATATCATCTGCAGAGATAATTTTATTTCTTCCTTTTTAATTTGGATGCCTTTTATTACTTTTTCTTGCCTAATTTTTCTGGTTAAAACTTTTGATACAATTACTCATAGTTTTAAAGAAGTTTTGTAACTTCATAAATTCTTCATTGCTTGTTAAAGGCTTAATTTATTTTGTTTTGTTTTGTTTTTCAGACCTTGTAGTTAATTAAGCAATCTTAAGAGCTGGAGGCAGTGCTGGGGGTAAAAAAGGTAAAGGTATTTTAGATATTGTTTATAGCCATCAATCAAAGTACACCCTCACATGTGCTCAGGAAAGCTCAAATAAGCAATTTTTCTGCAATGATCTTTTTGACCACACCCATAAAGTCAACTCATAATCCAGTATAAGGAAGCATTATATTTCAAAATAACTTGTAGGATGAGAATTAACAGTCACAGAGTGTATAATCTGTGACCTGGTACCATATAATCTTTAGAAGAATCATGTAAGGTTTTCATTTACAGAAGAGAAAACTAAAGTTCAAAAAGATTGATGATAAATGGGTGACTTATAAGTCACAGGGCCAAGATAAAAGCCCAGTTCTGAATCTAGAATCCTTTTCACCATGCTACAGTACTTATGTATTACTTTTATACTAGTAAGTATTCATTTGAGAACAACAGAAGAGAAGAAATGACTAAGTCAAAATAATTCATAAAGTGATTTTTAAATGCTTTTTGCACATCTTTCAAATTTGAGTTTTGGTTGTAAGAATTTTTGGTTCATGAAAAGAAATTGTTCCATGCACCACTGCAATGGTACTACTAATAGCTATTAGATATTACAAATAGTTATGTCTAGTTATTGCTGTAGAAAACCCAGTCGCTTCTCTAGAGGAAAGGCATTTAACAGAAGAAATTCATTTGAGGGAATTCCCAAACACTATGGAGGCATTGAATCACAGTAACTACACAGATATAAAAACTAAAGAATAAAAAAACTAAAATAAGATGTGTGCTATGGTAATGGGATTGTGTATGATTTCACTTTCTTTTAACAAAGAAAAGTCATTTGTTGCTATTACCGTGTTAATTTTATAATAAATAAACAACAGGGAGAAAAATGCTTCAATAGAATTTGCTTATGAATTGTTCTTCCAGCCCTCATTAAAAAAATTATCTTTGTAAGCCTTGGAACTAAATGAATTCTGGGTGAACTTACTCCATTTCTTAGAATTAATTTTTGGACTCTTTTTACAATGCAAATCTTTCAGTCTATGTTGAGTCAGTAAATTCTGTCTCCTAGGCAACTTTGTGTAAATCAAAACTGAAGGTCAGACCAAAATTAATGCATTACATTAAAGTAAAATAGGATTGCTTTGCATTTCAATTGGCACTATTTGGTTTTGTGTGTTTGAATGTCCCTATTACCACTGTTGTTTAATTCTAGGTAGCTTGAATCTCTTCTACATTTTAGGTCTAAGACATTTTATGAAAGAAAAATTAAATTTTAAAAATTAAACAATAGTTAAAAGAATTAATCCAGTGATAAATTTTCATCTTCATTAGTAATGAAAGTCATTGACATCCAATCAGCAATGAAATAATTTGGCTCTATCAAATGAGCAGATTTAGAAAATAATACCCAGTACCAGTAACTTTAGAGAAATGTTTCCTATTTTGGCTCCAATCTCTACAGCCTCCTAATTCAGGTCTTCATTATCTCCTACCTGGACAATCTCAATAGCGCCCTTTTAACTTGTCTGCCTGATCCTAGACTTGCATTTCTTAAGTCCAGTCTCCACACTGCAGCCTGAGAAATCTATTTAAAATATAATTCTAACCATCTTATTGCCTGTGTTTCTCAGCGTCTCAGTTTCCAAGGTAGAATAGTTAATGATGTACAGTATCTGTAAAGAAATTGCTAAATGCACAGTTGCTGTTCAGTGTTGCGATGATAAGTACACACAATAAAAAACTTACAAAGTCTAAGATTTGTTCCTCTGACAGCCACAGGAAACCAAGTTAGAATTATAATGTTTGCTTGGTAAGCATGGAATTAGAATAGGGACCTGAGTTGTACAACTCAGATAGTTAAAGGAATCAGGTTTGAAAACTTGGAGCTCTTACGCTCCCAGCCATTTTCATCAGTAGGAGCATTCTCTGCCTGGACACAGCTTTATATGGATATTAGCACCTTTTCATTTCCGGATTCCATATTCTGTACTCCAAAAAGAACTTACCTTTCTATTTATGTAGGGGAGGCAAAACTACTTCTCTACCCTCTTAGGGTCTCCAACAGAACAGGACATAAATTGAGAGAAGACAAATTAACAGAAGAAGAACATATAAATTTTGTTTTCATATGTATATGGTATTCTTCATTGGAAAATTAAAACCCCAAAAGCTGTTAGGCCTAAGTGCTTATATACTAGGTTAAACAAAGTGTAGTGCTGCGGAAAAGCATCTAAAATATATGGGGAAACCAAAGGAAGATAGTGTTATTTTGACAAGATTTGTTTGTACAGACTCTTCTCAGCCTTGACATCCTGTCTCTGGTGGTAAGAATTCTTTTCCTCCCGATGCAGGAAAGGGCATCTTTTGCATGGGATTTTTCTCTCCTGTTTTCAGGGAGAAAAGGCGAGGTCATAGTGCCGCTTGCACCTATTGTTTTTCAAGTATCTTTACCTCAAAATAGTTAATATGCCAAGTCAGCATATTTTGGGAAGGCATGTTCTGAGCCCCTTCATTTACATCATCTGTCTAAATAAGGTATAATACCACTGCTTAGGGTTTTACTTATTAAACTTTAATCAGATTACAGACTTGCTTCTCGATATTGCACTGAGGTTATTTTTTTTTTAAGTTTTTAATTATTTGAGAGAAAGAGAGAGAGCACAAGCCAGGGGGGAGGGACAGAGGGAGAGGGAGAAGCAGACTCCTCGCAGAGCAGGAAGCCTGATGCAGGGCTCCATCCCAAGACCCCAAGATCGTGACCTGAGCCCAAGGCAGACACTTAAGCGACTGAGCCACCCAGATGCCCCACATCTAGGTAATTTTTGTTAGAATTGGAGGCATTCCCAACCTCTTTAGACCTATAGTTCTATACAGTCTCCAGGTTTATTACTATAAAGTCACTAATTTAAGCAAGTATTTGAGTACCTATTCTATGCCAAGCACTTTTTGATGTTTTGGGAATAACCAGGACCTAGACAGACACTACTCTTATTTTTTTGAAAAGTACCATAAGAGTAGTTTTCCCAGGGGGCAATCTTACTTTAATTATTGTTAAGTTATTGGGTGACTTCTCACTGTTATCACTATTTCCAAAAATAGATCACTGGGAAGTTTATTAAAACTTTAAATAATCATTTTGTATCATAAATAATCACCTCCCAATTATCTATCATATGTTGGCTTTTCTTAAAATGTAGCACTGAGGATGATCCTAAGTTTTCCATTCCCCTTAAATTTAACAGTAGATAATTTTAGATAACATGTAGAATAATAGACTTTGCCTTTAATTCATGTTAAAGAGTTTGAATTAGGGGCACAGAGTTTGAAAACTGTCATTAAATTATTTGCTACATTCACGCACTTCTCTCATTCTTCCCTCACCTGACAGTGTTGAACTTTTACCTGAGCCTGTGTTTTGAGCAGCAATGGGTAAGAAATCCTTGTGCCCATTTGTGTTCCTGAAAATGACTGTCTTCAAAGCATACCCTGGCCTCACATCGTCCAAGATTCTTCGTTCTTCCTCATAACTCCCATATTGCAGATGACTTGTTTACCTGCAGCTATAAAACCCCAGGTCCCTCCTTTTTTCTTTGAGACATTCCTCATTAATAAATTTTCTCTCTGATAGAATCATCCACAAGCAATCATCTCTTGAATTGTCCAGGGCCCTTCGTCTTTTACACACCAAATCATAATGCTCAGTGCTGCCTTAACACAAAATTCACTGGGTTTTTATGAGAATTATATGATTCAATATTTGTGTAGCATTTTAAACAGTGTCAGAAATCTCATATATGTTCAACAATGTATTAACTGTAATACCTATATCATCTATTACTATTATTAGTATTTAATTGTTGTTAACTACTAATCAATGTTAGAGAAAAAATATTATTCAAATTGTTAAAGAAAAAAATTATTCATGACACTTGTTTAAGATACTAAGGCAGACCTTATTCAAAGTGGACCATTGAAGTGGTATAGAGCCAATGCAATGGGTCTTGCAGTAGGGGAGAGAGATTGGACTCAACTCCCAATATAGCATGGGCAACTGAAAATTTGTAGCCAAGGGGGGCTCATTACTAAGAGGAAACATTAGGGGTAAGAGGGAGTAGGATGGGATTCTGGCTGAACTGACCTAATAGGATTCTTGCTAAAGGCAGGCCAGGATGATCAGACATCACCTGGGGGGATGATGGCAGATGAGAAACCCTATTAGAAATTGAGGGTGATCAGATATGGAAGATAAGCGATTCTAGTAAAACCGATTTATCAAGGTTCTCCCTAAATTTGGACAATGCTGAGAGAGTCTCTGAAGTCCAAAATTCAGACCTAGTTGAAAAAGAGTTCAAGAGAGCCTGAGTAGAGTTTGGTCAAGGAAAAAAATCTTTGTCATCAGGAAAGGAGTCTGGGAAAAAAATCTTATCTATAAATTTGATTGTAGTGCTGAAATCTGACCTAAAGTGCCTAGAAGAACAGTAAAATGTCAAGAGGGGAGTTACAGGGGGAACAGCAAGGCTGAGAGAACTGGTATTCTCCTGGATTCCCAATCCAACTTCTAGACAATAGAGTAAGCAATTCCCTTCCAATCTCATCACTTGAAATGTATATCCTCGGTCTAAATCCCCTTCCTCTACCTCACAGAATCACAGTTCTCATCCAGCAGAGACCTCTTCCTTCTTCAACACCTTCAGCCTAGAACAGTCCATCCTTCCTCCACACCGATCTCCTCTACATCCTAAGGTAATTTGACAACTCAGTTCCTTTTTCTTTTTTTCCTTGACTCTATAGACCTCCCATTTCCATTCCATCAACCAGGCACTTAACAAAATTTTACTTTGATCTTCTCAATTACAAAAATCTGAGAACCCTCAGATACTTTAAATCAGAAATGCCTCTCTTGTAACAGAATTTATTTTTTGCGTGTCACATTTCCATTTTCACGTTATAGAGGCTAACTTGCTTTTTACCTTCCACATGACTTTCAGTTACCTAACCATTCTCTTTCTCAAGTCAAAAGGACCTCCTTGCCTCTCAACACTCTCTTCAAACTCCAGTGTATCAGGGATGTGTTCAGCTTTAGGGAACAGAAAATGCAACTAAAAGTGGCTTGAATCAATTCTTTGAGTGCTGTAAATATTTAAAAGTAAGCGGAAATAGTGATCATTTAATCCTGGGAGTAGGCACTTAAGTTGTGAAAGATTGTATCCTGTTCTAAGTAGCTTTGTCCATCTACCTTCATGTAGCATATGGATATTATCATTTCCTTGGGTGCCAAGACATGGAAAAGGATGGGAAGCACTGACTTAAAGGAGTGGAGGTTTACTGTCTCACCTGACACAAGTGCTGGGAGAGGCAGTTCCAGGCTGGTGCTATGGTTCAACAAAGCCATTGGACACCGAGGCTCTTTCTACCTTCTTGCTCTACCATCCTTACGGGGCTATCATTTGTCCTCTTACTTGTTGCCTTACGGTACCAAATGATATCAGTGCCTCCAGGCCTCAAAAACACAAAGCAGACCAAAAAAAGAGCGGAGAAGTAGTGATACCAGATCACATCTGCTTATACTTCACTGGCCAGAATCAAGTCATGTGGCCACTTTAGTGTCAATAGAGGCTGGAGAATTTTGAGTTGTTATGTTTTACAGCTGCTGTAATAGAGTCAGATAAGAAGAAGACAGGGAGGTGGGTGGAATGGGTATTATATGAGCCAATCAATCTAAAATATCTGACACACCAAGTTTCTAAGATGACAATGTTTAATACAGCTTTCCCTATCAGAAGTCCAATAACCTAGGGGCTCCTGGGTGGCTCAGTCATTAAGCGTCTGCCTTCGGCTCAGGGCATGATCCCAGAGTTCTGGGATCGAGCCCCACATCAGGCTCTTTCGCTGGGAGCCTGCTTCTTCCTCTCCAAGTCCCCCTGCTTGTGTTCCCTCTCTCTGCCTCTCTCTCTCTGTCAAATAAAATAAATAAAAATCTTTAAAAAAAAAAAGAAGTCCAATAACCTAGATTTTCCTAATCATGCAGTGGACCTATAGTATCTCACCCAACCCTGAATCTTCCCCAGTGTCTGCTTCTAGACTCTTGCTGAACATCAGGGTGATGCTGAAGGAAGAATGAGGCCAGTTGAAATCTGAATCTTGTTGCAGCTCAGATTTTCTAACACAATCCACTTTTGGTTATTGTGGGTCTTTCTTTTAAATGCCCATCCCTTTTCTTCATAAGAATGAAAATACTACCAAATCTGTCTTGTGCCATGTCTCATGTCATATATAGGTCAAAATTCCTTTGATGCTATTAATAACAGAGAAGATGTGAGTTACACACACACACACATACACACACAATGGAGTATTACTCAGCCACCAAAAAATGAAATCTTACCATTTTCAATGATGTGGATGGAACTAGAAGGTATTAAGCTAAGTGAAATAAGTCAATCAGAGAAAGACAATTATCATATGATTTCACCCATATGTGGAACTTAAGAAACAAAACAGAGGATCATAGGGGAAGGGAGGGAAAAATAAAATAAGGCAAAATCAGAGAGGGAGACAAATAAGAGACTCTTAACTATAGGAAACAAACTGAGGGTTGCAGGAAAGGAAGGTAGGTGGGGCGATGGGGTAACTGGGTGAATGGCATGAAGGAGGGCACGTGATGTAAAGAGCACTGGGTGTTATATGCAACTGATGAATCACTAAACTCTACCTCTGAAACTAATAATACACTGTATGTTAATTAATTGAATTTAAATTTTTAAAAAAAGGAGGTGGGGGAAGATCCTATTAATATGAATAGCAAAAGCAGAAAGAGGAGTGGGGTCCGGTCAGGAACCTAGTCAAGTGACAAATCTTCAAGACTAAAGAGAGGGCTACTGTGAAAATTTAAGTTGAAAGGAACTGACCAAGATTGCAGCTATTTGGCAACAAGGTAAAGAGGCACTACACCCAAACAGAACTATGAGGACGGCATTATGTTATAACCTACATTATACTTTAACCTGCTCTCTTTTGAAGGCTTCTGTTCCAGCCCCCAAGAATATGCCACAGCACTCTGAACCCATCACGTGACAGAGTAATTCAACTAAGTACCTCCACTGTAGTTTCTCCTAAATTTATATTTCCTTCCTTGGCATTTCACTTTATTTCAAGCCTACATTTCTAACTATTCACAGAACAGCCCTATTCAGATGTGTATAATGTGCACAAGAACATTACAGTGATATCTGAAGCAAAATGGAAAATAAAGTCACCTGCATTACTATCCATCCCTATGGGGTAAATTCCAATTTGTAGGGCATAAGCTGTGAAAAGCTTCTTGGGCAGATTGCCAGGAAGAAGAAAGGTGTAGGGCACTGGAGCTAGAAGTCTGACGGAATCTTGACACCTTGATTAAGAAGACTAGGAGCTGGAAAAAACTGCCATTTCAAAGCTGCCAATAGTTTTTGTTTCACAAAAACATGATAACACGTTTGGGATAAACAACCTCTTTGTTCTGATTAAGCCTCTTGAATTTTTTTGTTGTTTAAATATACAGCAAAGACTACAGTTAAAAAAAGAAGAAGGATTGTTCACTTGGTGGACAAGAGTTGAATTTCCAGATTTGGTTCCCTTTAGTGACTGTCTCCCCTGAGTTTAAATCTCCTTTATACCTGAAGAGGATTGCTTTTCTTGGGAGATGTGAGTTGAGGACATTATTGGTAGAAGATAAGGACCTGGGGCCAGAGGTTGAAGGAACTGTTTATATAAGACCCATTCTGAGCCTTGGGTAGGAACAGCGCTGCTTTCAGCTCCAGATGGTGAAATGTGATACAGAGTTGAGGCAGCCTTCTCTGCCCAGAATCTTTCATCAGCTAACACCCTGAGGAATGTCAGCTTTTAGAACCTCAGACCTGGAAACAGCATTCAGTGCTTCCTGGTCTCTCTCGGTCTCTCTCTCTTTTTCTCTCTTTCTCTATCTCTCTGTCTCCCTTCTCCCTCTCTCTGCATCTCTGACTCTGCTATCTCTCCAGTGACTTCATTATCTCCTACTGCAAATAGGCATTCTCCACAAGACAATAGGACCACTGGCATATGTTTTCACAAACTTCTAACTCTAGTATTCAAATGCAAGGCTTTCTGTGCTATCTCCATCTAGAACAATCCTCGTGTAATATTGTGACTCATATCATATGACTTACCTCACCAGAGGGAGAAGTATTCTGATTGACCTGGTTTTAGACACACGCCTAGAGATAGAAGCTTTGCCACTAGAAGAAAGTATGATGGGAGTTGGCCAGTAATCTGACTGGTGTGCTTGGCAGCTAAAAACAGTAGCTAGCTCTTGCATTATGTGAAAAGCTGAGTAAGATTTATTTCCCAACTCTGGGCATATATCCACTGCTTCAGAGCCCCATCTGTGCTGCCTTGTACTCTCAAGCAAGCCCTTAAGGAAAGACAGAACAGACATGTTGTCCAAAGGCTGGAACACTAGCACAAAGAATGGGACCCAAATATTTGTGAATGAAGGCATGAATGAAAATCCTGAATGCATTATTTCTCAGACCTTTCCTATCATCCACTTTGTTCACCCTGCTTCTTTTCTTCTTGTAATCAGGTCAGGGGACATAGGTAAGAGGAGTGGTCTTGTCTGCCCTGAGTCTTGACTGGACATTAGGGGAAGAAGTTTGCCCTCAAATTCATCTTCAACAACCTGAACTTGAACCATTTAATCCCCATAAGTCTGTGAAGTAAGAACCTAAGATCTTGGGTTTTTAAATGTGCAAATCAGTCAGCATAAGTGTGATAAAATTTAAACTGCTATAGGATCAGAATAGATTTTAACATTTATCATTTTTATTTAAAAAATCAAGAAAATTAATTTTTAAGAAGAGAAAACAGTTTGGCTCTGTAACAGTAATATAATCATACTCACTAAAAGAATTGTTTACAGCAGATTACTAATTATCATTCAGGACAATAACAATTATGCATTATCATTAATTGTGTTTCAAATTTACTTTGCAAATTTTTTTCCAGTTTTATTGAGACATAATTGACATGTAATATTGTATAAGTTTAAGGTATACAACATAGTGATCTGATATATGTATATACAGTTGACCCTTGGACGACATGAACTTGAACTACAGGAATCCCCTTATACACAGATATTTTTCAGCAAATGACAGTACAGTACTGTAAATGTATTTTCTCTTTCTTATGATTTTTTAATGACATTTTCTTTTTTTCTAGCTTGCTTTATTACAATACAGTACATAATGCTTACACAAAATATGTGTTAATCAACTGTTTATGTTATCAGTAAGGCTTCCAGTCAAAAGTAGGCTATTAGTTAAGTTTGGGGGGAGTCAAAATTTATATGCAGATTTTTTATTATGCAAGGGTTGGGGCACCACATTGTTCAAGGCTCAACAGTATTGTAAAATGATCACAAAAATAGTTTAGTTACCATCCATCACTACACACGGTTATAAATCATTTTTTCAGCTTTCAAATACACATTACAATATTGCTAACTATAGTCACCATGCTGTACATTACTTCCCCAGGATTTATGTGTTATATTCATCTTATAACTGGAAGTTTGTACCTTTTGACCATCTTCATCCACTTTCCCCTCAAGGAGGATATTGGCCTATAATTTTCCTTTCTTGTGGTATCCTTGTCTGGCTTTTGTATCAAGGTTATGCTGGCCTCATAAAATAGGCTGGGAAGTGTTTCCTTCTCTTATGTTTTTTGGAAGAATTCGAGAAAGACTGTTATTAATTCTTCTTTCACTGTTTGGTAGAATTCATCAATGAAGCCATCTGGTCCTGGACTTTTCTTTTTTGGAAGGTGTTTGGTTACTGATTCAGTCGCCTACCTAGTCATTGGTCCATTCAGATTTTCTATTTCTTCATGATTCAGTCCTTGTAGGTTGCACGTTCCTGGGAATTTATCCATTCCTTCTAGGTTATCCAATTTGTTGGATAGTTTGTTCCTAGTAGTCTCATGTCCATTTCATTAAGAATTGTTTCTGGAGTTTTATCTTGTTCTTTTGTTTGAAACATATTCCTTTTTTTTCTTCATTTTCCTTTACTCTCTGCATTGCCTTCTGTGGATTGCATAAAACAGCCACCTCTCCCAGTCTTCATGGAGTATTCTCATGTAAATGATGAACATATTTGTTCAGCTCAGCCTGAACTCTTGGTTGTCTCTCAAACTGTTGTGATTGGACAAGTCATCTTTGTTCTTATTGACTCCCAGTAGCTAAGGATGTGCCAAGTCTGTTGGTGTCCCAAAGGGGAGAATCTCAGTGAGTACCTGGACACTGGCTGTTTGGAAGCTGAACCCTCAGGCAGCATCCTTTAAAGTATCCAAATAGGCCTCTTTCTGGGAAAAACTGGGAAATGGGTATTTTTGTCTACTCTCTCTGTGCTGGGCCCTGGGAGGATAGCCAGTTAAGAACTTTTTCTTTGATTGCTACAGTCCTATGGGGACCCACTAATGTAAGTCCCACCAGCCACCAGAGCCAGGTGATCAAGGGATGTGTCCCCTGGGTGGCATCCACAAAGCCAGAGTACCACATGTGTGCACAAGCTTCTTCCAGGTAGACACCAATCACATAGAACAGGGCAGAGGGAGAATGTAGTGATAGTACCCTTAGGCCTCCCTGGTCTCAGGAGAGAATCACAGTCACCCCTAGATGTATGCTAAATTAGAAGGCTGACCCTCAGACAACAGCTCTTAAACTAAATAAAAAGGCCTCTTTCAGGAACAGGGAAAGACTGGGAGATAGGGATTTCTGTCTGCTCCTCTGCACTGAACCCTAGGTGGATAGCCACAGAGAGTCCTTGAGAGGAATCCAAGAACTGTTTCTTTGTTTGCTATAGTCCTATGGGTCACATGGATACCAGCCCCGCTAGCTTTCAGAGTGGGGTATTTTGGGGGATGGTAACCCAGATGGAAGTTTTAAAAGTTGGGACACTAGATGTTGGGTCCAAACCCTTCACTCCCCAGGGAGAAGCTGGGAGTTGTGAGTTCCCTCCTGATTGTATGTAGCTATTCCAGGGGTGAGGTTAATAGCAAGAGTATGTCTCAGCCTTTCCTACCCATTTCCATTTGGGTATTTTCTTCTCCACCCAATGTGTGGGAGTCACTTAACCGATTTCTGGATTTCTTCCAGAGGGAATTGCTCTGTGTGGACCAGCAAATTCAGTGTGTCTGGAGGTGAAGTGTCACTGTCTTGGACAGGACCCTTTTGCAAATTCTATGTGCTTGTGTTGCTTAGTTCTGAAATCTTGGTTGTCAACATTTGTTGTTCATATTGCATGGTCATCTGCCCACATATTTAAAACAAAACCAAAGAAAGTATTGGTCAATATCTCATCATGAGTGCCTGACTGTTCTCTAATGTTCCATGTATTTCTTTTACTTCCCCAAATAAATTGAATATTTCTTAAGAAGTCTTACATCTTTGATAAGGTAATCCTAGGTTGAAAATTGACACAATGACTATTAAGAACTCTTGATTGGAGACAAGAAAAACATTCCTTCAAACCAGTAGTTTTTACGCCTATCAGACTCAACACCCTCTCTGAAGAACAAATACTTTAAAATGACCACTATCCCATCTCAAATGTAATTATTTGGTGGCATAACCAACAAACAAATAATTTTGGCCCAAAAAGGCTATCTAGCATCCTCTGTATAATAAGAGAAATAAAATGAATTTTATTTAAAACAAAATTACATATATATCGTTGTTAGAAATGTATGAGCACAACTAAACAAGAAGACATATAAAGTTCTCTGTAGTCTTTATTTTTAATATACAATATTTAATATTTTTAATATTTTAAAATATACAATATAATTTACTTACCATATAATTTATTTATTTAATATGGCTCTCCCTTTGAAAGTCAGCTCTATGATGGCAAAAAAATCTGTTTTGTTCTCAATGCATAAAGTAATGGCTGACATATGGAAGGTGCACAATAAATGTTTGTTGAATAAATGTGACATTTAGGAATGCTTTCGCGTACAAATAAAACAATTAATAGCATAAAGACATTTATTATTTATGTTATAGGAAAACCTGTTTAGTGTCAGAGATTCTTTGCGTTGTCATCATCAAAGTGCCAATGATATCTCCCCTTATTTTAGCACGATGATTGCTGTAGCTGCAAACATTATGTCTTCATACAAAAGAATCTCAAGCAGAAGAAATTGTAACAGAAGAAAAAAAAAAATCTTCATCTCCCTTGTGTCTTTTCAGGATGGTAAATCTTTCCCAAATGTCTAGAGTAGACTGCTTCTGAGGTCTCATTGGCCTGAATGACTTCGCACTGTCATTTCTACACAAATTACTGGCAAAAGGGAATTAATAACATAATAAACATATACACCAATCAAGGCTTATGTCAGGGATTGGACACAATGCTGTCTAAACAAAACTGCAATTTTGTTAACAAAGCATTAGAAGACATGATGTCTCCCTACGTGATATATAGCTAAATAAATACTTTATTATAAATTTATAACAAATAATGTTAACTTTTATTATTAGAATTACCTTTCTATAATAAGCATTATAATGAAGTTATAATAAGGTTACCTTTTTTGAAATTTTAATTCCAGCATAATTAACATACAGTGTATATTAATTTCAAGTCTATAATATAGTGATTCAACAATTCTGTACATTACTCAGTGTTCATCATGGTTATTATGCCTTTAATCCCCTTGAACATTTCCATGAGTTACCAGTGGTGGTCACAAGTGCCATATTAATCTCCATCACCTATTTCACCCATTCCTCCACCCATTTCCCCTTTGGTAACTACTAGTTTGTTCTCTATATTTAAGACTTTTGTTGTCTCTTTTTTCTTCGTTCATTTGTTTTGTTTCTTAAATTCCACATGCAAGTGAAATCATATGGTATTTGTCTTTCTCTGATTGACTTACCTCACTTACCATTACACTCTCTAGGTCTATCTATGTTGTTGCAAATGTCAAGATTTCATTTTTTTTATGGCTAAGTAATACTCCATTGTATATGTATACCACTTCTTTATCCATTCATATATTCGTGGGCACTTGGCTGCTTCCATATCTTGACTATTGTAAATAATGCTGCAATAAACATAGGGGTGCATATATCCCTTCAAATTATTGTTTGTAAATACCCAGTATTTAGTGATTACTATATCATATGGTAGTTCTGGTTTTAACTTTTTGAGGAAACTCCATATTGTTTCCCACAGTGGCTGCACCAGTTTGCATTGCTACCAATAGTGCATGAATGTTCCTTTTTCTTCTCATCCTTACCAACACTTGCTGTTTCTTGAGTTTTTTATTTTATCCATTTTGACAGGTGTGAGGTGATATCTCATTGTGGTTTTGATTTGCATTTCCCTGATGATCAGTGATGTTGAGAATCTTTTCATGTGTCTGTTGGCTTCTTTGAGAAATGTCTGTTCAGGTCTTATGCTCATTTTTTAATTGAATTATTTGGTTTTTTGGTGTTGACTTGTATAAGTTCTTTATATATTTTGGATACTAACCCCTAATCAGATATGTCATTTTCAAATATCCTCTCCCATTTAGAAGGTTGTCTTTTAGTTTTGTTGGTTGTTCCCTTTGCTATGCAGAAGTTCTTATTTTGATGTAGTCCCAATAGTTTATTTTCTTTTTGTTTCCCTTGCCTCAGGAGACATAGGTAGAAAAATGTTCTATGGCTGACATCAGAGAAATGCATCATGCATTCTTCCAGGATTCTTATTAGTTTCAGGTCACACATGTAGGTCCCTAATCAATTTTGAGTTTATTTTAGTGTATGGTGTAAGAAAGTGGTCCAGTTTCATTCTTTTGCATGTAGATGTCCAGTTTTCCCAACACAATTTTTTGAAGAGAACTCTTTCCCATTGGATATTCTTGCCTCTTTTGTCAAAGATTAATTGACCATATAATTGTGGGTTTATTCCTGGGCTTTGTATTCTGCTCCAATGATCTATGTCTTTTTTTTTTTTTTTTTTTTTTTTTGCCAGTGCCATGTTTTGACTATTACAGCTTTGTAATATAACTTGAAGTCTGAAATTGTCATACTACCAGTTTTGTTTTTCTTTTCCTTTTTCTTTTTTAGATGTATTTATTTATTTGAGAGAAGAGAAAGAGTGGGGGGAAGGGCAGAGGGAGAGAATCTTCAAGAAGACTCCCAGTGAGCATGAAGCCTGACTCACAGCTTGATCTCACAACCCTGAGATCATGACCTGAGCTGAAACCAAGAGGTGGATACTTAACTGACAGAGCCAACCAGGTGCCCCTGTTTTTCTTTTTCAAGATTGCTTTGACTATTTGGGGTCTTTTGTGGTTCCATACCACATGTGGTTCCAAATCCTAAGTTTGTTTGTTCCAGCTCTGTGAAAAATGCTATTGATATTTTGATGGGGATTGCATTAAATGAATATGTTGCTTTGGATAGTATAGACATTTTAAAAATATTAGTTTTTCCAATTCATGAACATGGAATATCTTTCCATTCATTTGTGTTGCCTTTCACAGCACAATTTCTTTCATGATTTCTTTCATCAGCGTTTTATAACAGGTCTTTCACCTCTTTGGTTAAGTTTAGTCCTAGGTATGTCATTATTTTTGGTGCAGTTAAATGCAATTGTTTTCATAATTCCTCTTTTTGCAACTTTATTAGTGTAGAGAAATCCTATGGATTTCTGTATATTGATTTTGCATCCTGTGATTTTAATGAATTGACTATCAGTTCTAGTAGTTTTGGGTGGAGTTTTAAGGTTTTCTATGTATTGTACCATGTCATCTGCAAATTAATAAGGTTACCTTTTAAAATTTAATATAATTGAATGGGAAAAAATGTCCAGAATGATAGTGTCTCACTTAATGTTGCATTTAGCTGAGTGTAAGAGAAACAAGATTAAAATGGATTACCAAAAAGGTTTTTTTTTCTTTTTTAAAGATTTGTTCATTTACTTGTTTGAGAGAGGGAATGAATGGGAGGAGGAGAGGGAAGGGGAGAGAGAATCCCAAGCAGACTCCCCAAAGCAGTGCTCAATCTCACAACACTGAGATCATGACCTGAACCAAAACCAAGGGTTGGACGCTCAACCAACTGGTGCCACCTAGGTGCTCCAGGTTGGTTTTTTTTTTTTTTTTTTTCTTCTTCTTCTTACAACAAGAATTCCCCAAATAGGCAGTCTCAAAAACTGTTAAAATGTCTTCAGGATGTCATCAAGGACTGAAGCTTCATTCTTCCTGACTACACGCAACTTTCTTTCTTTGGACCATAAAATGTTTGTTGTACTCCTAGCATGTTCACACCCCATGCAGGAAAAAGAGAGAAAAGGGGAAAAGACAGAAGATGATTACCAGGTAGTTGACCAGCTTTCAAACGGTGTCTACCAAGTGATTTCTGGTTATATCTTCTTGGCTGGAACTGGTTCACAGGTCCTCCACTCTCGGGGAAATGAGTATTTTTACTTGATCCAAAGATAAATTTGGGTCTGTTATTAAGAAATGGGGGAGAATAGATATTTTTCAGCTTACTAGTAGTGTCTTCTATTTTGGTCACAAACTATTTTAACAGTGGCTTCCTTAGAGTGGTGAAATTATGGATGAGTCCTATACCTTTTTGTATTGCCTGAATTGTTTTCAATATTTTTTTAATTGGAAAAAAACACAACAAAATGATATTCAGTTTGAAGGGGAAAACAGAAAGTTTGAAGATTTTATTTTACAGGCTGTACCAAGATATCCCTGACATTAACATGTCTGCTTCAAATGATCATGTCAAAATAGTCTTACTTGACCTTCTCTTGGGGAGTCATGGCTTTGGAAGTTGTTCCCTGTGATCTCCTTATTTACTGCAAATAAAGTTACTTTGCATGAAAAATGAAATATTAAATTAAGTTAAAAACAAAATACTCTTACTTAATATATAACTTTGGTTATAGACTCTTTGAATCTTAGTGAACTTATCCATAAAATAAAGACATTATAGTCAACTGTCAAAGTTAATGTAAACTTAAATGAAATAATATATACAAAATATTTAGCACAGTTGTCACTAAATGATAACTTTTATTTATTAGTGCTTAGATATAGTAGATAATATAAAATAGTCCTTTTAATTAACTATACAATTTATTGATTTTACTTAGCTGTATCTTTTATATTCGCTTATTTCCACTGAGAATGTTGTAGGTAGGTAACAGGAACCATGCTAAATGTCTTATCTATATTAAGTCATTTAAACCTCAAAATTACTCATGAAGTATATAGTGTTACTATTGCATTTTACAGATGAAAAAAACTGCAGCTTAAGGAATTTAAGGAAATTGTCCAAGATTATATAGCTAGGATATGACAAAGCTTACATTTTGACACAGGCAGTTTGACCCAAAGTTTTCAGCCTTAAATAGTCTACTAAAACACAGATCTAAAATGCCTCAATTTTAAAATTATGAAAACATCATTAGCCTGGTTATAAATCAATTCATCTAAGATATTAGTCTGGTTATCTTAATTTCTGAATCTAGCAAAAAGAACCATAGAATCAGCTGAGTACATCTTTAAATAGCATTCAAAAATCACAAACTTGTCATTGTAATTTTTCCTCATGATATCACCCTGGTTGATAGTGCTACCTTGAATAATTTCTGAAAATTCTACTCAAATTCTCAGAAGACTGTTGATTCATACTTTTTATAAACATATAAAAATGCAAAATTTTCAAGTTAACTCATGTAATGATTACAACTTGTCTAGGTCAGTCTAAAGACTAAAAACGTAATGAAAAAGAATCAAACAATCTGTAACAAAAGAGCAATAAAAGTAGATATTCTTTCTCAGATATTTTACTGACATAACTAGTTGTATTAACTGCTCACATGGCTCCATTCATAATTATGAAATTAGTAAAGTGAGAAGAGAATAATGAATTTTATTTTTAAAAGTACTAAGTGAAATCATTATGTAAACAATTTATAAGTTATCTTAGCTGAATCTAAAAGGACTATATTAATCGCTTCTCAGCCTTTTGGCTAAGAACAAGTGTAAAAGGACTATATTAATTAGCAAAATACATTGGTAAAAAAAATATAGACAATATTATAGTATTATCTCTGCAGGGCTACTGCATTTACCAACACAAATAAATTAAGTTCGGTAAAAGTTAACAGATGCCTAATATCTTCCTGCTGGTTATCAGAAAAGGCGGAAGAGTATAAGAAATGATTTTTTTTAAGTGTTTTTGAGGCACAAAGGTTCACAGAGGAGGGAAGGATTATATGTAGAGGTTGGTCAGAAAAGCTGTAGATAGAATATAACAGAATTCATCTTTAAAAGATAAATAGAAAACTTTCTTGGATGATTTCCATGAAGAAAAGCATTCTAGGCAGAGGGACTAATATAAGCAAAAGCACAGAAGGTATAAAACAGTAAGGTACTTTTGAGGAATTGCATGCTTTTCAACACTCCTGAAAGTGAATTTTCAGGAAAGAAATAACATGAGATGTCAATGATAAAGCAGGTGATTAATGGAGAATCTTATCTGCCATAATTGTAGTTTGAGCTTTATCCAAATTCACTGGGGAGACATTGAAAGATTTATACAGTGAGGTAATGTGGTTATCTGACATTTTAAATCAATCACTTCCATCACTCTTGTGGAGGATTCCTATATCAAGAAATATCTCTCTTTGCTTCTAATACCACATCTTGCATTGAAACTGTGTTGATGTTAGTATAGCTATACCAGTTTTACTTTGGTTAGAGTTTGCATGGTCTAGAATTTTTAACATTTTAACTTTTCTGCATCCTTATATTTATAATGTTTCCTTTGAACATATAGATAGGAACTTTCCCCCATCTGACAATAGTCTTTATTTAGAATATTTAGGATATTAATCCATTTATAGTTAATATAATTTTACTAATAAAACTATTTGCTTTCTAGTTGTCCTATCCTTTTTTCTTTTACTCTTTTGAGTTAGTCAAATTTTCTTTTTCTTTTTTGAGTTAGTCAAATTTTTACTGCTCATTCTCCTTCTCCCCACCATTAGCTTATCAGTACACAGTTTTTAACTCTCATTCTAAGAGTTACTCTAGAGCAGGGTTTGTAGAACATTTGGATTGAATAATTCTTTATGGGGTAGGTGGAATGCTGTTCTGTGTATATTATAGGATGTTTAGCAGCATGCATAACTTCTACCCACTAGATAACAAAAATACCACTGACCTCTTACAATCACGACAAGCAAAAATATTTTCTGACATTGTCAAATATCCCCTGTGGGACAAAATCTTTCCTCATGACAACCATTGCTCTAGAGCCAGGCTGTCCAATATGTTAGCTAGTAGCTACATGTGAGCATATGAAGTGTGGCTAGTCAAAATTGAGATGTGCTATAAGTGTAAAAGTACAGGATTTTAAAGACTTAATATGATTTTTTAAACCTTCATTAATAATTTTTATTTTGATTTATAATATCTTAGATATGTTAGGTTAGAAAATATATTATTAAATTAATTTCACATATTCCTTTTCAATTTTTAAAAATATAACTGCTAGAAATTATTACTGATGTGGTCCTCATTTATGGCTTGCATTATATTTCAGTATATTGGACAACACTACTCTGGAGATTATGGCGTACATCCTTCACTTATTAGAGTCTAGTATAAGTTAATACTTTTACAATTTACCAGACAATGCAAAGACTTTAGAACACTTTAAAAAATTTTTAGTTCCACTGTTAATATACGGTGTGATACTAGTTTCAAGTGTGCAATATAGTGATTCAACATTTCTATATATTACTCAGTGCTCATCATGATAAGTGTATTCTTAATCCCCTTCACCTATTTCACCTATCCCTCCACCAACCTCTTCTCTGGTAATCATCAGTTAGTTCTCTATAGTTAAGAGTCTGTTTTTGGGTTTGTTTCCTTTTTTTCCCCTTTGTTTGCTCTTTGTTTCTTAAATTCCTCATATGAGTGAAATAATATATTTGTCTTTCTCTGAATGGCTTATTTCACTTAGCATTATACTCTCTAGATCCATCCATGTTGTTACAAACAGTGATTTTAATCTTTTTTATGGTTGAATACTATTCCTGTGTGTGTGTGTGTGTGTGTGTGTGTGTGTGTGTGTGTGTGTACATCACATCTTCTTCATCCATTCATCTACTGATGGACACTTGGGCTTCCCCCACATCTTGGCTATTGTAAATAATGCTGCAATAAATATAGGGCTGCGTATATCTCTTTGAGTTGGTGTTTTCATATTTTGGGGGTAAATACCCAGTAATGAGATTACTGGATCATATACTAGTTCTATTTTTAATTTTTCTGTATGTAGTATCATGTCATCTGCAAATAGTGAGAGTTTTAACTTCTTCCTTACCAATTTGGATGCCTTTTATTTCTTTTTGTTGTCTGATTGCCTTGGGTAGGACAAGGACTTCCAGTACTATGCTGAATATAATTGGTGAGAGTGGACATCCTTGTCTTGTTCCTCACCTTAGAGGAAGAGCCCTCAGTTTTTCCTCATTGAGTATGCTGTTAACTGTGGGTTTTCATATAAAGGCTTTATTATGTTGAGTTATGTTCTCTCTAAACCAACTTTGTCGAGGGCTTTTAAAATGAATAGATGTTGTATTTTGTACTTTTTTGCATCTATTGAAACGATCATATGTTTTTTACCCTTTCTCTTATTGATGTGATGTATCACATTGATTAATTTGTGCATATTGAACCATCTTGCATCCCAGTAATAAATCCCACTTGATCATGGTAAATGATTTTTTTTAATGTATTGTATTTAGTTTACTGGTATTTTATTGAGGATTTTTGCATCTATGTTCATTAGAGATATTTTCCTGTGGTTCTCTTTTTGGGGGGTGTCTTTATCTGTTTTTCTATTATTATTATTAAGGTAACGCTGGCCTCATAGAATGAATTTGGGAGTTTTCCTTCCTCTTCTTTTTTTCGAAAAGCTTGGGAAGAATATGTATTAACTCTTCCTTAAATGTTTGGTAGCATTTGCCTGTGAATCCATCTGGTCCCGGATTTTTGTTTGTTGGGACTTTTTTGATATCTGATTCAATTTCATTGCTGGTAATCAGTCTGTTAAAGCTTTCTAGTTCTTCCTTCCTCAGGTTTGGTTGGTTCTATTTTCCTAGGAATTTAGCCATCTCTTCTAGGTTGTCCAGTTTGTTGGCATGTAATTTTTCATACTATTCTCTTACAGTCCTTTGTATTTCTGTGGTGTCAGTTGTTATTTCTCCTCTGTCATTTGTTATTTTGTTTATTTGCATTCTTTCCATCTTTTATTTTTAATGAGTCTAACCATACTCTTATTAATTTTGTTGATCTTTTCAAAAAATCAGCTCCTTTTGTCATTGATCCATTTGATTTATTAATTTTTTGTTTCTATATCATTTATTTCTGTTCTAGTCTTTATTATTTCCTTCCTTCTGCTGTTTGGGGATTTTGTTTTTGGATTTTTTTTGTGTGTGTGGTTTGTGTATGTGTGTGTGTGTGTGTGTTGTTTGTTTGTTTTGTTTTGTTTTTGTAGCTCCTTTAGGTGTAAGGTTAGGTTGTTTATTTGAGATTTTTCTTGCTTCTTGAGGTAGGCCTGTATTGCTGTAATTTCCTCTTAAAACAGCTTTTGTTGTATCCCAAAGATTTTGTACTGTAGTGTTTTCATTTTTCTCCATGTAATTTTTGGTTTCTTCTTTGATTTCATGGTTGACCCATTCATTGTTTAGTAGCATGTTATTTAACCTCCATGAATTTGCGGTCTTTCCAGATTTTTTTTCTTGTGATTGATTTCTAGTTTCATAGTATTGTGGTGGAAAAAAAATGCATGGTGTGATTTTCAATCTTTTTGAATTTGTCAAGACTTGTTTTATAGCCTAATATGTGATCTATTCTGGAGGTTTCCATGTGCACATGAAAAAAATGTGTATTCTGCTCTTTTATGATGGAATGCTCTGAATTTATGTGTTAGATCTTTCTGGTCTAGTGTGTCATTCAAAGTCACCCTTTCTTTTCTTTTTCTTTTTTTTTTTTTAAGATTTTATTTATTTATTTGACAGAGAGAGAGAGACTGAGAGAGGGAACACAAGCAGGGGGAGTGGGAGAGGGAGAAGCAGGCTTCCCACCGAGCAGGGATCCCAATGCAGAGCTTGATCCCAGGGCCCTGGGATCATGACCTGAGCCGAAGGCAGACGCTTAACGACTGAGCCACCCAGGCACCCCATGAAGTCACTCTTTCTTTATTGATTTTCTGTTTGGATGATCTGTTCATCAATGTAAATGTGGTATTAAAGTCCCCTACTATGATTGTATTACTATCAATAAATTCCTTTAAGTTGTTATTAACTGTTTTATGTATTTGGGTGCTCCCATGTTGAGTGAATAAATATTTACAAGGGTTATATCTTCCTGTTGAATTGTCCCCTTTATTATTATATAGTATCCTTCTATGTTTCTTATTACAGTCTTTGTCTTAGTCTATTTTGTCCAGTATAAGTATTGCTACCCTGGCTTTCTTTTGATATCCATTTGTGTGATAAATGCTTCTCCATACCCTCACTTTCAACCTGCAGATGTCTTTAGGTCTGCAATGAGTCTCTTGTAGGAAGCATATAGATGAATATTGTTATTTGTTTGTTTGTTTTAAAGATTATTTATTTATTTGAGAGAGAAAGAGAGAGCACGAGCAGAGGGGAGGAGCAGAGGGAGAGGGAGAAGCAGGCTCCCTGGGAAAAGCAGGCTCCCCACTGAGCAGGGAGCTTGAAACAGGACTTAATCTCAGGACCTTGAGATCGTGAACTGAGCCAAAGGCAGACGCTTAACCGACTGAGCCACCCAGGTGCCACGAGTATTGTTTTTTTTTAATCCATTCCATCACCCTGTGTCTCTTGATGGGAACGTTTAGTCCATTTATAGTCAAAGTAATTATATATATATGTATTTATTGTCATTCTGTTACTTGTTTTGTGGTTGTTTTTCCATGATTGTTTCTCTTCTTGCTCTGTTCTCTCATGGTTTGCAGCTTTCTTTAGTGATATACTTAGATTCCTTTCTCTTTGTTTTTGCATATCTATTACTAATTTTTGATTTATTGTTACCATTAAGTTTGTATATAACATCTTCTGTGTCTAGCAGTCTATATTAAATTGACAGTCACTAAAGTTTGGATCCATTCTTTACTCCCCCACATGTTTTAGGCATATGCTGTCATACTTTACATCCTTTTATTTTGTGAGTCCCTTGACTGATTTTACAGATATACTTATTTTTACTCCTTTTGTACTTTCTATTTTTCTTACTCTTACTTATGATCTTTCCTTTCCACTCATAGTTCCCTTTAACATTTCTTGTAGGGCTGGTTTCATGGTCATGAACTCCTTCAGCTTTTGTTGGTCTGGGAAACTCCTTATCTCTCTTTCTATTTTGAATGATAACCTTGCTGGATAGAGTATTCTTGGCTGCAGAATTTTTCCTTTTCAGCACATATCATGCCACTTTCTTCTGATCTGCCAAGTTTCTGC
Organism: Ursus arctos; assembly: GCF_023065955.2. Lineage (NCBI taxonomy): Eukaryota > Metazoa > Chordata > Mammalia > Carnivora > Ursidae > Ursus > Ursus arctos. Next base: position 77,562,163 of record NW_026623111.1, read on the forward strand.
TGAAAAGTGCTAATAGCCTTATGGAATTTCCCTATATGTAACTGTCTTCTTTTCTCTTACTGCTTTTAAAATTCTCTTTATCATTACTCTTTGCCATTTTAATTACTATGTGCCTTGCTGTGGGCCTCCTTGGTTGATTTTTTGGGGGGGAATCTCTGTACCTCTTCAATCTAGATATCTGTTTCTTTCCCCCAGATTTGGGAACTTTTCAGATATTATTTCTTCAAATACATTTTCTGCCCCCTTTTCTCTCTCTTCTTCTGGAATCCCTATAATGTGAATGTTGTTACATTTGATGGAATGACTGAGTTTCCTCAGTCTATTCTCATTTTGCACAATTTTTTTCTCTCACTGGCTCAGCTTAATTACTTTCCATTACTCTGTTCTCCAAGTCACTATTTCATTCTTCTGCTTTCTCTAGCCTACTATTTATTATATTAATTATTCTTAATTTCATTTATTTTGTTCTTCATTCTGATTTGTTCTTTTTTTATGTTTTCTATCTCTTTGTTAAAGGTTTCACTGTTGTCGTGCACTGTTTTCTCAAGACCAGCGAGTGTCTTTATGATCATTAGTTTAAATTCTCTATCAGACATATTACTTATATCTGCTTCACTTAGGTCTCTTGCTGTGGTTTTGTCCTATTCTTTCATTTGGGACATATTCCTCTATCTCCTCATTTCGTCTGCCTCTCTCTATCTATTTCTATATGTTAGAGAGGTTAGCTATGTCTCCTGTTCTTAAAAATAATGGCCTCACGAAGAAAAGTTCCTGGAGTGCCCTGCAGTGCAGTGTCCCTTGTTCACCAGTATCCAGCACATCAGGAATGTCTCCCATGTATGTTGTGTGTGCTCAGCTATTGTGTTCTCACCAGTTTTCCTTCAGTCCTATTGTCCACAGAGGTGCTCTTTGCTCATTGTGGGGAGGGTTTCATCCCTGGTTAGGGTGGGACACACAGTTTTAACAAGGTGTGCACTGGTCTATTTGTGAAATGAGACCTGCCACCACCCACTGGAAACAAAGCCCCACAAAACATGCTGGTCAGGAGATGGGAGATGCGGTGGTGGGAAGGTTTGCACCAGTCTTCTGGGGTGGGGATCCACAGTCCCCAGACTGGGGCAAATATGACTGGGAAGAGTGATTCACCAAAGCACAGGAGGATGGGGCTTGTGTAAGCAAGTTTGGCAGTGAATGTGTGCTGGTTCCCACTGGTGGCCATGTGTTTATGCTGGGGGGCAGAGAAGGGAGATGGCAACTGCCAGCTCCTTTGTTCCCGGAGAAGTCCTACTGGGAACACTGCCCTTTCTGGGATATGCTCTGAGATGTGTAAATAACTCTCTCTACCATGTGCCCTAAGAGTTTTTCAAACTGCCACATCTATAGTATAACTCTGTGGGCTTCTAAAAAATGCTTCTATCTGGGATCATTTCTTTCTGACTGAAGCACTCCTTTTTTATTATTTGAATGCACACATACTATTGATTAATTCCTTCAAATTTTTTTTCTGAAAATGTCTTTCATTTCAGGTAAAAGAATTTTTATAGATGTATACACTTATGTAATCACAACCTAGATCAAACACTCTAGAAGCATTTTCACCACTCTAGGAGGTTCCATTATGTTTCTCCTAATCAGTTTTCCCCAAAGGTAATACTATCCTGACCTTTATAACCATAAATTAGTTTTGCCTGCTTTTGGTCTTCATATAAATAAACTTATACAATATGTGCTGTTTTGTGCCTGGCTTCTGTTGCACAATATTGTGTTTCTGAGATTCATCTATTTTGATGCATGTAACAATTTTATGAATGATATGCCATTGTATGACTATACCACAGTTAATTTATCCATTATTATATTAATATAGATTTGGGTTGTTTTCAGATAATTGCGATTATGAATAAAGCTGCTGTAACCATTCATGTACATGTATTTGGTGAACATAAGTACTCACTATACTAGGAATGAAATTGCTGAGTTATATGGAAGACTGTTTCATAGATACCGCCAAACAAATTTCCAGAGTGGCTGTACCAATCAGCCCTCCCATCAGCAATTAACACTATGAGAGTTCATTTCTCCACATCTTCACTAAAACCTTGCTATAGTTCATCTTTTTATTCTTAGCCTTTCTGGGACATAACAGTCTTTGAGCTTATGGAAGTCTCATAAATATAATCTGAACATTGGCTTCCCTTTTCACCCCTTAATGGTGTCTTTTGATGAATATAAGTTTTTACTTTCAGTAAAGTCCAATTTTGTTCTCTATTATGGTTATTATGGTGGATTTTAAAAATAATTGCTTACCCCATAACCATAAAAAGTTTTTCCTTTCTTGTCATTTTTAATTTAAACTCTATTAATTAACATATAATGTATTATTTGTTTCTGAGGTAGTCAGTGATTCATCAGTCTTATATAATACCCACTGCCCTCCTTAATATCCATCACCAAGTTACCCCTTCTCCTCCAACAACCCTGTTTGTTTCCTATGATTAAGAGTCTCTTATGGTTTGTCTCCCTCTCTGATTTCATCTTATTTTATTTTTCCATCTCTTCCCCTATGATCCTTTGTGTCATTTCTTAATTTCCACGTATGAGTGAGATCATATGGTAGTTGCTTTTCCCTGATTGACTTATTTCACTTAACATAATACCCTCAAGTTCCATCCACATCCTTGCAAATGGCAAGATTTCATTTTTTGATGGCAGAGTACTATTCCATTGTATATCAATACCACATCTTCTTTATCCATTCATCTGTCGGTGGACATTTGGGCTCTTTCCATAGTTTGGCTATTGTGGACATTGCTGCTATAAACATTATGGTGCAGGGTCCCCTTCAGATCACTACATTTGTATCTTTGGGGTAAATATCTAGTAGTGCAATTGCTGGGTCATAGGGGAGCTCTATTTTCAGCTTTTTGAGGAACCTCCATACTCTTTTCCAAGTGGTTGTACCAGCTTGCATTCCCACCAACAGTGTAAAAGGGTTCCCTTTCTTGCCAACACTTGTTGTTACCTGTCTTGTTAATATTTGCCATTTTAACTGGTGTAAGGTGGTATTTCATTATGGTTTTGATTTGTATTTCCCAGATGCTGAGTGATGTTGGGCATTTTTTCATGTGTCTGTTGACCATTTGTTTGTCTTCTTTGGAGAAATGTCTGTTCATGTCTTCTGCCCATTTCTTCATTAGGTTATTGTTCTTTGGGTGTTGAGTTTGATAAGTTCTTTATAGATCTTGGATACTAGCCCTTTATCCCATAAGTCATTTTCAAATATCTTCTCCCATTCTGTCAGTTGTCTTTTGGTTTTATTGAATGTTTCCTTTGCTGTGCAAAAGATTTTAATCTAGATGAAGTCCCAATAATTCATTTTTGCTTTTGTTTCCCTTACCTTTGGAGAGATGTCTATCAAAAAGTTCCTGTAGCCAAGGTCACAGAGGTTGTTGCTTGTGTTCTCCTCTAGGATTTTGATGGGTTCTTGTCTCACATTTAGGTCTTTCATCCATTTTGAGTCTATTTTTGTGTGTGATATAAGGAGATGGTCCAGTTTCATTCTTCTGCATGTGGCTGTCCAATTTTCCCAACACCATTTGTTGAAGAGACTGTCTTTTTTCCATTAGATGTTCTTTCCTACTTTGTCAAGGATTAGTTGACCATAGAGTTGAGGGTCCATTTCTGAGTTCTCTATTCTGTTCCATTAATCCATGTGTCTGTTTTTGTGCCAGTACCATACTGTCTTGATGATTCCAGCATTGTAATAGAGCTTGAAGTCCAGAATTGTGATGTCACCAGCTTTGGTTTTCTTTTCCAACATTCCTTTGGTTATTTGGGGTCTTTTCTTGTTCCATACAAATTTTAGGATGATTTGTCCAGCTCTGTAAAAAAAGTTGATGGTATTTTGATAAGGATTGCATTGAATGTGTAGATTGCTCTAGGTAGCATAGACATTTTAACAATATTTGTTCTTCCAATATATGAGCATGGAACGTTTTTCCATTTCCTTGTGTCTTCCTCAATTTCTTTCAAGAGCGTTCTATAGTTTTCAGAGTATAGATTCTTTGCAGCCTTAGTTAGATTTATTCCTAGGTATCTTACGGTTTTTGGCACAATTGCACATGGGATCAACTGCTTAATTATTCTTTCTTCAATCTCATTGTATATAGAAATGCAACTTATTTCTGTGCTTTGATTTTTTATCCTGCCACTTTGCTGAATTCCTGTATGAGTTCTAGCAATTTTGGGGTGGAGTCTTTTGGGTTTTCCACATAGAGTATCATGTCATCTTCAAAGAGTGAGAGTTTGACTTCTTTGCTGTTTCGGATGCCATGTATGTATGTACGTATGTCTGATTGGTGAGGGTAGAACTTCTAGTACCATGTTGAACAGCAGTGGTGATACTATACATCCCTGCTGTGTTTCTGACCTTAGGGGGAAAGCTGTCAGTTTTCCCCACTGAGAATGATATTTGCTGTGGGCTTTTCATATATGGCTTTTATGATATTGAGGTATGTTCCCTCTATCCCTACACCGTGAAGAGTTTTAATTGAGAAAGGATGCTGTACTTTGTCAAATGCTTTTTCTGCATCTGTTGAGGATCAAATGGTTCTTGTCCTTTCTTTTATTAATGTCGTGTATCACACTGATTGATTTGCAGATGTTGAACCACCCTTGCAGCACAGGAATAAATCACACTTGGTCGTGGTGAATAATTCTTTTAATGTACTGTTGGATCCTATTGGTTAGTATCTTCATGAGAATTTTTGCATCCATGTTTGTCAGGGATATTGGTCTTGTGATACTTTTGGTGGGGTCTTTGCCTGGTTTTGGGATCAAGGTAATGCTGGCCTCATAGGACAATTTTAGAAGATTTCCTTCCCTTTCTACTGAAACAGCTTCAGAAGAATAGGTATTAATTCTTCCTTAAATATTTGGTAGAATTCCCCTGGGAAGCCACCTAGCCCTGGACTCTTGTTTATTGGGCGATGTTTTTATTATTGCTTCAATTTTCTTGAGGGTTATGCGTCTGTTCAGGTTTTCTATTTCTTCCTGTTTCAGTTTTGGTGGTTTATAAATTTTCAAGAATGCATCCATTTCTTCCAGATTGCCTAATTTGTTGGCATATAGTTGATCGTAATATGTTCTTAAAATTGTTTGTATTTCTTCAGTGTTGGTTGTGATCTCTCCTCTTTCATTCATGATTTTATTTATTTGTGTCCTTTCCCTTTTCTGTTTGATAAGTCTGACCAGGGGTTTATCAATCTTACTAATTCTTTCAAAGAACCAGCTCCTGGTTTCGTTGATCTGTTCTACTGTTCTTTTGATTTCTATTTCATTGATTTCCACTCTAATCTTTATTATTTCTCTTCTTCTGCTGGGTTTAGGTTTTATTTGCTGTTCTTTCTCCAGCTCCTTTAGGATTAAGTGTACGTTGTGTACTTGGGACCTCTCTTGTTTCTTGAGAGAGGCTTGTATTGCTATATACTTCCCTCCTAGGAACACCTTTGCTGCATCCCAAAGGTTTTGAACAGTTGTACTTTCATTTTTATTTGTTTCCATGAATTTTTTAAATTCTTCTTCAATTTCCTGGTTGACCCATTCATTCTTTAGTAAGATGCTCTTTAGCCTCCATGTATTTGAGTTCTTTTCACATTTCCTCTTGTGTTTAAGTTCTAGTTTTGAAACACTGTGGCCTGAAAATATGCAGGGAATTATCCCAATCTTTTGGTACTGGTTGAGACCTGATTTGTGACCCAGTAAGTGATCTATTCTAGAGAATGTTCCATGTGCCCTGGAGAAGAATGTGTATTCTGTTGCTTTAGGATGGAATGTTCTGAATATATCTGTAAAGTCCATCTGGTCCACTGGTTCATTCAAAGCCCTTGTTTCCTTGTTGATCTTCTGCTTAGATGATCTGTTCATTGTAGTGAGTGGGGTGTTAAAGTCCCCTGCTATTATTATATTATTATCAATTTGTTTCTTTAATTTTGTTATTGATTAGCTTATATAATTGGCTGCTCCCATTAAGGGCATAAATACTTATAATTGTTAAATCTTCTTGTTGGATAGACCCTTTAAGTGTGATATGGTGTCCTTCCTCAGCTCTTATGTCTTTGGTTTAAAATCTAATTTGTCTGATATAAGATTTGCTACCCCAGCTTTCTTTTGATGTCCATTAGAATGACTAATGGTTTTCCACCCCCTCACTTTAAATCTGGAGGTGTCTTTGGGTCTAAAATGAATGTCTTGCAGACAGTGTATCAATAGGTCTTGCTTTTTATCTAATCTTATACCCTGTATCTTTTGTTTGGGGCATTTATCCCATTTACATTCAGAGTAACTATTGAAAGATATAAATTTAGTGCCAATGTATTACCTGTAAATTCACTGTTTTTGTAGATTGTCTCTGTTCCTTTCTGGTCTATGTTACTTTGGGGCTCTCTCTTCGCTTACAGGATCCCCTTTAATATATTTTGCAGGGCTGGTTTAGTGATCACAAATTCTTTTAGTTTCTGTTTTTCCTAAAAGCTTTACATCTCTCCTTCTATTTTGAATGACAGCCTTGCCGAATAAAGTATTCCTGGGTGCATATTTTTCTCATTTAGCACCCTAAATATATTGTGCCAGTCCTTTCTCGCCTTCCAGGTCTCTGTGGGTAGGTTTCCTGCCAGTCTAATGTTTCTACCCTTGTAGGTTATACCTCTTGTCCCAAGCTGCTTTCAGGATTTTTTCTTTGTCTCTGAGATTTGCAAGTTTCACTATTACATGTTGAGGTGTTAACTTATTTTTATTGATTTCGAGGGAGGTTCTCTGTGCCTCCTGGACTTGAATGCCTGTTTCCCTCCCCAGATTAGAGCAGTTCTCTGCTATAATTTGCTCCAATATACCTTCTGCCCCCTCTTTCCTCTTCTTCTGGGATCCCAATTATTCTAATATTGTTTCACTTTATGGTATCACTTATCTCCCAAATTCTCCCCTAGTGATCCAGTAGTTGTTTATCTCTTTTTCTCAGCTTTTTTATTCTCCATCATTTTGTCTTCTATATCACTAATTCTCTCTTCTGCCTCATTTATCCTAGTAGTTAGCGCCTCCATTTTTTATTGCATCTCATTAATAGCCTTTTTTATTTTGACTTGATTAGATATTAGTTCTTTTATTTCTCCAGAAAGAGATTCTTTAGTGTCTGCTATTCATTTTTCAAGCCCACCTAGTACCTTTATAATCATTAATCTGAACTCTAGTTCTGACACCTTACTTCTATCCATACTGAATAGGTCCTGGCAGTCAGTACTGCCTCTTGTTCTCTTTTCTCAAGTGAGTTTTTCAGTCTCGTCATTCTGTCCAGAGAAGAATAGGTGAATGAGATAACAAAATACTAAAATGGCAACAACGACCCCCAGAGAAATATACACTAAACAAATCAGAAGAGACTGAAACAAAAAAAAAAATTAAAAGTAAAAGTAAAAGAAATAATAGAGAGAGAGAGAGAGAATATAATCAGACAGATGAGCAGAACAGAGCAATACACAGGATCCTGTATGTATTTTGGTCTGTTTGTTAGAAAACTAGATCCCAAAATTGTAAAGAAAGAAAAACTTATATATGTACAAGAATAAAATTAAATACAATGAAAGGATAGAATGTGACTGTAAGAATAAAATTAAAAGACAAAAAAAAGGAATATAAACAGACAGGTGGACAGAACACAGCAATACACTATATCCTGGGTGCATTTTGGTCTGTTTATTAGAAGAAACTATATCCCAAAATTATAAAGAAAGAAAAAATATATATACAAAAATAAAATTAAATACAATGAAAGGATAGAATATAACTATAAAAATGAAAATTAAAGAAGATTTTTTTAAAAGAGTTGATAAAATAAGAAATTGGTTGAAAAAGGAAAGAGAAAAAATTAAAATTGAAAAACGGAAGAATCATAGGAAAAAAACATGAATTATATATGCTATATTTCCCTAGTGCTGGAGTTTTGCAGTTCTTGGTGATTGGTAAACTTGGTCTGGGCGGGATGTTCTTGATGATCTGGGGAAAGGGCCTGTTGCATTGATTCTCAAGTGTCTTTGCCCTGGGCAGAATTGCACCGCCCTTGCCCAGGGACCAGGCTAAGTAATCTGCTCAGGATTGCTCTATGTGGCTTTTGCTCTACGCAGCTTTAGAAGATAAGAATGAAAATGGCAGCCTCCCAATCCTCAGACCCAGAGCTCAGTGCGCCCTCAGGAAAAATTGGTCAATCACTCCTGTCTCCCTGGCCTCCCCCTACACTCCATGCTCACACAGCCTGTGAGCAAGCATTTCTATCTCAGGCACACAACCCCACTTCAAGTCTCTAAACCCTGCAGACTCCAATGGTGTGCATCCACAACACTCCTCCCAGGGGAGGAAGGGAAGTCTGGCTTCCGTTCTGCTGCTTGCTGGGCCCTAGCTCAGAGAGCAGTCGCCCAGCTGTGTAGGGGTTCGTGGTTTATTGTAACCCCAAGCTGAGAGCCCACTCCTGGGCTCACTGATTACAGCTGGCTTCCTCGCTCTGATGCCTGGGAGCTCTGCCGCAGTCAGGCGCCCCTGGTCTTCCAGTGACCCCGAGGATCCTGACACCACACTGTCCCAGCTAGTGTTCCACCCCCACTTAGCCACTTGAGCACCTTTTAGGCAGGGATGTTTCTCAGTAGGGCAGACTTCTAAACATTCTGATTTTGTGCTCCCCTGCTATATCACTTTCCAGTGCAGGCTTACAGAGTCTCTCTCCCTGGTTCATCTTCCTTGCAGAAAGTGGTCACTCTTCTATTTGTAGAATTGCAGCTATTCTTTTCTTAGATCTCCGGTTGAGTTTCAGGTGTTCAGAATGATTTGATAGCTATCTAGGTGAATTCCTGAGACCAAACAAAACTAAGATCTCCTACTTCTCTGCCATCTTGGACTCCTCCAAGATAGTTTCTTATTATTTAGTCTAGACGTTTTATCATTTAACTTTCACACTTAGTTCTATGATCCATCTTAAAGTATTATAACTTTTGAAGGATTTTTTTTGTAATTATAAGGCATATGCTTTCATATGATTACAGAAACTATTCTATTGTTTGTTATTTCCATCATTTCTGTTGAGAAGTCTCATTGTTACTTCTTTAAAGAGAGGGTTTTTTTTTCTTCTTGCTGCTTATAAGATATTCTCTTTGTAATCACTTTTAGCAGTTTGACTAATAATGTGCCTACGTATGGTTTTCTTTTAATCATCCTGCTTGGAGTTCATAAACTTTTCAGATTCTGTGACTTGATATATTTCATAAGTTTTAGAAAATTAGGTCATCATCTCTTCAAATATTACTTCTCTTCATCTGTCTCCTCTCCTTCCAGAGCTCAAATTACATGTACATTAGAATATGTCATCATACCCTCAAATTCTTTATGCTCTTTTTTGCATTTTCTGTGTCTTTTTTTTTCAATCAATCTGGATAATGTTTTCTAATCCTTTTCCTAGTTTATCAGTCCTTTCTTCAGTCATGTCTAATCTGCTCTTAAGCTCATTAACTTTTTATTTGAGTTACCATAATTTTCAGTCCTATAATTTTCAAAATATTGGTCAAAATTTCTGTTGAAATTTCTTATATTTTCATCTTTTATCTTGCATATAGTGACAGTTATTTTAAATTTCAAGTGCAATAAATACAATATATGGATCTCTATGAGTTTCTTTTTTTTTATCTGTTTTTTGTTTTGTTTTGTTTTGTTTTGTTTTGTTTTGTTTTGTTTTGTTTTCCCCTCTCATGTTCTCATGTTGTGGTCATGTCCTGGATTATCTATAATCTTCCATAAAATACTGGACATACTGGACATTGTGTTTGAAAATTCACAGTGATAACTTGAAGCTCTGGATGATGTTTTCTTTCTGCAGAGAAGATTTCCTTCTTTTTTTCTTTTTCTTTGTAGATAGTTAGAATAGGGATAAATCACCTGAACACACTCTGGGGCTGACTTTCAGTCTTTATGATAGCTTTATACCTTTTTATTTGTACTATTTCTAGGATGTATCTATTATGGGCCTCAACTGAAAGTCTCAAGTGTTTACCAGGTTCTCCTTCCTTTAATGGTCTCTGAACTCAAAATTTTATCTCCCAACATCATGAGACTGATGAAATCCCTGCACAGTTTATCAACCCCTCGGCCACCACTCCCGATTGGATTTCTAATCCCCTCATTCTATACCAATCACAATTAGCACATGCCTAGAGGGGATAAACAGCACAGACTGTTGGGATCATCTCAATTTATAAACCTTTTCTCCAAAATCTTGGCTCAGAGTTTCTATTTCCTAGTTGCTTCAAAACCATTTTTTAAATTTTATTGAGTTCTGTTTAAGCTGTTGTTGGCAGGAGGGTAATCTAGACAGAAGTAAAAATCCTCTAGATCTGTCTCTGTGAAGTATGTCTGTGAAGAAGAAAAAAACAGAGAAGAAAGACTAGTAGGAAGATAATAACAATCTGAAGTACTGAACTTTCTATTTGAGATAAAGACAAAGAGACAAACAAAAAGAATATTAAAATGGTTAAATTACTAGACTTTAGTGATCAGATATGTAAAAAAGATGAAGAGACAAGAAAGGAATCAAGGATGGATTAGATGGATTAGATGATGGATAGTAGTGCCACTAACTAAGCAGGCCACACAAAATAAAACTGGATTAAGGGGGTCACAATGGAAAGGGATGTGGTCAAGAGGAAGAGATAATAAATTTCTCTTTGATTATGTTTAACGTGTTTTTGGATCTATTAAACAGATCACCACTAAGCCACTGGATATGGGGAAAGAGGTTTGGGCTATTGATATAAATGTGTAAGTTATCTGAATATAAGTGGTGGTTAAAATTATGAGGTCAGATGCAATTATGCATCTATATGTTCTATATGCAGAATAAGTGAACAAGGCTTAAGACATACCCATGGAGGGGTGCTTCAGTCAGTTAGGTGTCTGCCTTTGGCTCATGTCATGAACTCAGGGTCCTGGGATCAAGCCCCATGTCAGGCTCCCTGCGCAATGGGGAATCTGCTTGTCCCTCTCCCTTTGCCCGACTGCCTCCCCCTGCTTGTGCTCACACACACCCTCTCTCTCTCGCTCAAATAAATAAATAAAATCTTTAAAAAAAAATAACCCTGGAAAACCCAGATATTTAAGATAAAGAAGGTAAATAAATAACCATTTAGAATCAGTATCAGTTAATTATGTACAAAAACAGTTCAGTCGTCCAAGCAAAGAAGCATCAATCCTTTCTTTTTTTCAATTATTCCATGAAAAATCTTATCTTCCCAATGTTATCTCCTCTATAATCTTTCCTTGTATAGTTCTAAATTAACAGGACTAGCATTTTAGGAGGTCCATAGGAAAACTGTTATCATGTATTTCCATAAAGATTTATGAGTCTGGAACAAGGTACAAACATCAGAAGGATATAAATGAAAAAAAGTAGCATGTGTAAATTCAAGCTGGAGTTGATCTGGTATTACTGATTTAGAGAATAGGCTCTGACGACCTTAGGTTGTTAAAATCTGATGGCCAAATCTGTATCTTGAGTTTTCTACTTACTAGTTGTGTGACATTGGGAAAGATGCTCAATTTCTCAAAGCCTCAGTTTTCTTACTAATAAAGTGAAAATAATAGCAGCACCTATTCCATTGGGTTGCTATGACAATGAAATGAAATAATATGTGTAAAGTGCTTATCACAGTGTCAGGTATATAATAAACTATACATGATATGAAAAGATGTATAACTTCAGACCAACTAAATTACACAGAGGTAAAATTAGTATGAATATTGAAACCATGGTTGGATTCAAGCTTAAAACACCTTTTACCCATATCTAAATGCCAGGAGAGTCTCATTGCAATATCTCTCACCCCTTTGATTACCAAAACTAATTCAACTTTGAATATTTCCTTTTTCCCTATGTCACCCCCTAAAATGAAAATAAAAATGAACTTCCCACATAGAATGACCATCTTTTTGTTGAAGTACATGAATGGCCACATTTCTTGTTTTAGCTGCCACTGAACATGTAATGGAGGTAATAGTAATATATGCCTTCCAAACTAGAGGAAAGTATTATGACTCATGTAAAAGTATACGTTATATTTATCAGGTGTTGGGCCTCAATTAATCATTCTGTCAAAAGATCTAGATATTGCTTCTATTAAAATTTCACATGACCAGAATACTTCTGTGAATCTGCGAATTAATTCTCCTAAACCAAGAACAAAATCTGTGTCTGGCCAAGATGACAGCTTCACTCTTGAAATCAACAAATTTTAATGATTGAGATGCTAAATGTTTGCTATTTATCCAAAGATAGTAAGCAAATTTATATTCAACATTAACTGAAGCATTGACTTTACATTCTTTTGCCTACAGAGGGTTTTTTTGAACTTTTTTTTTTTTTTTTTTTGCCTCCAATACTGTCTCCACCTGAATGTGCTTAGTGTGCCCTAATGTATTCAGAAAACATTCTTTCTTCATGAAATCCACTTTACCTGGGTGCATGGAAGAGAAGGCACTTGTTTATACTCTTATTTTCCTTATGTTTTACAAACTAGAAATTTTAAAAATGAAGTAACTACATTGTATTCTTAAACTCTTTCAGTTTTAAATAGCAGAAACACAATACAAATTACCTGGTACTCAAAACAGATGTGTAGGCCAAGTAACTGCAATGCAAAAGGATGGTACTGGCTTAGACACAAACAAATCAAGGGTTTCAAACTGCATCATCACAACTTTCTTCACTATCATCTTCACTGATCTCTGTGTGTCTCTTCCTCTATTTCTCTCATCTCACTGGAAAAATGCTTGTATTGATTTTCTTATTGCTGCTTTAACAAATTTCCACAACCTTAATGGCTTGAAACAACACAAATTTATTCTCTTAAAGTTCTGAAAGTCAGAAGTCCAAAATAAGTCTTGCAGGGCTAAAATCAAGGTGTGGGCAGGAATCATTCTCTCCAGAAGTTCCAGGAAAGAATCTGTTCCTTGCTGTGATGGTTAATTTTATGTGTCAACTTGTTTGGGCCACATGGTATCCAAATGTTAGGTTTAAATATTATTCTGGGTATGTCTATGAGGGTGTTCTGGCGTGAGACTAACATTTGAATCTGTAGGCTGAGTAAAGTGGATTATGGGTGGGCCTCATCCAATCCACTGAAGATCTGGATAGAACAAAAAAGGCAAAATAAGGAAGAATTTGCTCTCTCTGCTTGTCTTGGAGACGAGACATCAGTCATCTGCTTTCAGACTCAAATTCAAACTAGAACTTCACCATCTGCTCTCCTAGGTCTCTCTAGCTTGCTAATTAAAGATCTTGGGGCTTCTCAGCCTCCGTAACCACATGAGCCAATTCCTTGTAATAAATCTCTTTATACGTGTTTTCCCTCTTTCTCTGGAGAACCCATAAATGCACTTGCCTCCTCCAGCTTTTAGAAGCTGCCAACATTCATTGTTTGTGGCCACATCACTCTACTCTCTGCCTCCATGGTCATTTTGCTTTCGACTCACTCTGTTCTCCTGCCTCCCTCTTATAAGGATTCCTGTGATTACATCAGGCCCACCCAAAATGAAATATCCAAATAATCCAGGATAATCTACTCATCTCAAAATATTAACTTAATCATATCTTCAAAATCTCTTTTACTATGTAGCATATTCATAGATTCTAGAGGTTTCAATGTCAACATCTTCGGAGGGCCATTATTCAGCCAACCACAGAGGGTATCTTGTTCACCAATTCTAGCAGAAAAGTCCTAGGAAGAACTCTTATTGGCCCACCTTAGGCAACATGTCCATCCCTAAGTCAATCATCATGGCCAAAGTGATGTCAAGAATTGGTCAGCTTAATCTGCATGCCCACTCCTCCTGAAGGATTGAATGAAAATGCTGTAACGATGGTCCCATTAGGTTTATAGGAATTTGGAGAGGGATGGCTCCCCAAAAGAAGTGTTGCTATTACCAGAAAACAAGAGGAGGGTTGGTGGGTAGGCAAAAATGAGTAAACAAAACACAACTGATGTCCACTACCTATTTCATTCTTTGGTAACAACAGGAGAACTGTTCTTGTTTAAAAATTCTAGTGTGAGACAGTGTACTTGTCTATATGTTTTGGGTTTAAACAAACAAACAAAGCAGTGAATAAAGGCATGGGATTTAGTTAGACAAACCTGAATTTATAGTTTGACTCTACCCTTTCTGGCCGTATAACATTTGACATGCTATTGAAATTTCTTGATTTTCAGTCCCTCACAGGTAAAATAAAGCTACTTACGATATTGGACATGGATATCTCTCATGCTTCTAATCCACCATATTTGAAAATATGTCATGGTGGAATATTCCCAGTCTTAAGATTCCTTCTTCCAAAAAGTAGAATGCAGAAAAATGAAACTCCCTGCCTCTCTTGCAGCTAGGCCTGGGACTGTGACAGTGGCACAGCTGCCCCAGTCAGACTCACACACACCAGAATTTGACCAGTAAGTGAGCAACAAGAAGAAGGAGTCTCCAGTCTGAATCCATTTTTGCTGCTTCTTTCTATGGCAGCAGCAACAGTGTATGCAGTTTCTCAGTGACTTGATGGTCAAGTTCCTGGCACAGAAGCAGCATGGTTGTTGCAGGAGGTGTTGGGAATTGGCAACACCTACCCTAACACCCTGCAGAACATCAAGAAAAGCAATGGTTTCCTCTTTGGGTCAACTGTACCATATGGTTTTTGGAATCGTTTCTAGGAGTTTATGTTCAAGTCCGGTTCTCTAGACCTTCCAATGACTTTGTAAACCAACAAATATCCTTTTAATAAACACCCTCCTCTGCTTAATTAGCTAAAATGAATTAGCTTCAGTTGCTTGAAATTAAGAGTGATGACTGAAATATCTACTTCAGAGGTTGGTGTTATAATTACACAAAACGATATATTGTCACATAATGTAGCCTCCTTAATTTGCCTGCCACTTAGGGTTATCTCTCAGATATACTATCTGCACCCAAGCTCTTGCTTCAGAGTCGGATTCCAAAGGAACCCAAGGAAGACAGACAATACCAAGAAAACAATACACACTGCCTTTGAATATTTCAGATAAAAAGAGGCGTTTGAAACTAAAATTCCAAAGTGAGCGCCTCAACCATTGTTTTCCTCAAGTCCAAGTGCTAAAATGTGGAATTTTATTTTTTAATTTTGGGATGATTCCCATGACTTTCCATGCCATTAATGTATCTGGCATAGATTATTTTCCACAGAAATACTGGCAAAATTCCCAAAAAGGGAATAGTCTTTTTAATATATCAATGTCATCTCTGTGTTTATCTCAGAAGTAAAAGGCTTAATATGTGTTTGCACTGAAAATAGTGCTGAAATTTGAGAATGTACTTAAAAGAAGAAGGTAATATTCAGTAATATTCTACTGGTTGGAATGTATTTTACAAGAAATCTAATTACTTTTACAGGTTAGTTGAAAATCTTAGACCTAGAATATGTGAATGATTTTCATTTGAACAAATTAAGAGAATTGATTCATCTTTGTTGCAAGCGATCCAGTTACATTTAGTCAGGGAACATTCACAATCTTTGGGCTCAATGTTTCTGGAAACCTAAAAAGAAAACTAGAGCACATTTTCCCTGCAGGCTCTAACTTGAAAATTCAATTAAGATTTATTGATAAAAGACTGCACCAGCTAAAATATATTACCCTAATTTAGGAATCAATAAGCATTTCTGTGATTTTTATGCACTATAAATTATATACTTTAATTTATACCTATCTGATGTCCAAATGTGTTGGCAAATGAGATGCCTAAAGCAATGTGTGGAGATAGAATAGAATTCTGTTAATGCTGAAAAGATGTAGCATTTGTATTCTAATCATAACAGAGCTTATGTGGACTGTTTTAACAACTTGCATACTAGGCTCATTACATTTATATAGTGTCCCTTCTGTCTCTAGTCTTTTACACCTGGCTGATCCACCCACACACCATAAAGACAAACTGAAAGCACCTAAAGTTTTAGGCAATTGCCTCCACGCTTTCACATTTCTCTCTCCCAAAACGTACACCTCCTTCTGGCCTGCTTTGGCTTTTGATAGCCTGCATGTGTAACAGGGTTCCAGGTGGGGCTGAATTTAGAACATTGATTGACAAACTGGCAGCATTTCTTACTTTAGGTACCTGTAGTCAGTGCCCTTGAAGATTTCTGTTTTGCTCTTAGTTACATAAGATGGTCAGCACCTATTCTCTTGGGGGGCAAGTCTCATAACCTCATGTTTTTCCTCAAGACTTCTTGGTATACAGAGCTTGCTTTTAGTGTAAGCTATAGGGAAATTTGCATACTAATGAAGAAGCCATTCGGGGAAAAAATGAATCAAGATCTGAACAACTTCCTTTTTGGGGTTTAACATTGTTAGAAATTTTCTGACAGATTGAGGTGGTTCAGTCCAAGATTTTTCATTGGAAAATAGCACCAAAGACTTTGACGTAGAACTCTCCCTCTGTGATTTGTGCTTATGACCCAGCCAACTCATAGACCTAGATATCTAAAATAAGCACATATGGGATGCATGAAAACATCCTAGTAGCTTCTGGTAATTAGTCTAGTATTTGTTATCAGTTTTGGGGATCAGTGGCTGAATGGGTGCAAGTATAAATTCAAAAATTAACTAGGCTATAACTGTACAAGACCAAGAGAGCTGGCTAAGGAAGGGTATCATTGTAGCAGTAGACGGGTGTTCCTGAGAGGGTGCAGAACAAGTGCTCAGTAGAGATAACCAAATACAAAAGCAAAACACCTCTGTTGTTAAAGGACATGATAGACTTTTTGGTTCTCTCTTCTCACTTCTTTCTCAAAGCTGAACTGACCATTGCGGATGGTTTATTGTGGGAAGACCACAAGGAGGCAGACATTGGTGTTTCTGCAAATATGAGAATGAGATACGTCAATCTGATAAATTTAGTTTTGGTTTCCAGCTTTATTTACTTTTAGAGTTTTGAAGTTTCCCTCTATTTCTGTGTGTTTGGGTATAAGCTACAAATATTGTGAAACTTAGATCACAGTTCTATTTCTTCTATGGGAGCATAATAACTAAGCAAGAAAACATAGTTGATAAATATACTTTTTAAATATCAATGTGACTTAAAATGTCAAGAAAACTTTTTAAAAAACAAGAAAACAATATATAGACTTATAATAGCCTGTTCTACAAATCTCGAAGTGTTTAAGTGAGCTTAAGTGTTTAAGTGTTTAAGGGAGCTGAGAAAGATGCTGAGATACAGGATTGATTGAATAATAAGAGAAGGCCATTTTGTTTTAGAATGGATTAAGTGGCAAAGAGGAGACTAGACGAAAACAAGAGCAAATATAGCCAAGAAACTGAAGTTGTTTGTCTTAACTCTGTACTTTTAAAACCAATTCACACTTCCATTCCTTATATACCTAGCACCCAATAAACAAACTTTGAATAAAAATACGTTAGAAAACAAAATGAAAGAAATAAAATCAGATTTTAAAAATAAAATACTTGGTAATAAGCTTAAACAGAAAAATATAAGATCTACTTGGGAAAAAATTGGGGAAATAGACTTACACTTTTATAGAAAGACTCAATAATATAAATATGAAAATTCTTCCAACGTTTACTGGGTTAAATCAATGTCATCCCAAACAAAATTCCGAAAAGGTTTCTTTTTCCTTTTTGGACTTGCAAAAATAATACCATAGTTCACCTGTAAAAATAAATGTATGCGTGTAGAGCCAGAATATTCCTGAAAAAGGAGATTAATATGAAGGAAATATACCTATCAGATGTCAATATATGTAAATCTTCAATATTAAAGAATGTTATTACTAGCCAAAGAACAGACAAATCTGTGAAACGAGAGAATTCAGAAGTAAACCCCCAAATATATAGGAATTTACTGCATAATAAATATATCTTTTTAAATCACTGAGGGAGAAATGGATTATTCAATAAATGATGTTGGAACAACTGGGCTAGCAATTTAATAAAGATCTCACAACAAATTCCAGGTATATAAATATTTAATTGTGAAAATGAAAACATAGAAAAACTAAAAGAAAAGAGACTTTTTTTTTCTTTACAATCTTAGAGTAGGAGACTTTTTATAGGAAGATTGAAAAGCCAGACATCATTAAGAAATAGATTCACACATATGACTAAACAAAAACTAAGAGCTCCTGCAAGACAAAAATAAATACTACAAATAAAGATAAAACATGAGCAACCAACTGGAGAAAAAACTATTTGCAACAAATGACAATAAAGTTGTAACTTCTTTAACATACAAGTAACAGTTGCTGATCGATAAGAAAAAAGCAACCAATAGACAAAAAACTGACATAGGATATAGACTTGCAAATAAATTTAAAATATTTTCTTTAACAAATAAATGATGCAGGCACAAAACAAAGTCTCCTTCATAAGTCTTAATTCTGGTAGGCAGGGCTAACAATCAAACGGTAAACCTTTGTGTAGCCATACTAGTTGCTATTATGACTTTTGCCCAATCTGATTGGTCAGTGCCTATACCCTTTCCCGTTGTTAAATATTTTAAATATCATCCCTGCTAGTAGAGGATTAACAGACAATAAACCAACATACCAGAGTTTCTTAACCTCTGCACTATTGATATTTTGAACCAAAGTGTTCTTTATGTTGGGGGTCATTCTGTACATTGTAGGATGGTTTAACATCTCTGGCCTCTACCTGCCAGATGCCAGTAGTAGCAACTCCTCCTCCTCAGGCCAATCAAAACTGTTTCTAGACCTTATCAAATGCCCCTCCCCCTGTTGACAGCCACTAATACGTATAATATGCCACACAGAGTGTTATAAAATGTTATAAAGGAAAATAAAGATGGGTGGGCAGAGACAGAATGGAGGGAGGCATGTGCTGCTTTCAGTAGCGTGGAAAAGCAAACACTGAAGAGATGACATTTGAGCAGCAACTTAAAGTGAGTGAGCCATCCTGCTAGAGAGGAAAGAGAATTCCAAACGGGAAACAGCAAGAGCAAAAACTCTGAAACAGGGGCAGCATGTCTGGCATGGGTGAGGAATAGTGAGAGAGCCGTCGTAGTTGGAGCAGAGTGAGAGAGAGAGAGAGGGATAGATGAGGTCGGAGAGGAAGTCAAGAGCCAGACCTTTTAGGGTAGTGCAGAGCCTGGAAAGAGCTTCAAATTTTACTTTGGATGAAATAGAAAACCACAGGAGAGTTTTGAGAGAAGACTGATATGATCTATCTTACGTTAACAGAAAAAAAAAGGAGCAAAAATAGCTAAGAATCTTATGAAAAAATAATCAACTTCAGTTGTAATTAATTCAAAGGACTTTAAAAAATTAATGTACCATTTTTTTTCACCTAGGATATTAGCTAAGATTAAAAAGTTGAAACATCCAGTGATGCTGAATCTTTACGGAAATAGGCAAAGTCCTCTGCTTTTAATAAATGTAAACTGGTACAACTTCTTTGGAGGACAATTTGTCAATACCTATTAAATTTAAAAATTGATGCAGTAACTGCATTTAAAAGGAACTTAACATATAGATGTACTTTGCAAGTGTGCAAAAACATATTATAAACTTATTTTGTGCAGCATTGTCTGAAATACTAAGAATTCAGCATTTTGCTCAGTGTTCACTAACATTGGGCTGGTTATATAAATTACAGCAAATCCATATAATAGAAGCTATGCAGCAATCAAAAAGTTTAAGGTAAATCTATACAGGCTGATATGGAAAGATCTTCAAAATATATTGTTAGTTAAAAAAATAAAGCTAAATACAAAAGCAGCTTAGAGTATAATTCCATTGTTATTTAAAAGAATTAAAAAGGCATATGTGTTTTGCTTTAGGGATGTTCATTTTCTTTATATCTGATTCCAATTAACTGATTTGTTCCCTATACTTTTCATTAAACATAATACAACATGATCACTAATGAATGAATGGTTCCTTTTGCTTGTATGCTTGATTTTTAGAACTTTGTTTATTTTGTAGATTTATATTGGGGGACTCTGCTTTTTTAAGATATTACATTCCTTACTTTTATATTTTAATATAATTTCACAATAAACATAATAATACTTCTAAAAGTAGAAATCTGATGAACTAGTATATGGATAGAAAATATTTTTGGAGAGATATATAGGGAAGTGTTAAGAATATTATCTCTGGAGAGTAGAACCAAAAGTGGGTGGAGTAGGAAATTTTATATTTCATTTTATACCTCCAAGCACACATTTAAGTTTTTATCATGTTCATATTTTCTGTAATATCAATAATAATTTAAATTTAAGCAAAAGAATAACATCTTCTAGAATACTGGTGCCATTCCATGAGCAGTCTCTATACCAGTGCCTTTGAACTCCTGTCTTCTGGGCCTGTCTCCCATTCCTGGTCTAGAATCACCTCTTGGATATAATAACAAATTTGGTTTTCCTGGTTTTTATGCTCAATTCTTTGCCTCCATTTGCATTTGGTCTGGCTTCCATTCCTCCTAGCACTCCACCTCATGTGATTTAACGTGTGATCCATCTGCTTGCTTATCTGGCACCAACTGGTCTTCCATGAAAGTGGGTCAGACCAAAGTTTCATAAACTTCCAAGTCCAAGCAATGTTATCACTTAGGAAAAGAGATTGCAAAAAAATAGTGATACTTAATAGAAACGGACTTCATTAAGATGCTTAATAACTATATTGTACCCAAGGTAAAGATAAAAATTGGTTGCTGTTTTCATGCTTTTATTATAAAATCATAGGTTATAATGAATTTCATATGGTTTACGGCTATGTGAGGAGATGCATACCTTGCTCAGATATATTCACACCGTACACAAACAGACCCATTACAAAATAGTAGAGGAAATTGGGTAATTGTTTTCTTACTGGCCTTCAAGGGGCCCATTTTTGGTGCCACACACACCAGAGAATATATAGGAATATTGTTTCAGATTCCATTGGGGCCATCTGCAGTTCGCAAGGGAGAATTTCATATCTGTCTGTTACCCACCCTCCCTCCATGGCTGGTTTCCTCTCACCATTCTTAAACAGCACTTTCTGACCATTACTCCCACCTCTTGTATGTAGGTTGAGTTCTTTTCATCTCTGCTACTATGACAGGTTACCCTGATTTGTTAACATATAGCCAATAATCAATGATGGCATTCTTGACATTTTCACAAGGAATAAAACAATGTCCATAGGTGTACATGTCAATTTTTTGATGTCCAAACCTGTTTCGCATTTTTTCTAACCTTTATTTTTTTGCCTTGTATCTAACATCTATTTCTGAGCAGAGTTTTCTAGATAAAAACTTCCTGATTTGTTGACATCTTCTGGCTAAATAACTGTCAGATTCCCATTTGGCCTTTATACTTTCTTCAGCTCCAAGTGGATAAACACTAAAGGGGGAAAAAAACGCAGATATTAAGAGCCAGTGTAAATAGCATATGCTTCTTTTTCTTCTCTGCCAATGCCAGTAGTGGTATTGCAGTCCTGATTAATAAATGTGGCTTACTGAAGCCAAAAACAGTTATTATTTTTCCAGTAATTATATTAAGACAGTATTAAAATGATTATTCAGGTACCCTACTCTTTAAGGACAGCTAAGATTCTTTAAAACTGTCTGAAAAGCTAATTTGATGAAATCCTATTTGCTATTTTAATTACAGTATGGGGATATTACCATGGAAAATAAATCTCCAACTGCCTGAGTGAAAAGCTTTCGGGAAAGAAAGATTGCTATGGTGATCATCATTGTGGTTTGCTGGCCACTGTCAGATCATAGCACTCCGGATTATCACTGCACCAAGCGATCAGCTCTTTTTGCCTACAGGTTTTGGACATCTGGACAGATCTAAGCAGTGCCTGCCCTCCTTCGTGATCTACCCTTTCATTATTTCCTTCCATTACAGAACTTTAGGAATTTCTATTTTGCCAGAGTATGTCCACATTCTACATAAAGTTCTCCCATCTCCTGTGCTTTTAAAATGTGCTTATGGACCTACACAGATGGGTAATTAACACATGGTATATTCCTTGGGAAAATTTTTGAACTTCAAATAATGTATTAGTTCCCTATTTTATCAATTTTGTATGTTTGAAGTTTTACATATTGAATAATGAGTGATATCTGCTATGAATAATATTTCATATATAATAAACCTCACTACTAATGTAGAAAGTATGAGATATAATCAACAGAACTTTATATTCAATCAGCCTCAAAAGGACTGCTACTGCTCTTTGTGTGAATATCTATTTTACCTGAGATGTAAAAGGAAAAAACTGAAATTTTACCTGCCATCATAATAATTATCGGGAACCATAATAATGTTGTATAAGTCTTTCAAAAATAGGATTAGATGGGAAATTAAAATGTTTTTAATGTTTTAAAAATAGGTTCTAAAATTTAAGATACATGCATTTGCAATATGGATGGAAGGTTTCTTGAAATCTAATTTTAATTACCTACTTTGTAACCTGTATATTTTGTGATCACATATAATAACTGATGGTGACTAATAAACAGGTAACTCATCAATTTTTACTTATTTAATAGTTATACTGTATTATCAGCTCTGACAAAGAATAATTACTTACAATTATTATATTACATTTAATTTTTTTTCTTTTTAAGTACCTTTATAAAACAGGGTCTCTAAAGCTCAAAACAAAAGCAAAAACATAATTTTGACCCAGATCTTTTTCCGCTATATACCTCGTGTCTATTCTCCTTCTAGAACTTCCTTTGAAGTGGTGACAGGCCAAAATACGGAAGAGGGAACCAATAAAGAGAAATCAAAATTTCACTGCAGCTATTAAATCCTATCATAAAGTCAGTTCACCAACTTGAAAAGAAGAGAGATAGGAAGTGGTGAGAAAAGAGATCTGATAAAATAAGTAAACAGAGGTTTGAATGAAAGGCTGGGAAACTTGGGTTTCATTCCACAAGTAAAAGGAAGTCTGAAATTTCCTGATCAGGGTATTGACATAATAAAAATTATCTTTGCAAAACCTTAATCTGCAACAAATTAACAGGAGTCAAAAGAGATGGGGAAAGCATGATATAGGAATCTGTTCTAGTCAGAGGTCCTGACCACCTGGAGTAAAGTAGTTCTTCTCCAGAGGCAGAGAGTATTTAAGAAATATTGTGAAGAAGAAACAGGTAGAACTTTGGGACTAATTGGTATAGGGAACAAATGAGAGGGAAAGATAAAAGCGACTCTCAGGCTTATTAATACAGTAAAGTTAAATAATTTTTATGTAAGGACATCTGAAGGAAGTCATAGCCACTTACAGGATACTAGTTATAATTTTAAAATCCAGTGACGGGGGTGCCCTGCAGGCTCAGTCGGGCATGCAAGTCTTGATCTAAGGATTGTGAGTTTGAGCCCCATGTTGGGTATAAATATTACTTAAAAATAAAATCTTTAGGTACCTAGAGTTAAGATGGCGGAGGAGTAGGGGACCCCTTTTTCAGCCGGTCCCCTGAGTCAAGCTGGATAGGTACCAGACCAGCCTGAACAACCACGGAATCAGCCTGAGACGCAGGATGATGCATCTGGATCTCTACAAATGAACATCTCCAGCGCTGAGTATTGAGGTACGAAGAGGGGAGCTGTAAACCTTGCACAGATATCGGAAGATAAACGGAAGGGGGAGGGAGCCGCCGCGTTTGGGCTCCGGGAAGTGGCAGCCACCTGCACGGGGGGAGCGGCGGACTCACAGACGCACCCGCGAGAGAGCGGACTGAGACCGGTGAGCCGTGAACGCGCGCCACCAGGCATCTCCCGGAACACCGGAATCCCGGTGTGCTCACGGGATCCAGACTGAGACCGGGAACTCCCGGAACGCATGCGGGGTGGCTGGCGGCTGGCGGGCCACCTGCACGGGGGAGCGGGCGGACTCGAGGTCGGCACCCGCGAAACAGCAGACTGAGACCCTGAACCGGGTGCGCACGCCACCAGGCTTCTCACGAAACTCCGGAATCGAGGTGTGCTCACCGGGCATAGACTGAGACCGGGAGACCCAGGAGCGTGCGGGGCGGCCGGGGGCTGGCGGCATTAGAAACACAAAGGACAGAGACGCGCCGGCCCTGGAAGTGAGGGCTGGGACGCCGGGTGTGGGGCGCACATCCCAGGACGCTGCAGGGTTGAGCAGCACCAACAGTAACAGAGTTAAAGTGGCCAGAACATCAGTGGAGAACGGGCCGCAATCCCTCTGTTCTGCGACAATGCAGCCTCTGCTGCTCTGACCCTCAGAAGAGGCATAGCCGGCCGCCAGGGAAAGCCGCCAGAGAACAAAAGCCTGGAAATACCGGCTCAGAGAGTGCCCATCCCCATCCCCCCTCGCAGGGGACACGGAGACTCTAACCAAACAGGGTTGCCTGAGTATCGGCGCGGCAGGCCCCTCCCCCAGAACACAGAAGGCAGGCTGAAAAATCAAGAAGCCCACAACCGGAGGCGCCTGGGTGGCGCAGTCATTGAGCGCCTGTCTCCGGCTTAGGGCGTGATCCCGGCGTTCCGGAAAGGAGTCCCTCATCGGGCTCCTCCGCTGGGAGCCTGCTTCTTCCTCTCTCACTCCCCTGCTTCTGTTCCGTTCTTGCTGACTGTCAGTCTCCCTCTCTCAGATAAGTAAATAAATAAAATCTTTGAAGAAGAAGCCCACATCTCTAAGATCCCTATAAAACAAGGGGCACAGCCTGGGACCCAGTCAATAATTTTGGGCTCTGGACAACCCCGCAACCTCCCCTCATTAGAATGACAAGAAGGAGAAGCCCCCCCCAGCAAAGAAAAGACAGTGAGTCAGTGGCCTCTGCCACAGAAGTAACGGATATGGATGTAACCAAATTATCAGAAATGGAATTCAGAGTAACAATGGTCAAGATAATGAGTAGACTTGGAAAAAGTACTCAGGAAAATGTTACTGAGAATATAGAATCCCTAAGGGCAGAAATGAGAGTGAATTTGACAGAAATTAAAAATTCTATGAGCCAAATGCAGGCAAAAATAGAGGCTCTGACGGCCAGGGTCACCGAAGCAGAGGAAAGGGTTAGTGAATTGGAGGATGGGTTAATATAGGAAAAAATAAAAATAGAAGATGGTCTTAAAAAAATCCACGCCCACGAATGTTGGCTACGGGAGATTACTGACTCAACGAAATGATCCAATGTTAGAATCATCGGCATCCCCGAGGGGGTGGAGAAAAACAGAGGTCTAGAAGAGATATTTGAACAAATTGTAGCTGAAAACTTCCCTAATCTAGCAAGGGAAACAAAAATTCGTGTCCAAGAGGCAGAGAGGACCCCTCCCAAGCTCAACCATGACAGACCTACACCACGTCACGTCATAGTGCAATTCGCAAATATGAGATCCAAGGACACAGTATTGAAAGCGGCCAGGGCAAAGAAATTTCTCACGTACCAAGGCAAAGGCATCAGAATTACGTCAGACCTGTCTACACAGACCTGGAATGAGAGAAAGGGTTGGGGGAGCATTTTTAAAGCTCTTTCAGAGAAAAACATGCAGCCAAGGATCCTTTATCCAGCAAGGCTGTCATTCAGAATTGATGGAGAAATAAAGACATTTCAGAATCGACAGTTACTAGCCAATTTTGTAACCACGAAACCAGCCCTACAGGAGGTATTACGGGGGGTTCTATAAAAGTAAAAAGGTCCCAAGAGTGATACAAAACAGAAAGTCACAGCCAATACAAACAAAGACTTTACTGACAACATGGCAGAATTAAAAGCATATCTCTCAGTACTCAGTCTTAACATTAATGGTTTAAATTCTTGCTTTAACGCCACAGGGTTGCAGATTGGATAAAAAGAAATGACCCATCCATTTGCTGTCTACAAGAGACTCATTTCGAACCCAAAGATGCATTCAGACTGAGAGTAAGGGGATGGAGTACCATCTTTCACGCAAATGGACCTCAAAAGAAAGCTGGGGTAGCAATTCTCATATCAGATAAACTGGATTTTAAACTACAGACTATAGTTAGAGATGCAGAAGGGCACTATATTATTCTTAAAGGAAGTATTCAACAAGTGGATATGACAATTATAAATGTATATGCCCCCAACAGGGGAGCAGCAAGATACACAAGCCAACTCTTAACCAGAATAAAGAGACATATAGATAAAAATACATTAATAGTAGGGGACCTCAACACTCCACTCTCAGAAATAGAACACCCTGGCAAAGACTAAGCAAAGAATCAAAGGCTTTGAATGCCATACTCGACGATATATATATCTTAGATATATATAGAACACTACACCCCAGAACCAAAGAATACTCATTCTATTCAATGCCCATGGAACATTTTCAAGAATAGACCATGTTCTGGGACACAAAACAGGTCTCAACCGATACCAAAAGATTGAAATTATCCCCTGCATATTCTCAGACCACAACGCTCTGAAATTGGAACTCAACCACAAGGAAAAATTTGGAAGAAACTCAAACACTTGGAGACTAAGAACCATCCTGCTCAGGAATGACTCGATAAACCAGGAAATCAAAAATCAAATTAAACAATTTATGGAGACCAATGAGAATGAAAATACAACAGTCCAAAACCTATGGGATACTGCAAAGGCAGTCCTAAGGGGGAAATACATAGCCATCCAAGCCTCACTCAAAAGAATAGAAAAATCTAAAATGCAGTTTTTATATTCTCACCTCAAGAAGCTGGAACAGCAACAGAGGGACAGGCCTAATCCACGCACAAGGAAGCAGTTGACCAAAATTAAAGCTGAAATCAATCAAGCAGAAACCAGAAGTACAGTAGAGCAGATCAACAGGACTAGAAGCTGGTTCTTTGAGAGAATCAATAAAATTGACAGACCACTGGCAACACTTATCCAAAAGAAAAGAGAAAGGACCCAGATTATTAAAATTATGAATGAAAAAGGAGAGGTCACGACGAACACCATGAAATTGGAAGGATTATTAGAAATTTTTATCAACAGCTATATGCCAATAAACTAAGCAATCTGGAAGAGATGGAATCCTTCCTGGAAATCTATAAACTACCAAGATTGAAACAGGAAGAAATTGATTTCTTAAACAGGCCAATTAATTATGAAGAAATTGAGTCAGTGGTAAACAACCTTCCAAATAACAAAACTCCAGGCCCGGACGGTTTTCCTGGGGAATTCTACCAAACTTTCAAAGAAGAAATAATACCTATTCTCCTAAAGCTATTTCAAAAAATAGAAACAGAAGGAAAGCTACCAAACTCATTCTATGAGGCCAATATTACCTTGATCCCCAAACCAGGCAAAGACCCCCTCAAAAAGGAGAATTACAGACCGATTTCCCTAATGAATATGGACGCCAAAATCCTCAACAAGATACTTGCTAATAGAATCCAACAGTTCATTAAAAGGATTATCCACCACGATCAAGTGGGATTCATACCTGGGATGCAAGCGTGGTTCAATATTCGCAAATCAATCAGCGTGATACATCATATCAACAAGAAAAGACTCAAGAACCATATGATCCTCTCAATCGATGCCGAAAAAGCATTTGACAAAATACAGCATCCTTTCCTGATTAAAACCCTTCAGAGTGTAGGAATAGAAGGTACATTTCTCAATCTCATAAAAGCCATCTATGAAAAGACTACTGCAAATATTATTCTTAATGGGGAAAAGCTGGAAGCCTTTCCCGTAAGATCAGGAACACGACAAGGATGCCCACTCTCGCCACTATTATTCAACATAGTACTAGAAGTCCTTGCAACAGCAATCAGACAACAAAAAGGGATCAAAGGTATTCAAATCGGCAAAGAAGAAGTCAAAATGTCTCTCTTCGCAGACGACATGGTACTCTATATGGAAAACCCAAAAGAAGCCACTCCCAAACTATTAGAAGTTATAGAGCAATTCAGTAACATGGTGGGATACAAAATCAATGCTCAGAAATCAGTTGCATTTCTGTACACGAATAACGAGAACGAGGAAAGAGAAATTAGGGAATCCATCCCATTTACAATAGCACCAAAAACCATACGTTACCTTGGAATTAACTTAACCAGAGACGTAAAGGACCTTTATTCTAGAAACTATAAATCACTCTTAAAAGACATTGAGGAAGACATAAAAAGATGGAAAGATATTCCATGCTCATGGATCGGAAGAATTAACATAGTTAAAATGTCCATGCTGCCCAGAGCAATCTACACTTTCAATGCTATCCCGATCAAAATACCGAGAACGTTTTTCAAAGAACTGGAACAAATAGTCCTTAAATTTGTATGGAACCAGAAAAGACCCCGAATCTCCAAGGAACTGTTGAAAAGGAAAAACAAAGCTGGGGGCATCACAATGCCGGATTTCGAGCTGTACTACAAAGCTGTGATCACAAAGACAGCATGGTACTGGCACAAAAACAGACACATAGACCAATGGAACAGAATAGAGAGCCCAGAAATGGACCCTCAGCTCTTTGGGCAACTAATATTTGATAAAGCGGGAAAAAACATCCGGTGGGAAAAAGACAGTCTCTTCAATAAATGGTGCTGGGAAAATTGGACAGCTACATGCAAAAGAATGAAACTTGACCACTATCTCACACCATACACAAAAATAAACTCCAAATGGATGAAAGACCTCGATGTGAGACAGGAATCCATCAAAATTCTAGAGGAGAACATAGGCAGCAAACTCTACGACATCGGCCAAAGCAACCTTTTTCATGATACATCCCCAAAGGCAAGAGAAACAAAAGATAAAATGAATTTATGGGACTTCATCAAGATTAAAAGTTTCTGCACAGCCAAGGAAACAGTCAGAAAAACTAAGAGGCAGCCCACGGAATGGGAGAAGATATTTGCAAATGACACTACAGATAAAGGACTGGTATCCAAGATCTACAAAGAACTTCTCAAACTCAATACACGAGAAACAAATAAACAAATCAAAAAATGGGCAGAAGATATGAACAGACACTTTTCCAATGAAGACATACAAATGGCTAACAGACACATGAAAAAATGTTCAAAATCATTAGCCATCAAGGAAATTCAAATCAAAACCACACTGAGATACCACCTTACGCCAGTTAGAATGGCAAAAATTGACAAGGCAAGAAACAACAATTGCTGGAGAGGATGTGGAGAAAGGGGATCCCTCCTACATTGTTGGTGGGAATGCAAGTTGGTACAGCCACTCTGGAAAACAGTGTGGAGGTCCCTTAAAAAGTTAAAACTTGAGCTACCCTATGACCCAGCCATTGCACTACTGGGTGTTTACCCCAAAGATACAGACGTAGTGAAGAGAAGGGCCATATGCACCCCAATGTTCATAGCAGCATTGTCCACAATAGCTAAATCGTGGAAGGAGCCGAGATGCCCTGCAACAGATGACTGGATTAAGAAGTTGTGGTCCATATATACAATGGAATATTACTCAGCAATCAGAAAGAACGAGTTCTCAACATTTGCTACAACATGGACGGCACTGGAGGAGATAATGCTAAGTGAAATAAGTCAAGCAGAGAAAGACAACTATCATATGATTTCTCTCATCTATGGAACATAAGAACTAGAATGATCAGTAGGGGAAGAAAGGGATAAAGAAAGGGGGGGTAATCAGAAGGGGGAATGAAACATGAGAGACTATAGACTATGAGAAACAAACTGAGGGCTACAGAGGGGAGGGGGGTCGGGGAATGGGATAGACCGGTGATGGGTAGTAAGGAGGGCACATATTGCATGGTGCACTGGGTGTTATACACAACTAATGAATCATCGAGCCTTACATCGAAAACCGGGGATGTACTGTATGGTGACTAACATAATATAATAAAAAATCATTATTAAAAAATGAAAATAAAATAAAATAAAATCTTTAAAATAAATAAATAGATAGCTAAATAAATCCAATGGCAGAGAGAAGCATAATAATAAGCAAGTGACATTAACTCACATAATATTTTTAGATGAAATTGTATTTTATGAATCACAATAGCCATATGTGTGTTCACACTGTTCACCGTTGGATTCTTCTGCACACTGCTGTTGAGATGAATGCTTCCCTGGGGGTGAGGGGGTTATGCAGTGCACAAGCTACCCTACCAGAGGCTGTGACTATAGCATCTACAATCTTTGGAAGCAGTTGGGCAAAACTTGAGGAAACCTATTTATTCAGTTCTCAAATACTATCTGGTTCAGAATGGCTTCAGGGATGCTTTGCAAGAGCTCCTTAATCCCCACAGCAACAGTCATCCATAGACTGGCTACCAAGTGGATGAAGAGCAGCAGAGGATTGCATTGTTGCCAATAGTGATGGGAAAGGTCACAGAAGGAAGGACTCTTCTCCCTACCAAGTCCCCCCTGCTCCTGCTTTCTTAGATAATGTGCGGACTAAGAATGATCTACTACACGATATTACTTTTCTAGGGCTGCTGTAAAAAAAAAAAAATCACCACAAACCTGCTGGCTTAAAACAACAGAATTTTTTTTTTCTTTCACTATTTTGGAGGTCAGAAGACTGAAATCAAGGCTCCTGGGAAGAATCCTTGCTTTCATGTCCCATTTTCTGGTGACCCGTGGCAAACCTTGCTGTTCCTCGGCTGTAGTCCTTCTTCATTCCAATCTCTGCTTACGTCTTCACATGGCCTTTTCCATGCATCTGTGTGTCTTCACCTCTTCTTGGAAGGACACACCTGTCATTGGATTTAGGGTCTACTCTACTTCAATATGGCCTGATCTCAAGAGCCTTAACTAATTACACCTGCAAAGACCCTATTTCTGAGTAAGGTTACATCTGAGGTTCTGGATGGACATGAATTTTGGGGAAACACTGTTTAACCCACTACAGAGACCTAGGTAAAAACCTAAACATGTCCCAGGCATGTTCTCACATCTCTTAAAGAAAATGTTGCATTTTTACAGTTGCTGAATTATGCAAAGGCAAAAAAGCAATCCGTTCTGATTCTAAAGATCAAATAAGAAAAGAAATAACCACAAGACTACATTGGCAGTGGGTTAAAGCAAAAATGTTTTGATTGAACACAACAACACAGGGCATTAAGGAAAAGGCACCATTTCCTAAGTGAAGCAGAGAAAGACAACTATCATATGATTTCTCTCATCTATGGAACATAAGAACTAGGAAGATTGGTAGGGGAAGAAAGGGATAAAGAACGGGGTAATCAGAAGGGGGAATGAAGCATGAGAGACTATGGACTCTGAGAAACAAACTGAGGCCTTCAGAGGGGAGGGGGTGGGGGAATGGGATAGAATGGTGATGGGTCGTAAGGAGGGCACGTATTGCATGGTGCACTGGGTGTTATACGCAACTAATGAATCATCGAACTTTACATCAGAAACCAGGGATGTACTGTATGGTGACTAACATAATATAATAAAAAAACATTAAAAAAAAAAAAAAGGAAAAGGCACCATTCCCAAGCTCCAGCTTGAGAACACAGCCTTCCCTTGAGTGCTGACTTTTAAACGCATTCCTTTCCCTACTTGTGACAGACACATTCTGCTTTTATTCACTATGAAAGAAGGAAATGAAGGAAAGAAGATAGGACATAATTCCACAGGCTTCTTATCTGACTTACTTTTCCTGTAACAAAAACCTTTTATTTTGTGAACTGATGTTTAAATTGTACAATTAGTTGCTATCTTGATCTTTCTTCCTCTAGTTCAGTATATTCTTCCATTGAAGCCCAATTGGCACACTTTATTTCTTCTAAAACCTTCTCATTGTTTATTAACGTAGAATAGAATATGTGGAATTTTTTAAAATATCAGTTTGCAATTCTTTTTGAAGTTTGTATAAAATTGTGTGTTTTTAA
Organism: Ursus arctos; assembly: GCF_023065955.2. Taxonomy (NCBI): domain Eukaryota; kingdom Metazoa; phylum Chordata; class Mammalia; order Carnivora; family Ursidae; genus Ursus; species Ursus arctos. Next base: position 77,594,044 of record NW_026623111.1, read on the forward strand.
AAATTCATCATGGTTTTTTTTCTGAACATGAATTCTTTATCATTTGCATAAAAAATAGGAAAGAGGTAATGTGAGAAAGGATATTAGATTTATAAAACTATCTTCTTTCTTCCTCATTGTTGCTTTCACATTCTTACATAGCAAATTAAAGGAAGAATTACATCCTTGTAGGAATTCAGTAAACTTTTCCTATGTAAGACTAAATTTGTCCTCCTGTCTGAATTAAGTAAGAACAGAAGAATTATGTTTAGTCAGAATTATAGGGGCTGATGCTAAAAAGATGAGTAAAACCGTGCTCCTGCTATTGAAGTGCTAAACAAACTAGTGGTAAAGAAATAATTATAATGTGATTCATGCTACAGTGGTGATATTTACATATGGCTATGACATTATAGGAGCTAAGTCGGTCAGAAAAGGCTTCCCTAGGAGATGGCATTTGAGTTACATCTGGAAGGATAAGACAGATTTTGCCGGGCAGAGAATAAGTTGGAGAAGGGTGCACTAGGCAAAATAAACAGCTATGCCAATTCGTGGATTGTATTGTGTTCAGAAAATGTTAAGACAATTATTGTGTCTAAAGAATAGGGTTTGTGCAACAGATGGAACATAGCAGGAAACAAGGATAAGATGATAAAGCAGACTGAGATCAGGTTATGATGTGCTTTGTCCATGTGTAGAGATAATATTTTACAAATACCAAATAAATGCATTTTAATGTCTCCATTAAAGCATGTTCCTCTGCATGCTTGCACTTCCAAAGTCAAGCCTTGAGGCTTATCATACCACAGTATGGGAGATACCATAAAATAAAAGTGGACTTTGATTAGGTTGAAGCCTCAAAGCAGACTTTTTTGACTTCTTTAGGAAGGTAGTAATTGAAAGAGTCAGGTTTTAGAGAAAAAAGGACTTACTAAATTCCTTGATCTCTCTCCCTAATATTTCAAACACAAGCCTATACAGTTTGTGTCAGGGAAAGGCAATCCAGACAGGAAGGTTAAGGGGGAAGAGTCTGTCCCTTTCAGTCTTGTGCATTATACAGAAAGACAAGACAGGAAGAGTGAAATGAGCAGTGTATTTCCTCTCTCCTCCCAGTTCTTGCTTTGAGACAGCAGAGGGATTACAGGTGGAGGGTGGAGCATGAGAAGGAAACTCATTTAGAAACGCTGAAACAGAAATTATAAAGACCAAAGGCATTGGATCTAGGGACTCGCTCCTTACTAGCAGTGCTGGGGCGGCCACAAGCCTAGACGAACCCCACCCTTCACTCAATGCAATGTCCAACATGGCACAGGAACCATGCCGTGGAGGTGGGGATAGATGATGGCCACATAACTAACCTGAGGTGTATTTTCTGGCTGCTCATGGCTTATGCATGTTCTACAGCAACCTCAAAAGTTCCTGAATGCTTTTAAGAGGGAACCTGAAAGTGCCGAGAGGGCCAGTAAACCGGCATAGCCTGGGACCACAGAAATGACACTCTGTGAGAGAACTTAAAGGCCCAGATCAAATGACCAGGCTTCAGTAACAGGTGCCATCCCATCCTCCCACAAGTTGCACCTCAATGCTCACCAGTCCAAGGAGAATACTCATCAGCCTTTTCACTGTAGAGGTTAGCCCATCAGCACAAGAGCACTATGAATGAGGAGGACAGTGGCAGAAGATGAAGTCAGAGAGGGAGGCAAAGGGAGAAGATACAGAACCTTGCAGGCCATGGTACAGAGTTTGGATTTTATTCTGATTATAATGGGGAATCATTGAAGGGTTGCATGAAGGGGAGTAACGTGATCTGATTTACCTATTAGAAAGATCATTCTGGGTGCTGTATGAAGGGTGGACTCTAAGGGACAAAAGTGAAAACAGGGAGGCTGGTCAGGAAACAATTTCAGTATTTCAAGGGAGAGATGACAAAAAGCTTGGTTATAATTGCAGAGATAGTAAACGTTGGATTTGGCATATATTTTGGAAGTAGAGCCAATAAATCTTGGTGATGAATCAGACTAGGGTGTGAGGCAAAGAGAGGAATGGAGGCTATTGGTTTGACCAATTGGGTGGGGTACAGTGGCCATTACTGACATGGGAAGATTTGGTGGAGATGAATGAATTTGGAGAGAGGTGGAATCAAGAGTCTTCTCTTGGCAATGTTAAATTTGAGATCCCAGGTAGACATCCAAGTGGAGATATGAGGTTGGGAGATGGATATACATCTGAACTTTCAGAGCAGGACAATGTAGAGTTGGAAATGAGAGGTCAGTCTACAGATTATCCGTAGCATATAGATAGTATTAAAAGCCAATGGACAGGATGAGGTCATCTAGAAAGGGAGCAAGGAATTCCTCTCGCCACTACAAGGTCTTATGAGCTGCACCATCCTTTCTTCCCAGCCCAGATCCTCTCAGAGAGTAATGGTGGAGGGAGAAGAAATCTGAGAGACTAAGCGTCCTATAAAACACTATACATTTTATCCAAAGGGATGTTTAAAATTATTTTGCTGGATTACATTTACAGGTTTAGATTAAAATTTAGATTTTCTTTTATCTACTACACAGTAAGTGAAGGCTTATCAGGTCAGCCCTAAAGGAAATAGAAATTCCATTTTCTTTGATCGCCTGAGCATAGTTTAAATAAATCTGAGATCTTGCTTCACATATGACCTTAAATCAAATAATTCTTACTATAAACAAATATTTGTTCCTGTTCCTCTCCTGAATGAAACTCATGGATAATAAAATTGACCTATACATGGTTCCAAAAAAAATCAATATAATATTTTAATATCATATATAAGAGAAAGAAAAGGAAAGGAATTTAGAATAAAATAATATGTATTTCAGTATGTCAATGCTCAGACACAACTACGCTAGAAAACATGAAGCAGTCAGATGCTTGCATCTATCTATAGACTCACCATAAATGTGACAGCCAGAAATGTGGATGTGTTTTTGGCAACTCAAATACCCAAACAGCATCCGCCATCAATAACACGAGTCTCCAAAATGACAAACAACTTTTGTAAAGTTCTGAACAAAACTAAGTACATACTTCCCTTGACTTACACAATACGTTGATTCTTATAAAACTGCTTAGATGCTTAAACAGGCTTTCCACTTACGTGAATTTCTCTGGAGACATTTAAATTTGTGCAAGATATGAAATAATTTTTCATTAAGCAAGACTGTCCATGCATTGTAGGACTTAAGCTTCCCTGGCCCCTGCCCAATAAAGGTCAATAGTATTCCCAAATCATGTGACAATCAAAAATGCACCCACGAATTTACAAATATTTTTAGGGAGTACTATCACCCCCATTGTGGACCTCTCTTTTAGTGACATAAGGTTATTTTTTAGTTAATAGAGAGCCAATGAAAAATTATAAGCATAAAGGTATTGATGCACCAGTGTTTTTGGAAGATATCACCAATGGCATTGTATATATTGAAATGAGTGGAAATCAGTGACTTAGAGGTCCATTAAGTGGCCATTGCAATATTTCAGATACTAGATAATAAAAGCCTAGATGGATCATGGCATTATGAAGGGAGGAGAATCAGAATCTAGACACAATGTAAACAAAATGAAAAAATTTGAAGGTCAATTATACATAGATTGGGGAAGAGAGAGGAATACGGATGGCTCTAAGCTTTCTAATTTGGGAGAAGTGATAATGTCATTCACTGTATTAATGAATATAAGAAGAGCAGATTTGAAGGACAAGGGGGTAGAAGACAAGTTATATTCCATCTCATGAAAAAGACTTGAAGAAGCTGCAGGGCAGTGTTCCTTCTATCCATTTTACTACCATTAAGTTTTTCCAAACCAATGTATTAACTATCAACTATTTGTCTGTCACTGGTTTGTAGCAGTGAGACAATCATACTCTCTGCCCTCAAGGAACTTACCACCTAATGAGAGGGAAAGACATTTCAACCAATGATTATACGCATATTTTGTCTAATTATAATTGTAGTTAGTACAGTTGTGATAAATGCAATAAAGACTTTGGCATCCAACGAAAAGTTGACCTAATTAGTCTGGACAGTAAGGAGATGGCTCCTGCCTGAGAGGCTCCAGGAATTTTATGCCCACCAGTTTCTCAGCCATACTTCTCTACATTGTTCTGCATTGCTAGGATATAACACTGGTTGAGAATCATTAAGATGACCTATTGTTCAATTCCCCGGGCCATTGTCTTTTTGTGGTCTCTGAGACAGGCCTGCAACCCTATTATCTATCATGGCTTTCAAGTGAGAACAGGGCTATTACATCTTTCACTGATACAAAGTGAACTCATTGAAAAAGATAATTCATTTTTCCCTATCCAGACTTTTTCTTACCAAATGCCTCTAACTCTTGGTGTAGTTGTGACAGCAACTGACCTTTTTGAAGTGTCATATACATCCATGGAGCTGGACCCTCATACCTGTCACACTATGCCAGGGAATTATCAGGTAAATCAGGAGATGTCTACCTGCATCTCCACGTCACTTCTCCCACTCTCTCCATAAAACTCCACCTCCACTTTCCTGATTCATATGGGCGGCCTACAAGAAAGCTGGTTCTTTCAAAAATTGTCTCAGACCAACAGTCTTTAGGAGACTAGTAAGGAAAAAGCCAATCTAACAAAAATGCAAAGCAGTTTCAGTAAAATCAGCAGGTCCTCAGCCAGATTTCTTGTGTCTGTGGCAGCCCATGGGAATGGTAAAATTACCTGACACTCCCCATGCCCTAAAGGAGATTTGGTCCCAAGGGAATCCCTCCTCCCCACCACCTTGTGAAGAAAAACTGGTGCAGCACTTTCTCAAGTGAGAGAAAGTTTTAGTTATTATCAGAATAAAAGAGTGAGGTGTTACATAAAGTAGACTTTGGTGAGTTATAAGACTACAGATGAAGTAAGTTGCTTATCCTTACAATCTGACCAACTGACATTTAAACATTTGTGTTCAAATCACTCAATATTGAACTGGCCGGAGGAACTGTGAAAGATTTTCCATTTTGTAGTTTTCACTGCAATGCTGTTTAAAATATAATTTTAATAAATAAGTCACTACTACTATGTAACTCACATTTTGAAAAAAACACTATTTGTGTGAACTTCTGAATTTTGCCTCTAGACCTAAACCATAGTTAATACGTACACACACACAACTTTTTTTAACAGAACAAATCCAAAATATAAGCCAGGCGACAGTGGAAATAAAAATTTTAACATCTATCTGTATTTTTTAAATATCTCAGATCTAAAAGATCATGAATTCATAAAGCCCTGACCATCCTCCAAACACATGTTAGATCCACTGAGAAAACCTAGGTGATTAGAAAGTTTATAGAATCTTAATTAATTAAATAGAGGTGTTTCCAAAGACAAAGAGGACAGTTTTGCATCTGTAATATGCTATTTTACTATCATCCTTGACAATTTGAAGTCTTTAGACACAGACATCTATTTGTAAAGCAGACAGGATCTATGCAACATCTACAGAAGAGTAATTCATTTGTGCTGATATCTAATTAGAAAATTGTGAAAAATTTGTGTACTAAAATACTTCAACTATTTTCAAGAAATATAACAGTGTATATGTGATTACATAGAGAAGCACAAATCCCTATTTTTCTAATTACAGTTTCAATGAAGATAGAATCAGTTGCATTTCTGATATGACAGGTGTGCCTTTAAAAAATACATTATTTCTCTCTCAGTTACTAAAAATGATGACTGTGGAAAATATTGAACTACCTTGATAACTGGGGTCAGAAAAGAGATGATGATAAATAGATTCAAATCCTAGGGCATATATTCAAACTAAGTATGTATAAATAATGAGGTCTCACTTAGCTATAATCTCTTTGGGAGCCTCTTTTCAAATTCAGATGTGAGAACTGGGAAACACAGGCTGATGCAATATTCTGAAAAATCCTCCTGGGAAAAAAACATCTACAAAACAAGCATATCAAATGAATTGTGTTCAAGAATTTAAACCAAAATGTTAATGCTAAAAGAGCAATACAGGATCATGAAAGTAAAATCATCTTGCATTATCATTTTAGATCAGTCTCTCTGTTTTGGAACTGCAGTAATTACCTTCAAGAATATATCCCTTACATGAAACCTGAAAGCTATAATTATTTTGTCTATCTTGGCTTAAAAAAAAAAAAGACATTACTTTTATAATAGCATTTGACTTGGTAAAAGTAATACAACTATAAACTCCCCCTCACCCCAAAAGCATGGAATTATTTAAATAGCTCCCACTCTGGCCACACAAACTAGATAAAATTAAGACAAGTTTGATGTTACTAATAAATCCCATAGGATTTGAGAATATTTTTATGACTATGAATATGAAAGTTCCCATGGAAACTTCCGCATTTTGCCACTGCATAAAAAACAAAGCAAATTGCAAATAAGGTAGAGAGAACTTAATTAAAAAACATTTTACCAAATTTTAATTATTGAATATCTACCAAACCATTCTGGTAATATTCTCAGTAACTAGCTAACATGGGAAAAAAAACCTTAATTTTTAATTTTAAGTAGTATTCTAAAAGTATAAAAAATCCTCACTGTAATCTTGGTTTACAGTTTAAAATGTTAATATATGATAATGAGGCTACCTTCTGAATTACTAGTGGAAAGTAATCACTGGGATATTTGTTTTTATATTTTAATGTACCCAATGGGGAAAAAAATAGTTCTGTAAGTTTGGCAAGATAGAAAAACTTCTGATCATTTTTGTAGTTAAGCTTCTTATGCATTATTCAGTACATACATACTATCGTTTTGCACTGATACAAATAGCAGTCTCACAGAGCACTTACAAAATTTAGAATCCTTGATAGAACAGGAAGGACTCTTACAAGTTACCTAGTATAAAACCTACATTAAAAATTTGTTTCTGGAGGCGCCTAGTTGGCTCAGTCGGAGAAGCATCGGCCTCCCACTCAGGTCATCATCCCAGGGTCCTGGGCTCAAGCCCTGTGTATAAGGCTTCCTGCTCAGCAGGGAGTCTGCTTTTCTTTCTCTCTCTCTCTCTCCCCCCCACCCCACCCCACAGCTCATTCTCTCTCTCTCTCTCATAAATAAATAAAATCTTTAAAAAAATTTGCTTCTGAGTATAAAATAAAACATATTCAAAGTGTAAGAAAAAATTATATGTTTGGTATCTATCCATTCATATTTCCTTCAATTTTTCTATGTGTTTGCCCACTTTTATTTTTCTCTTGGGTCGGTTGCCCTTATCTCATTGATTTAAGGGCTCTTTTTATATTAGAGACTGACCCATTGTTTAGCACATGTGTCACAAAATTTTTTCTAGTTACTGTCTACTACTGTTTACTGTTTTTAAAATAATTTTTCCAAATACATGCTTATACAGTAACTTTAGATTTGTTCATTTAGTGACTTCTAATTTTCATGATATTCCTTAAAATGTCCACCTCAGTGACTCATGTTTTCTTCTTATATACTTATGATTTTGTTTAATAAAACTTAAGCCTTTGATTTAGCTGTTTTAAGAATAAAGCGAATAGCCCTATTTCTGACTTTCCAAGAAGCACACTTATTTCAATATCATCTACAATTCATTTTTCCCTCTGACTTGAAGTGATAATACCTTCTGTGGTCGGCAGAATAATGACTCCCCAAGGATGTCCGCATCTAATCCCCGGAACCTGTGAATAAATTCGGTTTCATGGCAAAGAGGGATTAAGGTTGCAGGTGGAATAAGGTTGCTCATCAGATGAACTTGTTACGTAGAGATTATCCTGCATTATGTAGGTGGACCCAATGTAATCATGAGGGTACTTATGAGTAGAAGAGGGAGAGTCAGAGAGAGGTTTGAAGATATTATGTTGGTGGTTTTGAAGATGGAGAAAGGGATCACAAATAATGCAGGCAGCTTCTAGACAATGGAAAAGACAAGGAAATGTCCTCCAGAGCCTCCAAAAGGAATGCAGTCATGCTAACAGCTTGATTTTAGCCCAGTGAGACCCATTTTAGACTTAGACCTCCAGAACTGTAAGATAATAAATTTGTGTTGTTTTAAGCCAGTATGTTTGTGGTAATTTGTTACAGCATAATAAAAAACTAATATGTCATATTTTACTAGCAAGGAAATAGAGAATTAAAGTGACATTAATTTTCTAATTAATGGCACACTTTGGTTAATAGAAAGGGCTCCTTATTTTTAGGCCCTCAAGCTAAACTTCTTATATTTACAAATAATAAAAAGAATTAAAACCCAGGCAAAAACTAGAACTTAAAAATACAGCACAAATAATTGAAAGGTTTATAAATAAAATGAATAAAAATAGGAGGTAACTACTATGCAGTCCAACAGTACTAGGGAGACTTATGGCAGATTACCCTAAGGATGGACAATCAATTCTTTTAACTTTAGAGTATAATTTTTTATGGATGTATGTGACATTTTAGAATTTCTAGAGCCACACAAATGAATGGGCATGATAATGATGCCATAAAATAAAACTTTTACTTATGAGAAACGAGGAAACTTATGAGAAAATTATGCAATGTTATCTTTCTACTCAATGTATGATTTCCTTTCCACATACAGGTTGAACAGACCTCTCATATCAGTGAAAAGTGTCATGTAGGCAGAGAGAATCTGTGTTTTCTTGTCATGCATTTTTCTGGTGTAGAGCAAGCATGAAGTACTAGGCTTTAAAAGAGCGTTTTGTAAATTTTGAGAGATTTACAGACAAGATGACACTGTAAGTTTAGGCTTTTATGTACCCATATAGCACCAAAAATGAATCAATAATACATAAAAACATTAAGAGAGAAAACCAAAAAGACGTAATCAAACTCAAACATGAGATAAGTCTCCATGGATGAGAAACAGAAGAGAAATGCCAGAAGTTCTGCTAGACTCTAAACCCAAAAGTAAGCATTGGTGGTTAGGAGTTTGTTTCTAAAGGGTAACAAGGACCAAAAAAAATGCCATGCAAGATGGAGAACCGAAACCACATCCACTGATCAAACCAGGGCTTGGAGTGGAACTCACCTCCTAAAAGGAAATGAAAAAACACTGTTGTATCTGCTGCTTTTGTCATAGGATATGTGGAGCTTCAGGCCTAAGCAGAGACAATAGGCACAGCTCCTTGACTGTGAAGAAAAGCAAGCCATTAGGTGATTGATGAATAGATCTGCAGTATTGCCAAATCAACACATACTAAGGACTCCAAACTCTATTATGAAAACGTTTTTGGCCTAGGGATCTAGACAGAGGCAACCACAAAACCACCAGACAAGCAGGGGTGAGCACAGAAGTAGAGAGAGCAAGAGAGAAATGCAAAGTAAAATTTCAAAATACATATATTTGTGTGCGTGTGTGTATGTGTATCTAAGAACAACAGCAATAAAACTAACAAACAGGAATCCATCTCAGATGAAATTAAATTTTAGAGAAGAGTCTAACAAAGATAAATAAATGTTTAGCATGTTCATTGAATATAAATGAAGACATAGTTTTCTTTAAAAAAAAGAAATTTGAACAAAAGAAGACAAAAATTTTAAAAAAACAGATAAATATGAGAATCATAGAAACTGCAGAAATTAAAAATGAAGTTATTGGGATTTTTAAAACTCAATAAATGGAACAAAACTCAAGATAGGATACAATGGATACAAAAAAGAGAATTAGCAAACTTAAAGATAATATTGAGAAATACACCCAAAAAAGTAGAATTAGAAACAAAGAGATTTATTTAAAAAGAAGATAAATAGAGGAGTTAAGAGTTGATATTTATCTAAAAAGAGAGAGCAGGTAAGAGACTGAGACGTGTTACTAAGTGTCTTATAAGTGTTCTAACAGAAGATAATGGAGGGAATGGTAGAGAAACAATTCTTGAAAAAATACCTCAGAATTTCCAAACTCAAGACAGTCATAAGTCTTCAGATCAAGAACACTCTAAAAACCATGTAAAAAATGAAACTAAATTCCTACCCAGGTGTATCCTAATGAATATATAGAACATTAAGAGTAAAGATTGAATGTATGAGCTACATCTACACACTACTAGAACGGCTAAAGGACAAAGAACAGCTAGAACTCGCCTACATTGTTGGTAGGAATGTAAAATTGGAAAACCACCTTCAAAAATATCTTTGCTATTTCTTACAAAATAAAACAAACACTTCTGTATGAACCAGAAATCCCATTCCTAAATATTGACCTAAGAGAAATAAAAGCATATGTCTACACAAATTTCTGTAGGAGAATGTTTACAGAAGATCTATTTATAGTAGCCCCCAAACTGGAAACAACTAGAAAGTCATCAACTGATGGATGGTGAGTGGATAAACAAATTGTGGAACGTCCATACAGTGGAATGCAACTTAGCAGTAAAAAACTGCAAAGTACAATACATACAACAACATGAATAAATCTCCAAAGCATTGTACTAACATAGAAATCAAACATAAAATCCATATCTTCCCATTTATGTAGCATTCTGGAAAAGGCAAATCCATAGATAGTAATGAGGTCACCGTCAGAAACTGGAGGGGTTGAATAACAAGGGGCATGAAAGAATTTGGGGGTTGATGGCAATGTTCTATTGCCATCTACAGTGAATTTCACTGTGTGTAAAATACACCTCAATAAACCTGAATTTTTAAAAAAGAATAAAGAAAAAAATATTAAAAGCTACCAGAAAGAGAAAAGGAACCCATTTTAACCCACAGCAGGCCTCTCCTCAAGAAATAAAAGGCAACCGAAGGCAATAAAGTAATAGCTTTAAAGCACTGAGGGAAAAAAATTACAAACCTGTATTTTATATCCAGTCAAACTACCATGCAAGAATGAGGCAAAATTACATTTTCAGATACACAAAGGCTAAGAGAGATTACTACTTATGGATTCTCACTGAAAGAACTAATAAAAAATGTCTTTCAGCAGGACCTAAGAGAAAACCAGCAGGGATGCATGAGATTTTTTTTAATGGTGTATTAAAAATTAATGAAAATAAATTTAATCAGTACTGAGCTTAAGAAAATTCACTACTTTTATATTTTTAAAAAATCAAGCAATTGTAAGACTGAAGAGGATAATAATGGATAATTGAAACATGCTAAGATCATTTTTATGTATGGAGAAGAATGGAGACACCAAATAACATAAAATCTGTAAAAAAAATCTGTAGTTAAATATTATACAGAAAAACTAAGGATTATAAGTAAAGACAAAACATATAATCAGCAATAAATGACTCAGCAGATGAAAAGTGGAGACTAGAAAACTTTCGGATTAAGAGACACCAGAAAGAAAAAAAAAGAGAGAAGCCAGGAAAAAAAAATTGTTTTAAACAATCCCAAAAAGGAATGGTAGTCATAAAATATAAAGTAAGTTAGTAAATGTAGGGGCAGATTTCAATTATTAATAATTGAAATTATTAGTTTGGACAAAACAACAAAAGTCTGCTCTCTGCCGCTAACAATCCATTAAAATTAACGACCACACACAACAGCTTAAAAAACATGTAAAAAATAAAATCTATCTGATGCAAATACTAGCCAAAGAAAGTTATTTTAGCAATATAATATTTGAAAAAATCAAATTAAAAAAGAACAATTCTAGGAAATAAGACAAACCACAGATTGGGAGTAAATAAATAAATAAAATCTCAAATAAATATATAAAATCTTTAAAAACAAAACAAAACAAAGAACTCTTAAAACTCAACAATAAGAAAACAAATGACCTGATTAAAACATGCGCAAAAGACTTGAACAGACATCTTACCGAAGAAGATCACAAATGTGCATATAAAAAGATGCACCATATCATATGCTATTAAGGAATTGCAAATTAAAACAATAATGAGATACTATTACACACCTATTAGAATGGCCAAAATCTAAAACGGTGACAACACCAAATGTTGGAGGGGATGTGAAGCAACCGGAGCTTTCATACATTGCTGGTGGGAATGCAAAATGATACAGCTCTTTGGAAGACTTTGGAAGTTTGGCAACTTCTTACAAAGCTATACATATTCTTAATGACCCAGCCATTGTGCTTTTTGGTTTCTACCCAAAGAAGTTAAAAACAATGACCACACAAAAATCTACACACAGTGTTTATAAAGCTTTATTTATAATTGCCAAACTTTGGAAGCAACAAAGATGGTCTTCAGTAGGTGAACAGATAAATTGTGGGACATCCAGACAATGGCTTATTATTCAGCACTAAAAAGAAATGATCTAGTTATGAAAAAACATGGAGGAATCTTAAATGCATCTTCCTAAGTGAAAGAAAACAATCTGATAAGGTTACATACTGTATGATTACAATTATATGACTTTCTCAAAAAGGCAAAAATATGGAGACAAAAAAACATCCGTGAGCACTCGAAGTCAGAGGAGGCAGAGGTGAATAAGCAGAGCACAGAGAATTTTTAGGGTAATGAAAATACTCTGATTTAAAATGATGAATATGTGTCCATTATACATTATATATTATATATTTGTCCAAACCCACGGAATTTACACCAAGAGTGAAACTTAAGTTAAACTGATGGACTTTGGGTGATTTTGATGTGACACAAAGTTCATCTTTGGCAAAAAATGTATCATTTTGGTGAGTGATTTGATAATGGGGGGGTTATGTATGTGAAAGGGAAAAGAATATGAGAAATCTCTGAACCTTCCTCTCAATTTTGTTATAAACCTGAAACGTCTCTAAAAAAATTAAATCTTGGGGCACATGGGTGGCTCCGTCAGATAAGCGTCTGCCTTGGGCTCGGGTCATGATCCCAGGGTGCTGGGATGGAGCCCCACGTTGGGCTCCCTGCTCAGTGGGGAGTCTGCTTCTTCCTCTGCCTGCCGCTGCACCTGCTTGTGCTCGTGCTCTCTCTCTCTCTAATGAATAAATAAATAAAATTTTAAAATAAATAAATAAAATAAAATAATTAAGTCTTAGGGGGAAAAAAGATGCAATATCTGGGCAGTGGTGTCTTTACAGGACTAGCTTGGCTTTAGACTTCCAACTTAGTTCCTATTTGTGTAGATTCGAAGACTGATTCACCTTTCTTTCCAAAGATTCTGAGAAATATCCAATATTCTTTACTATAATCCTTTTCTTCTGATGCCTAGCAGAACCGGTTCTATTGCTTACAACTGAAAACCTCAATGGATACAGCTCTGAGGTCCAATCCACCTGGAACATAAAGGAAGAGTTCATCATATTAACTCTGTTGAGAAACAAAGACTGTGCCCCGGGCACAGTGGGCATCGTGGCATAGGTGGGAGTTTGGAGAACCTAAGAGTATGCCCGCTTCCGCTAAAACTCTACTGAAACTGCTCTCCGGGGTCAGCTATGATTTTCTGACTGCTAAACCCAATGGAACCTCTTCTCAAGTTTGATCTTTCTGCTGTATTTGACACTGTGACCACTCCCTCCTCGGGTTCTTATCTCTCGACAGAGTATTTTAAGGGCAGAGATGGAGCAGGATGATCTCTGTATTCCTAGCACATTGCATTTTGCTTGACACATGGCACTCAATGAGATTTCAGCATATTGTATTTTTAACTACAACTAAAGGAGAGAGCCTAATCGAATAAAGCACACAGGAAATTTTAGTTGAATAATGAAAAAATAACAGTACTTCATTTTGAGTGTTCCTGAGCCCATTGTAATTATAGTGATTAATAATGGCATATAAGCAAATTGTAAAGTAATGCAAACATATCCATGGGATTGGTCTATTTGTTAACATACGTTGATTTATCAATTAGAGAGTAAAAAGAAAATGAAGGAGCTACAAAACTGCATGAAGTTGTCAAGATCCCAAGGAACATCAAAAGGTCAGTGGATATTCAGTTAATCGTATAGATCTTTACCTCAACAAAACCCAGAGTACCTTGCTGGTTTAATAGTCCCATCTCAGGGGCGCCTGGGTGGCTCAGTCGTTAAGCGTCTGCCTTCGGCTCAGGGTGTGATCCCAGAATCCTGGGATCGAGCCCCACATCAGGCTCCTCTGCTGGGAGCCTGCTTCTTCCTCTCCCATTCCCCCTGCTTGTGTTCCCTCTCTCGCTGGCTGTCTCTCTCTCTGTCAAATAAATAAGTAAAATCTTAAAAAACAAACAAACAAACAAACACCATCTCATTTTTTGGATCTTCAAAGATCACAGACTGATGACCACATCTAGATCAAAACCTGAAGATGAAAGTGATTTTTACCTATACAAAAGCAGACCAGCTTGGAGATTTACAGTTAAATAATATTTATACCAAGATCAAATTTGCCTCAACCTACCAGATATCAATCTCATGGACATTGATTGACTAGGAATAAGAGTCAGAAAACTTTAGCCTGTGGACCAAATCTAGCCTCTCATCTGTTTTTGTAAATAAAATTTTATTGGAACACAACTGTGCCCTTTTTAAAATATATTGTCTATGGCTGCTTTTGCTCTGTAATAGCAAAGTTGAGTAGTTAGGTGGAGATAATGTGGCCCACACAGAGCCTAAATTTTTACTATCTGGATCCTTACTGATAGTAAATATTTTGCTGACCCGTGATCAAGAATATATGGAGAAAGCAGAGAGGTCTAATTTCGATTTCTGGACTTGTACAAAGGGCCTTGAAAGTGGAGATTCCTTCTATCCTACTGTCAGAACTAAAGTTTCCCCCTCGCTCCCTCCCCTCCCCATCCACCCTTTTCTTATAGTTAGGGCTTACAAACGGGAACAGTTAGTCCTAATTAAAATTTGTGATTAAAAACCTACAGTATATCAGAATTCCATGTCCACTTGTCAACTCACCTAATTCTTTTTCCTAGGTTCTCACATTGTTCTCACTTGTAAAGAAATAATGGTCTTTTTATCGATAATCCTTCTTCTGACAACTCTTGGTCAATCTATTTCTCTGCTCTTATTTCTGCAAAAATTTATTTTTTAAAGATTTTATTTATTTATTATTTGAGAGAGCGAGAGAGCGTGATAACTAGGAAGAACACTCAAGTACCAGTGTGAATGGAGTCAGGGGGAGGGGTAGAGGGAGGGGGAGAAGCAGGCTCCATACAAAGCAGGGAGCCTGATGCAGGGATCCATCTCAGGACCCTGAGATCATGACCGGAGCCAGAAGGCAGACACTTAACCAACTGAGCCACCCAGGCGTCCCCTTTTGCACAAATATCTTAAATAAAATACTTGCTTATGTACATTTCTTAGCATCATTTTCTTCCAGCTTCACACTTGGTTCGTGCGTCATTTATCTGCCTCCATAACTTTCATCATCATTCTGTACAGCTAGTTCCCTCTCGCTTTGACCTTTCCTTTAAACCTCACACCTGCATTTCCAAATGTGTATCTTCATGCGGGCATGTTGCTTTCCTACTCACACTTGTCTGGTTTGACATCTAAATCATTATCTCTACCCACAAAAACAAATCATAAAATACACACAAAAATAGAGCAGCTATTCATTGTTTACTTTCCCTAACCTGGTTAAATGCTCTCCTACTGGTTGCCAAAGCTAGAAACAAGGGAACCCTCTCAGCCATCTACATCTAACCAAACTTAAAATTCTGAAGATTTTTGAATTTAAAATGTATTTAGAAATTTTCTCCTTCATATCGTTTTTATTACTTGATTTTATATTCTTGTCATTGAATAACTTTAAAATAGTTGCAGCCTGTGTTCCTGTTTTCAGTTGACTATTTCTCTAACTGATCGCTCATATTGTTTCCAGACTTACCGTAGTATGGATCTGATCATGAAACATCTCTGTTCAAAAACCTTCAAGATTCCCCATTAGCCCAAAAGCCAAAGCTTTGGAGTGTCAGTCAAGGCTGACCACGCCTGAGCTGCCTTCTCAGATTTATTTCCACCTAAACCCCATCATAAAACTCAAATCTAATAACATTGGATTATTTTCTATTTTCCAAATGTGGTGTAAGAGTTGAGCCATTCTTCCCACCCACGCTCCTTCGAAGACTCTTCTAAGCACTTGAGAAAAAAAAATAGGTGGTCATAGTGTGGCTAACAATTCCATTTTGGTTTGCTACGAACCCTGTGCAAGCTGGCTGAAGAAGAGGGAAGGGTAAAAAGAGGATTGAGGAGATTCTGAAGAAAGAATAAGGCAATTATAAGAAAGAGGAACTTTGCAGAAAGAGCAGGGTTTTAAGTTGTTTTGCTGTATGACTCCTTCCGTTTTCTCATTAAATCTCGAGGAAGTCTATTTTTCTAAGCAATCCTCTACAGTTGGGTTTATTTAAGGGCTAAAACTGAGTGGCCTGGCCTGAAGGAATACATGAGGTGAGTCCAAACTGGCCTTGAATTCTGTCCAACTGTGCATGTGTTTGCTGCCATCTTTATTTTGTAAATTTTCTTGAAGGCATGAATCACATTTTATAGTAACCGATCTCTGTTTATGTGTTTGATTTGAATTCTAGACGTCTCTAACCTGTATTTTTCCTTTGATTTCTATTTTAATACTGTTTCTGTATTCTCTTCTCCTAATCCCATGTAGTATAATCAGATGGACAAATGAATTGACCCCTTTCCACAGTTTTATCTCCTATATTTTGGTATCCCCTGCTTTTCAAAAGTTTGTGTTACTCAACTTGGGTTTTATGAAAGACCTACAATAGTACCTGTTTTCTTTAACCAAAAGAAATAGGAAGAGGATTTTAGCTTTTACCAAAAAAAGGTGAAAGTGATAATAGCGTTCAGCATTTGTTTGCAGGGAGACTTTACCGAGGCAGCAGCCCTCCAGCAGCGCCACCAAGCTTTTCCCCCGGGAACTACACTCACCGTCTCAGCATCAAGAGGCCATAGTTTTGCACTGTGCGTGTGTCTGTGCTTTATCTCAATTCATTTTGTGCATCTGTTAGCAGGATATGTCCTAAGGTATGAAAAAAGCCTAAGAGAGATTATTTTGGCGGGTCTGGAAATGCTCAAAAATTTTTACATCAAAATGGTAATTGCTTCTTCACATTACACCATCTCCGCTCCCAAAAGATTTCATAGAAATGCTCTACTTTCTAATAGTGGGAGGGAAGGACCGTAAAGCTATCACTGTCACCAGCATAGCACATGCTCAGAAGAGCTCCTTAAGGTTATTTATTCATTCCTTGCATCAGAAATCGGAAGCTGTTAAAATTCTTTAGCAAACAGCTGTTCCATTAGACTTCTTTCCCACTACCAAACAACTGTTGTTGGATATGACCCCTTTCCATCAAATAGCATTAGATATGAGACCCTTTTAATGAGACTTATGTTATTCTATCTTTAAAGCTCTCTCTTCCAGTGCACTAAATTAGAGCATGCAATTGGTATTTAAACGAAAATCATGCCAGACACCATTTTAACAGTGCTAATTAACAAAATCCTTGTTCTCATTGTTGCTGCATTCTTGTACAGGAAGAAAACAAACAAATAAATAAAACAAGATGATATCAGACAACAATAAGGCTATGGAGAAAAAACAGTGATGTGATAGAATGACTGATTACTTCAGATTTGTTTGTTTGAGGACTTTAGAGAAGTGAGGCAACCGAGTTACTCTAAGAAATCTGAGCTGTGACCTTAATGACAAAAGAAAGCCGCTATGGAAATATCTGAGGAAAGAGTATTCCTGACTGAAGGAATAGATAGTTCAGTGGCTCTGAGCAGGAATGAACCTGGCATGTTCAGGAAACAAAGGATGGAGAGTTCAAAATAGTGACAAAGATGCACGCATGGGATAGACCACATGAGCCCTTGCAAGCCAGGGTAATGGATCTCCTTCTAAGTGAGACAGGAGGTTTTGAAAGGTTTTAAGCAAGGGAGTGATGGATCTATTTACATTTTATAATGATGACTCTAGCTGCTGTGCAGAGATTAGATTGTAAGGGGGCAAGAGGAAAAGTAGGAGGCTCATAAAGAAGTCTGGGCGTGAGAAGATGGTGGCTTGGACCAGGCTGGTGGAACACAGACAGAAGTGGACAGATGTGAAATGTGTTTTGAAAGAAGGAAGAATCAGATGGATTGGGTCTGGGGCTAGAGGAGGAACAGAGAGAGAAAAGAAAGAATCAGCCAAAGCTTCCATGTTTGTGGTTTAAACAAAATGAGATTGGTAGGGTCTCTCTCTTGCTCTGCACTCTCCCCCTCTCTCAAATAAGTAAATAAAATCTTTTTAAAAATGAGATGGTAAATATTTTAAAAAGAGAAGACTGGGGATGGAAGGACAACCAAACTTTCTTTTTTGGCCATATCAAATTTGAAATGCTTATAAGACGTGCAAGAGGAAATACCGTTGTAGGTAGCTAGATACACAAATCTGGAACTCAGCGTCAAGATCGGAGATGACTTACAGACCTGGGACTAAATGTAGACATTCAGGGAGTGCGTGTAGAGGAGAGAAGGGAAGCGAAGGAGATGTTTAGAGGATATCTCCACTGATATTTAGGGGAGAGCAGAGAAGGGCTCTGTTGTGAGGCCAAGCAGAGCATGAGCTCTTCTTTCTTTCTGAACTCCAGATTCCTACATCCAATGCCTATTTTATAATCATCCCCAAACAACCAACAAGATATCCTTTTCCTCTGTTACTACTTGAAGAAATTCTAGGATTTTTCTGTGAGCCACTGGTCCAATATGCTTGTTTGTCCTAAGAAGACAAATGTTTCCAATGGCTTCCATCTTCCGTCTGATTCTTTTCCTGCTGCAAATCATGCCCCATTCCTTGACTTTAGCATCTGGACGTTCGTGCTTTCCCCTGATGGCATAAGTCCTGTTGTGCTTTTTGTTTCAGGGGGAATTTTGTGTTTGGTGTTTAACCATTTCATACCTCATCTTAGTAACTGAAGAGCTTCTTAAGAGAAGTACTTGAGATAGAAAATCTGGCCAATGAGCTTAATCTTCACCACCAACTGTAAGTGTAATCTTCGGTAAATCCCTAAAACTAATTTACCTCACTTCTAAACTATATGCTAAAAGTTATTGAAAAATTATTAAGCGTATATAATTTGTACCTGAAGACTAGGCGTTAGATCAGATCTGTTTGTCATTTAGAGGTCTCGTCAAATACTAACAGTTTTTATTCTCTATGATTTGGTGGTTAAGAATTTTGTATGAGACTGTTGCTGGGAATGCAAGATGGTACAGCCACTCTGGAAAGTATGGGGGTTCCTCAAAAAGTTGAAAATAGAGCTACCCTATAACCCAACAACTGCACTACTAGAGATTTACCCCATAATACAAATGTGGTGATCCAAAAGGGTATCTGCACCCCAATGTTTATAGCAGCAGTGTCGACAAGAGCCAAACTGGAAAGAGCCCAGATGTCTTTCAACAGATGAATGGATAAAGATGTGGTATATATATATATATATATATATATATATATATATATATATATATATATATATATATTATAATACTACTTAGGCATCACAAAATAAAATAAAATCTTGCCATTTGCAATAATATGGATGCAACTACAGGTTATTATGACAAGCAAAATAAGTCAATCAGAGAAAGACAACTATCACATGATCTCACTTTCATGTGGAATTTAAGAAACAAAACAGAGGATCATAAGGGAAGAGAGGAAAAAATGAAACAAGAAGAAATCAGAGAGGGAGACAAACCATAAGAGACTCTTAATCATAGGAAACAAACTGGGGGTTGCTGGAGGGGAAGGAGTTGGGGGATGGGATTACTGGCTGATGGACATTAAGGATGGCACGTGATGTAATGAGCACTGGGTATTATATAAGACTGATGAATCACTGACCTCTACCTCTGAAACTAGTAATACATTATATGTTAATAAATGGAATTTAAATTTTTTAAAATGAAAAGAAATAAAACTAGAAAAGAATTATGTGTGAGGAAAATAAACTAGCAATACCAATCTCTTCATCCTCTCTCTTACTCTAATTCTCATCTTCCAATGTGAAACTCATTGTTACAACCATTGTCTACATATAGTTGGTGCTTACGAATTGTATTGCAGTGAGACTTTTTGGCACGAAGACTCTACATTACCAAGTGTTGCCAGAAGGAGCAGTAACCCCAGTCAGTTCTACTGTTTTACTTAGGACCATATTGCTAGAACCAAGCACCCATCCTCTTCATCTTACCCAAAGGACATGGTTTCCAAAGTGGGGTGTGCAAAAAAACCATGGGGAGCAAGAATAAAAAGTAAACTTGGCACATATCTATTTTGTGTCTAAAAAATATAAAGGTATTTATACTTTTAGCATTAGCCCTGACTGACACTACTGACCTCAGTGTTCCACAAGTCACACGCTAGCGTGTACAGTAGGCCCAGCAGGGGTTGTCATGGAGGTGCTCAGAATTTGATTGTTTTTCTATGTGTTATACTGTACCAGAATTTATGCGCTACACAGAATGTTGTCGGTATGGTTCATTTTTATAAGATTAGATCTTTAAAATAATAATGGAGGTTTTGCATACTTTGTCTAAGACAAGGTCTGACCATGAAAATCTTTTTACCACACCCGGTAGCCAGTTCAATGGTTATCTCTTAGAAAGCCTTGTCCAGCTAAAAGCTGAGGAACACTTATCTTTAAAAAAAACTTGACAAGTGTGCCCAATTTGCTGACCTTTTCTATGAATACAAGTGACTGTCGGGTATTTTTGAAAACAAAATAATACTCTTAATCAGTTTCTTCAAGGTAAAGGTGACATATTCAATAATGAAGGAGAAAGTAACTGCTGCTCAAAAGACATTTGTGCTACAGAGAGAGCATTTTGAAAATAGTAACTTGGAAATGGTCCATTGTTATGTAATTTTGTTGCTGAAAACATTTAAATGTAAAAATTTTTTTATTTTAATGTTTTTTTTATTATATTATGTTAGTCACCATACAGTACATCCCTGGTTTCTGATGTAAAGTTCGATGCTTCATTAGTTGGATATAACACCCAGTGCACCATGCTATACGTGCCCTCCTTACTACCCATCACCAGTCTATCCCATTCCCCCACCCCCACCCCCTGAAGCCCTCAGTTTGTTTCTCAAAGTCCATAGTCTCTCATGCTTCATTCCCCCTTCTGATTACCCCCCCTTTCTTTATCCCTTTCTTCCCCTACCAATCTTCCTAGTTCTTATGTTCCATAGATGAGAGAAATCATATGATAATTGTCTTTCTCTGCTTGACTTATTTCACTTAGCATTATCTCCTCCAGTGCCGTCCATGTTGCAGCAAATGTTGAGAACTCGTTCTTCCTGATAGCTGAGTAATATTCCATTGTATATATGGACCACAACTTCTTAATCCAGTCATCTGTTGAAGGGCATCTCGGTTCCTTCCACGATTTAGCTATTGTGGACAATGCTGCTATGAACATTGGGGTGCATATGGCCCTTCTCTTCACTACGTCTGTATCTTTGGGGTAAATACCCAGGAGCGCAATGGCTGGATCATAGGGTAGCTCAATTTTTAACTTTTTAAGGGACCTCCACACTGTTTTCCAGAGTGGCTGTACCAACTTGCATTCCCACCAACAATGTAGGAGGGATCCCCTTTCTCCACATCCTCTCCAACAATTGTTGTTTCTTGCCTTGTCAATTTTTGCCATTCTAACTGGCGTAAGGTGGTATCTCAGTGTGGTTTTGATTTGAATTTCCCTGATGGCTAATGATTTTGAACATTTTTTCATGTGTCTGTTAGCCATTTGTATGTCTTCATTGGAAAAGTGTCTGTTCATATCTTCTGTCCATTTTATGATTTATTTATTTGTTTCTTGCGTATTGAGTTTGAGAAGTTCTTTGTAGATCTTGGATACCAGTCTTTTATCTATAGCATCATTTGCAAATATATTCTCCCATTCTGTGGGCTGCCTCTTAGTTTTTTTTGACTGTTTCCTTGGCTGTGCAGAAGCTTTTTATCTTGATGAAGTCCCACAAGTTCATTTTATCCTTTGCTTCTCTTGCCTTTGGAGATGTGTCATGAAAAAGGTTGCTTTGGCCAATGTCGTAGAGGTTGCTGCCTATGTTCTCCTCTAGGATTATGATGGATTCCTGTCTCACATTGAGGTCCTTCATCCATTTGGAGTTTATCTTTGTGTATGGTGTGAGAGAGTGGTCAAGTTTCATTCTTTTGCATGTAGCTGTCCAGTTTTCCCAGCACCATTTATTGAAGAGACTGTCTTTTTTTCACCAGATGTTTTCTCCTGCTTTATCAAAGATTAGTTGCCCAAAGAGCCGAGGGTCCATTTCTGGGTTCTCTATTCTGTTCCATTGGTTTATGTGTCTGTTTTTGTGCCAGTACCATGCTGTCTTTGTGATCACAGCTTTGTAGTACAGCTCGAAATCCGGCATTGTGATGCCCCCGGCTTTGTTTTTCATTTTCAACAGTTTCTTGGTGATTCGGGGCCTTTTCTGGTTCCATACAAATTTAAGGACTATTTGTTCCAGTTCTTTGAAAAATGTCCTCGGTATTTTGATTGGGATAGCATTGAAAGTGTAGATTGCTCTGGGTAGCATGGACATTTTAACTATGTTAATTCTTCCAATCCATGAGCATGGAATATTTTTCCATCTTTTTGTGTCTTCCTCAGTGTCTTTCAAGAGTGATTTATAGTTTCTAGAATATAGGTCCTTTACGTCTCTGTTAATTTAATTCCAAGGTACCGTATGGTTTTTGGTGCTATTGTAAATGGGATGGATTCCCTAATTTCTCTTTCTTCAGTCTCATTATTCGTGCATAGAAATGTAACTGATTTCTGAGCATTGATTTTGTATCCCGCCACATTACTGAATTGCTCTATAACTTCTAATAGTTTGAGAGTGGATTCTTTTGGGTTTTCCATATAGAGTATCATGTCATCTGCAAAGAGAGACATTTTGACTTCTTCTTTGCCAATTTGGATACTTTTTATCCCTTTTTGTTGTCTGATTGCTGTTGCAAGGACTTCTAGTACTATGTTGAATAATAGTGGTGAGAGTGGGCATCCTTGTCGTGTTCCTGATCTTAAGGGAAAGGCTTCCAGCTTTTCCCCATTGAGAATGATATTTGCTGTAGGCTTTTCATAGATGGTTTTTATGAGATTGAGGAATGTACCCTCTATCCCTACACTCTGAAGGGTTTTAATCAGGAAAGGATGCTGTATTTTGTCAAATGCTTTTTCTGCATCAGTTGAGAGGATTATATGATTTTTGAATTTTTCTTTCTGGATAAAATCTAAGACACTGATAGATTTGCGAATGTTGAACCACCCTTGCATGCCAGGGATGAATCCCACTTGGTCATGATGGATGATCCTTTTAATGTACCGTTGGATTCTATTAGCCAGGATCTTGTTGAGGATTTTGGCGTCCATACTCATTAGGGAAATCGGTCTGTAATTCTCTTGTTTGATGGGTTTGCCTGGTTTGGGGATCAAGGTAATATTGGCCTCATAGAATGAGTTTGGTAGCTTTCCTTCTGTTTCTATTTTTTGAACCAGCTTCTGGAGAATAGGTATTATTTCTTCTTTGAATGTTTGGTAGAATTCCCCAGGAAAACCATCCGGACCTGGAGTTTTGTGTTTTGGAAGGTTGTTTATCATTGACTCAATCTCTTCATAATTAATTGGCCTGTTTAAAAAATCAATTTCTTCCTGTTTCAGTCTTGGTAGTTTATAGGTTTCCAGGAAGGCCTCCAACTCTTCCAGATTGCTTAATTTATTGGCATAAAGCTGTTGATAAAAGTTTCTAATAATCCTTCCAATTTCATTGGTGTTGGTTGTGACCTCTCCTTTTTCGTTCACAATTTTATTAATTTGGGTCCTTTCTCTATTCTTTTGGATAAGTCTTGCCAGTGGTCTGTCAATTTTATTAATTCTCTCAAAGAACCAGCTTCTAGTTCTGTTGATCTACTCTACTGTACTCCTGGTTTCTAATTCATTGATTTCTGCTCTAATCTTGGTCAACTGCTTCCTCGTGCGTGGATTAGGCCTGTCCCTCTGTTGCTGTTCCAGCTTCTTGAGGTGAGAATATAAAAACTGCATTTTAGATTTTTCTATTCTTTTGAGTGAGGCTTGGATGGCTATGTATTTCCCCCTTAGGAGTGCCTTTGCAGTATCCCATAGATTTTGGACCATTGTGTTTTCATTCTCGTTGGTCTCCATAAATTGTTTAAATTGATTTTGATTTCCTGGTTTATCAAATCATTCCTGAGCAGGATGGTTCTTAGTCTCCAAGTGTTTGAGTTTCTTCCAAATTTTTCCTTGCAGTTGAGTTCCAATTTCAAAGCGTTGTGGTCTGAGAATAGGCAGGGAATAATTTCAGTCTTTTGGTATCAGTTGAGACCTGTTTTGTGACCCAGAACATAGTCTATTCTTGGGAATGTTCCATGGGCATTAGAATAGAATGAGTATTCTTTGGTTCTGGGGTGTAGTGTTCTATATATATATCTATGAGGTCCAACTCGTCGACTATGGCATTCAAAGCCCTTGTTTCTTTGTCGATTTTCTGCATGGGTGCTTTGTCTATTTCTGATAGTGGAGTGTTGAGGTCCCCTACTATTAATGTATTTTTATCTATATGTCTCTTTATTCTGGTTAAGAGTTGGTTTGTGTATCTCGCTGCTCCCCTGTTGGGGGCATATATATTTATAATTGTCATAGCCACTTGTTGGATACATCCTTTAAGAATAATATAGTGCCCTTCTGTGTCTCTAACTATAGTCTTTAGTTTAAAATCCAATCTGTCTGATATGAGAATTGCTACCCCAGCTTTCTTTTGAGGTCCATTGGTGTGAAAGATGGTACTCCATCCCTTTACTTTCAGTCTGAATGTATCTTTAGGTGCAAAATGAGTCTCTTGTAGACAGCAAATGGATGGGTCATGTCTTTTTATCCAATCTGCAACCCTGTGGCACTTTATGGGAGCATTTAGGCCACTTACATTGAGACTGATAATTGAGAGATATGATTTTAATGATGCCATGTTGCCAGTAAAGTCTTTGTTTCTATAGATTGTGACTTTCTGTTCTGTATCACTCTTGGGGCCTTTTTAGTTTTATAGAACCCCCCTTAATATCTCCTGTAGGGCTGGTTTCATGGTTACAAAATTGGTCAATGACTGGCGATTCTGGAAGGTCTTTATTTCTCCATCAATTCTGAATGACAGCCTTGCTGGATAAAGGATCCTTGGCTGCATGTTTTTCTCTGAAAGACCTTTTAAAATGCCCCCCCCCCCAACCCTTTCTCTCATTCCAGGTCTGTGTAGACAGGTCTGATGTAATTCTGATACCTTTGCCTTGGTACCTGAGATATTTCTTTGCCCTGGCCGCTTTCAATACTGTATCCTTGGATCTAATATTTGCGAATTGCACTATGACGTGACGTGGCGTAGGTGTGTCATGGTTGAGCTTGGGAGGAGTCCTCTCTGCCTCTTGGACACGAATATTTGTTTCCCTTGCTAGATTAGGGAAGTTTTCAGCTACAATTTGTTCAAATATCTCTTCTAGACCTCTGTTTTTCTCCAACCCCTCGGGGATGCGGATGATTCTGACATTGGAACGTTTCATTGAGTCAGTAATCTCCCGTAACCTACATTCTTGAGCGTGGATTTTTTTGAGTCCAGATTCTATTTTAGCTTTCTCTTCTACTAACCCATCCTCCAATTCGCTGATACGTTCTTCTGCCTCATTCACCCTGGCCGTCAGAGCCTCTACTTTTGCCTGCATTTGGCTCATAGAATTTTTAATTTCTGCCAGATTCGCTCTCATTTCCGCCCTTAGAGATTCTATATTCTCATTAACATTTTCGTTAATACTTTTTTCAAGTCTACACATCATCTTGACCATTGTTACTCTGAATTCCATTTCTGATAATTTGGTTATATCCATATACATTAGTTCTATGGCAGACACCACAGACTCATTGTCTTTTCTTTGCTGGGGGTGATTTCTCCTTCTCGTCATTCTGATGAGGAGAGGTTGCGGGGTTGTCCAGAGCCCAAATTATTGACTGGGACCCAGGCCGTGCGCCCTTGTTTTATAGGGATCTTAGGGATGTGGGCTTCTTGAATTTTCAGCCTGCCTTCTGTGGGAGGGGCCTGCCGCGCCGATACCCAGGCAACCCTGTTTGGGTAGAGTCTCCGTGTCCCCTGCAAGGGGGGGATGGGGATGGGCACACTGTGAGCTGGTATTTCCAAGCTTTTGTTCTCTGGTGGCTTTCCCTGGCAGTTTGCTGTGCCTCTTCTGAGAGTCAGAGCAGCAGTGGCTGAATCTCAGCCTTTGTCACAGAACAGAGGGATCGCGGACCGTTCTCCACTGATGTTCTGGCCACTTTAACTCTGTTTCTGTTGGTGCTGCTCAACCCTGCAGCATCCCGGGATGTGCGCCCCACACCCAGCGTCCCAGCCCTCACTTCCAGGGCCGGCGTGTCTCTGTCCTTTGTGTTTCTAACACCGCCAGCCGCCAGCCGCCCCCGCGCGCTCCGGAGGTCCCGGTCTCAGTCTGGTTCCAGTGAGCACACCGGAGCTCTGAGCTCTGTTTCAATCTGTAGGCGTGCTTTCCCTGGCTCACAGTCTCAGTCTTCTCTCTCTCGGGTGCCGGTCCACGAGTCCACCCGCTCCCCCGTGCAGGTGGCTACCGCTTCCCAGCGCCCGAACGCGGCGGCTCCTTCCCCCTTCCGTTTATCTTCCGATATCTGTGCGTGGTTTCATGGCTTCCCGCTTCATACCTTAATACTCAGCGCTGGAGATATTCATTTGTAGAGATCCAGATGTATCTTCCTGTGTCTCAGGCTGATTCCGTGGATGTTCAGGATGGTCTGGTACCTATCCAACTCGACTCAGGGGACCGGCTGAAAAAGGGGTCCCCTACTCCTCTGCCATCTTAACTCCCTCCCCAGCAAGCCCCCGATTCTTGATTTTGGCTGTGGTCATGATCTCAGGGTCCTGGGATGGAACCCTGTGTCAGGCTCCATGCTCAGTGCAGAGTCTGCTTGTCGTCTCTCTCCCCCTCTGCTCCTCTTCCCTCTAAATGTAAAATTTTTAATATCTGCACACTTAAGAACATGGAAATAGAGTTTTTAAAATGGCTTTTAAAAATTTTCCAAGTGAGTAGCTTCGATGGGTTTTGTACCCATTTCTTTTTTTTTTTTTTTAAGATTTTATTTATTTATTTGATAGAGAGAGAGACAGTCAGCAAGAGAGGGAACACAAACAGGGGGAGTGGGAGAGGAAGAAGCAGGCTCCCGGTGGAGGAGCCTGAAGTGGCGCTCGATCCCAAGACCCCAGGATCACGCCCTGAGCCGAAGGCAGACGCATAATGACTGAGCCACCCAGGCGCCCCTGAACCCATTTCTTAAAAATAGAAAAACGCGATAAGTTCTGATTTGTTTCCAAGAACAACTGACTGATAACTGGGGATGATACATGTTTGCTAGCTGAATTTCAATGAAACCCTTTGCATAATTGGGGATGGGATTGAAAAATAAGTATCATGATTTAGCAAACACAACTAATGGTGCACTTCTTCCATCTGGCTGTACTTATTTTTGTGAGATAGCTCCTTCAGCTAAAATAGCCATTAAAACCAACACGGAATAAACTGAACTTAGAACCAGACCTCTGAGCCACTATATCACGAGGTATTAAACCAAGATTTTTAAAATTGACGATGCATTGTCAACCAAATTTCTCTCACCAGAAAGGGCAAAGAGGTTGTTGGGTTCTGGTTGATAAACAGAATGAAATAGTATGAAAACTATTATTTATTATTAAATAATTAAATAATAATATAACTATTATTATTTAGTTAATCTTTTATCTCATCATTCTTAATTTCTATTTTGTTTGTTCTATAAAGTACATATTATTGTAAACCATTATTAATACATATAATTAATAATTATGTGATTATAATGTATGAGGAATGTTTAACATTTTTTAGTCAGGAGTGAAAAATCGAAAAGAAATCTGGAGATCACTGTTTTAGTAGAACCAATCCCATGATGCCTCAGATTCCTATTTACTTCATTCATCTTTGGAAGTACAAGTGTCTTTATCATCCATTACAACCCGCTCTTCCATTCGCATACTGCTTTGCAGTCTTCTAATCTGACTGAACCCCAGTAGCACCTTGGTCTTTCCACTTGGCCCTTTAAAAAGCCTGGGTCTGGGTCAACAAACATCTTATGGTAGCTAATCTCCATGAATGGCTCCCAATGGATCAAATCTTCTGCCATTGTCAATATTGTGAGTTTCCTCCCTGAAATCTGGACTGGCCCCATGACTCATTTTAATCAGTAGAATATAGCAGAAATGATGCTATGCCAGTTCTGGGTCTAAGCCTCAAGAAGTTCTGGCAGTTTCCATGTTTGTGCTTTTGAGAGCTCTGAGCTGCCATGTTAGAAGTCCAGCACTACTGGGAAGTTCATGTGGAGAGACCCTGAGACTACAGAGAAGTGGGGGAACCTAGCTGTCCCTAGCTTTTCAGTCACCACCAGTAAGGCACCAAATATGTGAATGAAGCAACTTGGATTTTCCAGCCAAATCAAATCCCTGGTGACTTCAACCCCATCTGACATCATAAGAATTGGAAGAATCACCCAGCTGGGCCCAGGCAACCTATAGTATCTCAAGAGATAATAAAATTATTACTGTAAGCCACTGAGTTGTGGCATGGTTTATCAAGAAGCATTGATAACAAAATCTCCTGTTACATTCTTAATCTTCTAGAAAATTTCCCTTCAGTCTTTTGACTGACAACTGACTTTCCAGTTGAGGACATTTTACCCTAGAGCCCTCTCAAGTGACATCTGCTTTTCCCCTCACACCCCACCTATGACAGGGCCAATAAACTGAGTAGGTATTCTCCTTGCTCCCCACTGTCCTCCTGCAGAGACCTCTGCTCTCTTGAAGCTTATGCCATCTGGCTATATTCCTCCTAAATCATGCTGCTGCCATCTGCTGATCTCTTGGCCATTCCTTTTACTCAAAGATAAGCTAGCCCCTGGCTCATACTCCATTCCTCCTTTTGTCATTGTGTTCTGTAATTTCAACATCCATGTGAATGACTCAGCCTATAACCTTCCTCTCAGTTCCTTGACTTCTTAAGTGTTCCTCTCCTCCTCTCCAGCCACCTGCTCCCATGGTCATACCCTAGAACTTATAAACTGGACTGCCTGTGAAATATAAATTTCAAATATCTCATCCTTTTACCTCACATGTGCTATTAACTGCACAGAAACAGTTCTTTGGCCACATCAGAATCTCCAATAAACAATGAAATGTTGAAGGAAATAACATAATCAGATTAACATATTTTTTCATTGATAATTACAAACCTCATATGGATATTCAACACTGCCCACAATACTACTTAATTTCTGCTTTAGGTTTGCATTCATAATTTTGAACACAACTCCTTTATGCTGTGTCTTCTCTCCTCAAATCTATTTCCCCTGCCCCTCCCCAAGCCCTCCATTAATGTTGTCCCCTCATGCTTCATAAATAAAATAGAAGTTATTCGATGGAGACTCCTTGTCTTCTCGACATCAAACCTACCAACCCCCATGTATCTGTATCTTCACTTCTGTTACAGAGATTGACTTCAGGTAACTGTCTTTCAGGCCCATCAGCTCACTGAGAGCTCCCGGTCCCATTCCCTCCTGCCTTTCCAAAGGTTTTGCACCTCTAACTATTCTGCCTACATTGCATCACTGAGAGAGCATCCACTTTAGTGTAAAAACAAAATATATTTTTAAATCCCATATCCCCCTTATTATGCCATTTCTCTGCTCATCTCCGCAGAACTTCTTTTAAAAATGCACACAAGCAATCACCTACTGGCCCTTCTTCAAACTCTCAATCTGGCTTCACTTCCCAGTATTCACAAAAATTATTCTTACGGAATCACCCACAGTCTTCTCATTGCCAAATTCAGTGAATATGATTCTCTTGCCTTCTTATTTCTCTCTCAGTTTTCCCCATTTGAATACAAGGCATCACCATCAATTCAGTCACTTAAACCAAAAAGTTCAGCCGTAATTAGCCTTAATTATTTACACTTAATTCTTCCCTGACTCTCTCGCCTGAATTCAAGTCATCAACAAGTCCAGGCTTTCTACCTCTACACCTGTAATTCTTTTACTTTTCTCCTTCCTCACTACAACCAGCCTGGAGCAAGCCACATCATCTCTCACAGATCTCTCACCATCAGCTCTTCATTTTTCACAGCAGCCAAGATGATCTTTCCAAATTGTAAATTGTCCTTAAAATGAAATATAAACTCTGTATCATGACCTATGAGACCCATCTGATGGGATTATAAGGGTGATATTTATCCTTCCCCTCCACTCTGCACAATCCATAGAAAGGAGAGAACCTTCTCTCTGAAGGAAGAAAATTATGGAAATATTCCTGTTCTTTCTCAGCAACTGCCCCCTCCACTCTCATCCTTAGTAAGCCTTCCTTCCCCTGAGAGATAGAGGGAATTATCTCACTCTCACTGAGAATGCGTGGCCACAGATTTCTGGGGTTCTTTCCTTCAGAGGTCTTTATTTATTGGCACCTATTTAAACCCCAAATTCTGCATTATTTGGCTTTTCACTACCTCTGTAACTTCATTTTTTGCCACTCGGTCCCACTTACTATGCTTCAGTTATTTGGGTCTTTTTTCACTTCCCAACACACAGCCACAATTTTCCTCCTCGGGATCTTTGCACTTGGAGCAACCCCTGCCTGAAAAGTTTCCTACTCTGGTTTTTTGCATGATCTGCTTCTAATCTTCAGGTCGCAGATTAATTGTTTTGTTCTGAGAGTGGCCTTCCCACACAATGTTACATAGTTACTTCCTCACTGTCATTTTAGTCTGTTACAGCTCCTTATCCCCTTCCCTCACAGTACTTATCACATGTTTATGTTTTATTTAGTTGGTTGTTTGTCCTCCTTACTCAAATGTGCTCAGTGAGGAAACAAGTCTTCATTGTTTTGGGTTATTTATTTATTTGAGAGAGCGCGCCAGACAGAGCATGAGCAGGGGGGAGCGGCAGGCAGAGGGAGAAACAGGTTCTGCACTGAGCAAGGAGCCCAATGGGGGACACATCCCAGGACCCTAGGATCATGACCTGAGCCCAAGGCAGACGCTTAACCGACTGAGCCACCCAGGAGCCCCACAAGTCTTCATTGTTAACTGCTATATCCCCTAGTCTTAGCTCTCAGTAGGCTAGTAATAAGTATTTGTTGAATAAACGAATGACTACGTGAAAATAGCAACTTAGAATTAATATCTGGCTTGCTGATCTGATAATTACAAAGTGTTAATTCCAGTAGATTTGAATGTGAATTTTTCATATTCCTATAATTATTTTATTCCCAGAAAACTGGGAATTGGTTTGTTTACCATAAAAATCGGATTTCGAAGGAGCAAATGCCTTAGAGAGATGATTATGTCAAGAACACAGGAGTCAATCGATGATGTTTATTGAGAACTTATACATATTGAAGTATCACTAGGTTCTAGGAAGGAAAAAAAACATTAAAAAGTGGATCTGATTAGTGGATTGGGAAAGACAAAAGTCCATGAAATTATTAAAGCATACACACATAATTAAAAGTCAGAAAAGTCAGTTTTCCAGCATTAGAGAACTAGTTAATAAATTATTAAGTACATTGACATATACATATCACATATGTATCATCTATACATATAGGTTTTGCTAATTTTCATACACTGAAATAACAAAGCAAGTTTAATATTAACTACTGAGGTAAGTAGAATAATGCCCCCCCACCCCCGAGATGTCTGTATCTAAGTCCCCAGAACCTGTGAATATGTTATGGTACATGGGAAAAGGGACTTTGCAGGTGTGTTTAAATTAAAGATCATGAGATGGGAAGATTATCCTGGATTATCCTAGTGGGCCCAAGATACTCATGAGGGTCCTTACAAGGGTAAGAGAGAGGCAGGAGAGTAGGAGAAGATGTGATTGCTGGCTGGAAGGAGCTCACAAGCCAAGCCATGTGGGCAGCCTCTAGAAGCTGGAAAAGGCAAGGAAAGAGATCCTCCTCTAGAGCCCCCAGAAAGGAAGGCAGCCCTGGCGACACCTTGATTTTAGCCCAGTGAGCTCTGTTTTGGACTTCTGACCTCAAGAACTATAACGTAATAAATCTGTGCTGTTTGAAGTCAATAATTTTGTGGCAATTTCTTACAGCAGCAATAGGAAACAAATACAAGTACATTCCGCAAACTTTATTCAGTCTTGCAGCCCCTCAGGATCATAGTTATAAGAATCAATTATTAGTGAACTGTAGGTAAATAGAAAGGCTGGTTAATGAAGCTTTTCTACTCTAAAGTCTGAATGAGCCACTTTTTATTATAGAAGCTTTAAAACACTAAGAATTACTTAATCGGGGTTGGGGTGAGATTAAATTGGGATATTTCTCCTTAAGGAAGTCTTTAGGTGAATTTTAAAGTGGATAAAAGAGGACCCCTGAAAAGGAAATGATGGAGACTATGAGAGGATCTGGGAAAATCCTGAGAGTAGAGAAAATGGGCAATCACTGGTGATTTGAGCTACACATGAGTATATGACAGAAGAAGGATAATCTAATCAAAACTCCTCATTTTGAATTACTTTCTTTTTATTTAAAAGGCTACTCTCAAAATGTTTACATATGTTTCACAAGAGGAAAGTATGATTATAAGCCTTTGGCATAGATTACTTCAGATTAGCTTCAGTTAACTCTGAAAAGAAAATTATTCCTAGATAAAAACTAAACCAGACAGGTAATTTTGCCAGTGTAGAGAAGTAGGTAAGATAAAATATAGGGGTTTCTTTCTTATTCAGTGTCATAGTGGAGGTGAGATCAGGGATTAGGAAACAGGTTGAGATGAACTGCCCCAAAAGACAAAATTAACTAGCAGAGACAGAGCTTGTTAGAGGTAGAATGGGACTCAACATTCTTGTATCTTGAGCTCTTTCCCTCTGTGGCATTGTACTCAACCATCAGTTCTCTTGGTGTTCTGAAGCCACCCATTTGTTTTACTTTGGCACAACTTTCTCATTATTGTGAAATGTGGAACATACAATGCGGTGAGGAGACAGGGTAAGGAGCCTGTAAAATGATGAGACCTCATCCTTCTCTAAGCTGAAATCTTGTTAATGAACTCTTTACAGACTGACTTAAATTCAAAGTTTAGAGGAAGGAAAGGAAGCAAAATTTACCCATACTTATTCAATAGTCTAAAAACAGAGAATTATAATAAATCCTTACATATTATGATTTCGAATCCTAGATGCATAGCAAGCTTCTAACCCCCCTTTAAATAGAATGGCAAAGCCAATTGAAATTAAAATAGGCTAAACATCATTTCAAGAATAACTGAGCCTATATCCTAATCAAAAGTAACTGTGTTAAATATTCACAAATAAAATTTTATAGTAATGCAGAGATTCTGTCTTTTATATTTGTAAATTTTAGAGATGCAGGAACAAAAAATACTTTAAAGACAATGAAGTAAAAGACAATCTTCAAATAAAGATATTTTTCAACATACTATTATTTTTTAATTTGATGAAGTCACACAAAGTATAAGGTAATTTCCCTCAACACATTTATGTACATATTATTGCAGTGAGGATTAGAATCAGAGAGGTTTAGATTTTACTTCTGCTTTCTTTATTTACTAGTTAAGCTCCTAAGTTAAATTATTTAACCTTTCTGCACGTTTCATTACCTGTAGAGCTGAGATAATAATACCTCACTCAGAGTGCTGTTATATCATTTAAAATAAGCAACTACACAATACCTAATTGGTCACCAAGCCAATAGCACTTCCTTAGTATTTCTCAAGACTGTCCATTACTGGGGCCCCTGGGTGGCTCAGTCGGTTAAGCATCTGCCTTCGGCTCAGGCCATGATCCCAGGGTCCTGGGATTGAGCCCTGCATTGGGCTCCTGGCTCAGCGGGGAGCCTGCTTCTCCCTCTGCCTTTGTGTGCCACTCTGCCTGATCCCTCTCTTTCAAATAAATAAATAAAATCTTTAAAAAAAAAAAAAGACTGTCCATTACTCTATCCCCACTGCTTCTGTTTTAGTTCAGCTCATACCTAGAATATTACAACAGTTTCCCAGCCTCCAGTCTCAACCTCATTCTTAGCCACTTTCCACTTTGCAACTATTAAAATATAAATTTAACTATGATATTTTCAAACTTTAAACTTTCAAATCCTTCAATAACTCCCTGCTACCCTCAGGATAACATCCAATACCTCACCTCAGCCATCAGAGCCCTACAAGATTTGATCCCTCTTGTCTACTTTTATTCCATGATCTTTTCCCTTTCCCCAAATCTGTCCATACCTCACCCTAGCCATTAATAGCTTGCAGATTCCTCAAAGGTTCCAACTCTCGTTTCCAGGCCCCTGCAATATAAAACCTTCTGTTTGGTTGATTTCTACTCATCTTTCAGGTCTCTGCTGAGATGACATCTTTCCAGGAGCTGTCCATGATAGGGTTAAACATCCTACTTATATTCTTCCACACTACCCATCTTGGTAGTTATAGCACTGTATTTTAAGTATTTACTTGTCTGTTTCTGTACTCTCTCATGGCCCAAACTGTGTCTTATTCACACTTGTGTACCTAATTCCTAGGTAGCATGGCACATGCTGTCAACAAATATTGCTTTCTTTAACCTATTACTTCTTTTCCTGTCCTTATACCATTCTCATCATATTATTCCATTTCTCAGAAACCTTCAATGACTTCCTACTTCTTACCTTATCAAGTTTAAATTCCTTTGCTTGGCTTTTTTAACCCCTCATGATCTGTTCCTCATATTAAATTTCTAATCCTATTTCTAACTATGCCCCAATATGTATCCTTTTTTATGGTCTTACAAATATGACATATCTATGCCTTAGCTCATGCTGTTTCTCTCTCTTGGAATAGATGCCTTTCTTCCAACATCTCTCCACAAAAATTCTATCCATCCATATCCTCTCCTTATGAAGACATCTTTGACTCATTTTTTTTTTTATATATATATGTCAGCACGCACAGACTTAGGAGATTTTCTAACAGGAAGAGATTTTAAAAATGGACTGGTCTCTATTTTTGTTTCACATGATATGTACCTATAGTTATCTCTTATAGCACTTAGCATAGTGCTTAGCTCAGAACGAATGATCTTGCAATGCTTTGTCCCATCTAAAAAATGTATACAATCTAGGGCTATAGTTGTTTGCAATATGTAGATATTAGTGAGTTTGAGGTGACAGACTATGAAAAAGAAAATTTTAGTTTAATAGTAGTTAGAAAATGGTTAACATATTAAGTAAATAAAAGATATGTGGGGGACAGGTAGGGTTACAATGGGCCAGGATTAAGACATTTCTGTTGTTCAAACCTAGACTAGCCTAAGCTCACAGAGGTATTTTGAAAATGAAGAGTTTAGGTAGAAGACTGTTCACTGCCCGCTCATTTTTTATCACTGCAAAGTTCAGTTAACTACTCTAGTGAGATTCCCTTAAATGATATTCAGAATGTCGTGGTAAAGAAGAGGCAATCAGTTCCCTATTATTCTTTTAAAGAACATTCTCTCTCTTTTCTTTCAACTTCCTCTTGCTCTGCCTCTCCCAGTACAGTTCCTTTAAAGAATTTAAATCATTTTTTAACCTCTTTAAGGTTATGTGCATCAATGAGGTAAGTTATGTTATAAACCTTGGCAAAATGTAGAGATTGTGAGCCTTTCTAATAAACATTTTCTTTGATCTCTCTCCCCCATGCTCAACAGCTATCTGCCTAATCGTAAACCAATTTTCAAAAATAACTTGATATACAAATACATTTGTGATACTTAATATATTTTTTAGATAAAATTTGAAAACCTCTGCATCATGCCAGAATGTCCTCCTTTATTTTGCAGCAGGCCTAATGTAATCCTGACTATTGCCTAACCCGGATCATGGACACTAATAGATTTATTTCTGGAAAACTCTGACATCCAGAGAATATTTTCTAGCTATTTATGTAATCAGTGATTAGAGGTACCTTCAAAGCAATTTTTCTAATATGTAAGCTTTTTGAGGGCAGGGGCCATAGTTTATTTTTATCACTAGTGCTTATTATGGTAGGCACTCAATCAATCTCTATTGACTGAGTGAATAATTAGTACAAAGACCAGTCTCCACCCAGCAGAAGACTCATAATTTAAGATAGAAATGACACAGATAGCAGCTGTCATCATCATCATCATTAAAAATATTTATTGAATAACTAATTTTACTTGATAAGGCACTAGAGTTTATAAAAAGAATATTAACATCATTCTTTCTCCCTTTCAGGATAAAAACTCTGAAAGAATGAAAAGACTTTCATTCATACAACAAATTTTTATTGAGCACTTGCTACATACTAGCATTGTACCAGCACTGGGTATACAATGGAAAATAATGCAGACAAAAATCCCTGCCTTTGGGAGCTTAAATTTAAACGGAGGTGAATATCAATAAGCAAAATATCTATTATTTTAGTGATAAGTGCTAAGGAAAAAATTAGTATGGAATTCAGGATATGAAGTGGGAGTGTTGAAGTTTTAGATAAAATGGCTAGTGAAGTCCTCATGCAGGTAACTTTTGAATAAAAAGATGAAGGAAGAAAGTAAAGATACGACACAAGGTGATATTTCTTTTCTTTTTTTTTTAAAGATTTTATTTATCTATTTGACAGAGACACAGAGAGAGAGAGGGAACACAGCAGGGGAGTGGGAAAGGAAGAAGCAGGCTCCCAGCGGAGGAGCGGGATGTGGGACTAGATCCCAGAATGCGGGGATCATGCCCTGAGCCAAAGGCAGACACTTAACAACTGCGCTACCCAGGCGCCCCACAAGATGATATTTCTAAAACAGGGGAAGAAAGGTAAGGTGAGGAGTACTAGCGTTAACGGTGAAAGGGTAGATGTTACACTGGCCCACTTCCACATGTAGCATTGAGTATTGGGTCTCACTACCATCCTATACCAGTGCTTTGGGACTCATTGTATGCAGTATGCCTAGACAGCCCTGTGGTTTTAATTGGTAGGAGTGCTGAAGGAATTGTTTGTAGATTGAAGCAGAACCAAAAAAGCACTTAAACTAGTGTCACGTGGGAGGTCACAAAGCGCTACTTTGTGCATGCAAACGAAAGATAGAAGATGTTCTTAGGAATTATTGTAATATATAATTAGAAAAGAAAATAGCAGGCAGAATGAAGCAAGTGAATTTAAGAATCTGGAAGAGATTAATGAATGTTAAGTAAAGAGAAAGACAAAAAGGGGAGCAGCAATACAAAGGCCCAATGGTGATCTGGAAAGGTCCAAAACCAATGCAGAACAAGGTAGGGGTGTGTGTGTGTATGTGGTGTAACTTGCATTGGTGTGTTATGGATTGGATCGTTTCCCCTGCAAATTCATATGTTTAAAACCTAACACCCAGTATTCAGAATTTAACCTTATTTGGAAATAGGGTCATTGTGTATATAATTAAATATCAGGTCATACTAGAATTGTTGGGCGCCTAATCTATTGACTGGCATCCTTATAAAAAAGAACACCACATTTGAACAGACATGCCATGTGAAGATTGTGGAGTTATGCCACCACAAGCCAACAACCTATCCGAAGGTAGGAGAGGACTGGAATAGAGATCCTTCCTTAGTGCCTTCAGAGGGAACATGGCCCTGACAACACTTTAATTTCAGACTTCCGGCCCCTGGAATTGTGAGACAATCAATTTCTATTGTTCTAAGCCACACAATTTGTGATACTTAGTTACAGCAGCCCTAGGAAACTCATTTAGCACGTAAGATTATTTTAAGGTAAACACCAAAATCATCCTTGTATCACAGAAAGGGAAAGAGTGCATAAGAGTGATGTGCCTGATTGTCTTAGGGATCAGAAAGGCCTAATAGCTTGGACATCTGTAAATTGCCTTTTCGTGTTTTACCAAACCTCTCTTTTCAATGGTCGTGTTTCATTTTTGTTTTTAGAAAACTCACAAACTGCTCTGCTTAACGAATTTCAAGGCACTTCTGACCTGTGTGCTTGTAGTATCATACAAACCGTAACTGATCTGACCCTAAGAGGGCGTCACGGCTTACGGGAGGGAAAGCACCTTTTCTCAACATTGAATTTAAAGAGTTAAAAGTTGAAAGGGAAAAGCAATCTCGATTCAGCTATGCAACCTCTCTCTTCCACAGGTTGTACTGCTGACTGCGGCCCTCTCCCCTGCAGGAGTGCGGTCGTTGCTGTCTAGGGAGGGTGACCCGACTCCTCACAACTAGGAGGGGTCAGGACGATACAGGGTGAGAAGGAAAGGAAGGTTTCCTTCAGCCTCCCCCCGCAGGGCAGAGGGAAAACCAGCCGCCGCCTGGCGCGCATGCTCACTCGGGAGGGCGCCGTCCACAGAGCGCGCCCCGGCTCAGGTTTTCCCCGCAGCTGGGGAGGTGCCGGGAACCGGCCGCGGCCAGGCGGAGCGAGGAAACTCTGGCCGGCTGGCTGGGCGGGGCCGCCGCTCACTCAGCCCGACTTTCATTTTCCTGCCTCGGTAACCTTGTTCGCGCCACCGTCAAAGGGAGCAGGGCGGAGCTGTGCACAGCCCGGTAGGGTGGAGCCCGAGGGCACCCTAGTAAACGGTTTTTCAGGCGTCTCCGGGGAACGGAGGGCCGCGCCTGTGTAGGAAGAGCACGCTCCCTGAGAAAATCCTGGGGCGGTCCCTCTTCTCGACTGCCCAGACCTCTGTTTTTAAACTAGGCACATCCAAGACAGCCACTATTGCTCCCGCTAAAATTAAGAGCCCTCCCAGCGACCTCCTTCCTGCTCTGTGCCCAGCGGGCCCACAGGCTGCTTTGAAAACGGGCGTCCTCAGGTATCTTATCTACCAGAGGCGCCGGCTGCATCGCCTATACGTCCATTCCCCCTTCGTTTCACGATGTCCGCTCTGCTTCCCCACCACCTTCCCCGGTCTGAGGCGACCCAGCGTGTCCTCCGGGAAATTCCCGCCTGTGCAGCCGGGTTGTCCCGTAATGAACACCGGCCCGTGTTCCGGGTGTGGATTGGCGGGGTCGGAGAGCAAGCCGGGGCAAGCCAGACGGTAGGAGTCGGGACTCAGTACCCCCGCGCTCTGCCTTCTCCAGGCCCACCCACCGCACCTCAGGCGGTAGCCATCAAGCGGCTCCGCGGCGGCTGCAGCTGGTCCGCAAACACGCCCACCCGCACGCTCAGATTCACTTGCCTCGGGAGGTGGGGCGGGGGGAAGGGGTGGTGGCACTGAGCATGCTCCATGGAGAGGGCGGGGCCCTCCCGGGCCACGAGTCGGGGCAGGCGCTCCTCAGGCCGGCTCGGCGTCTCAGCCGCCCGCCCGCTCGGAGCCGCGCCCGCCGCAGGCTGCGCCCGCCCGCCCCGCCCCGCCCCGCCCCGCCCCCCGCCGCTCGTCCCCGCCGCGGCCGCGCCGCCTGCAGCAGCAGCAGCAGCAGCAGCTGCTCCTCCCCGGCGGCCGCCCCCCGCGGGTCCCTCCCTGGCTGCGGGAGAGACAGAGGTAGAGGGAGGACACAGCGCCGCGCGGCCCGCACCGGAGACCTTCGCTTCGCCCTGTTGGCTCCTCACCCTTTGGGAGAAACATGGGTAAGTCATCCTTCCTCCCCCGTCATCGCCTGACATTTTTCTCTTTCTCGGCGTGTTGCAGGGTGGGAAGCATTTCTCGCGCAAAGTTGCCGGATTTCTCAGATCCACGGGTGTAATACAGTGGCTCTTCCCCGGGGAGAGTCGGCGCACGCGGAACGCACGCCGGTCCCCGGGCTGGGAGGGTCCCGAGCGCGGGGTGGGGTCGGGCCGCGGGGCCAGATCGCCGCCCGTCTCTCGGGCACCTCGCTGCCGCGCCTCCCCTCCTCCATTCTTCCTGCCCGAGCCGGTGCCCGGGCACCGCGGTGCCTGCCTCGCGGGCTAGCATCCTCTGCCCCATCGGGGTTTCTCCGGAGGCCACCCGCTTCCTTTCTCCGGCGTCTGCTGGTGTGGAGGCTCGGTCGGACCGCGAGAGAGACCACTTCGTGTAACTTCCCTGTCAGGGCGACCTTTCCCCATCTTGGGGACTGTTCATCCCGAGGCGGGGAAGTGCGAGCAAGTAGTTTGTCAGGGCGATTGTACAACCTGCATGGAAATTATTTTTGATGGGGGAGAACGGACAGCCTCATAGGTTGAAAGGATGACTTGTCAGAGGCCACGAGGAACGTGAGGAAGGATGGATAGAACCGCTAGCTGTTGAATTAGTGTTGGGTGACTACAATGTGCAGTATTCCTGTGCTCAGCCCATATTTTTGGTTCCTTCTCCTGTCTACTGTACGAGGAAACGCACCATGTAACATGTTACCGAACTTACATGTAGTTATTCTTTCCCAGCTTCCGCTGCCTAAATCTACATAATCTGATTTTAGTTCCTTTGTATGTATGGTTAATCTCAAGAGATTGTTTTGGGTTAGATATTTAAAAGCAAATATATTTTCTAAAACTACATATGATTTATCTTAAAAAATTTTCATAACATATTGCTTTAATGTTAAGTTCAGTAATTACAAAAACGTCTGATGAGTTCTGTAATTAAAAGACGAATTTTTTTTAAATAGTTGCAATTTGGAATACCGTACTTCTACATGTTCGTAGTTTGCTTCCACTCCTATCATGATTTCCTCTTTTTAAAATTTGCTACTTTGGCATCTGTCAACTCGGACTTTTCCCACCCCTTGCGTGCAAGTTATTTTAAGCCTACAATGAATGTGGTTCTTTCATCTGTCAATACAGTACTCAACACGTCTAGAGTTCAGTCATGGCAACTCCGAATCTTCAAGGAAGTATCTAAATCTAGAAATGGTGTCGGTGGAGTTTACTGGAAAACAGATGCTCCAAGCTCTGTTTCAGACCTTTGGCCATATATTGGGAAGAGGCTAGTGTTGCAGGAGGAGGTGGTATGAATGAAAAATGAATCTATGGCCCTGAATTTTATTTTCAGTTCAGTTTTTTTTTCCCTTTTAATGCACTGTTGGTATGCTGAACAAATTTATGTAAAATTGGGTGACACATATGTACCTAGCTTTTCTCTAGGAGTAGAATTTTAAATAAATGTTAATACAGATTATTGGACATGTGGATTTTCCTTGAACATACAAAAATTTTCTGCTTAATTATAGGCCACAATTTTGGCCTGTAAAATACATTTACCCATGTTTC
Source organism: Ursus arctos (assembly GCF_023065955.2). Classification (NCBI taxonomy): domain Eukaryota; kingdom Metazoa; phylum Chordata; class Mammalia; order Carnivora; family Ursidae; genus Ursus; species Ursus arctos. The sequence continues at coordinate 77,635,211 of NW_026623111.1, forward strand.
AAGGTGATCTAAAAAATCCATTTAAATAAAATTTTAACTTACATGTTGAGTCAGAATCTTTTCAGTAGAAAAAAATTCTGTTGCAATACTTATGATTAAAAATACTTAAAACAAATAAAATTATTTATTTAAAAATAATTGGTTTTCAAAATCTTGAATATTATTGCTTGATTTCAAAGAATGATCAGATAGAAACCCATCTCTCATTTGAAGCTTCTTGTATACTCTGATTAAACCAGTCTCTCCTCATAGCACTCTGTACCTTGTTGGAGGCTTTTTAGCACTTACATAATCTGTCTTATAATGGAGTTGTTTGTGTGTGTGTGTTATGCATTTAGTCATGAGTTCCAGAAGATGTAAATTATGTCTTATTAATTTTTGTGTACCCCACAGTGCTTTTCACAGAGTAGATATTCAGTAAATCTTTGGTAAATTCACTGTTGAACTTAAAGCCTATCTATTATTTTCAATTTATGAACTCGAAAGTATGGGTTCTGAACATTCAGGTTGGTAGATATTATGGAGGTTTGGAGGAATTGGGAACAGAGAGGTATAATTATGCTATGAGTATTCTTCTTGCTAAAAAAAAAAAAAAAAAAAGAAAGTTGGGTTGTCTCAGTGGTATGGGTTTTGGGATAGCCTCCTGGCAAATCATTTTCTTCTGCACTGCTGTCTTCCATGGTAAGGTGGTTTAGTGTGTGATCAGTAAGTACATGCAATAACGTAAAATTGAAAACTTGTAAAGCAGTTTCATATTCTGAGCCAAGGAAGTTATAACAATTGATACATACATAAGGGGTACCCTGATTGATGGTAGGAAAAAATCACTTTTTAAAGTCTTTCCAAGAAATAAGGTGGTTTGAAAAAAATATTCTCATGGCAGTGATTTTTCTCTGTAAGAAAGTGAGGGAAACTTCCTGTATAGTCTTATGGGCCATGGCTATAATATATATCTTATTATAAATTCAGTATATACTTAATATTTATTAAATATCAACCATGTGCAATGTATTATGGGAGGACCGAGATGAATAAGACATTCATACTTCAAGTCGCATATAACCTTCATAGGAATGATACAATACATACATAGATAGCTATAATAGAAATAAAGTGTAAGTGATATAAAAGACCTTTACATGTATTATAGATTCAGGGCACGGACAGAAGGTTTTAGAAAAATGATGTTATTTGAACCAAAGGTTGGTTGAGCTTCTGAGAGGTAGAAATGAATGGAGACTGTTAATCAGGATGGCGGTTGACAGGAGAGAAATGACACAAATGAAGATATAGAGATAGGGAACAATCAAGGAGTTTCAGGATAATTAAAGAGCCATGTTTGGCTGGAGCAAATGGTAAGATAAGAGTGAGTGACAGAGAGGAAAAACTATTTATAGGTAAAGACCAGATAATGGAGGACCTTAAATGCCAAGTTGAAGTTTTCAGACTTTGACTTCTCTATTGAGGGACAATGAAACATTTTTATGTAGTTAAGTGATGGATTACATCTGTGGTTTTGAAAAATTAATCTGTTAATTGAGTGAAGGATGGGTTAGATGAGAAAATAGAGAAGTTTGGATGAAAATGTTTACTGACCTGAACTAGGCTGTGGCAATGGGAATAGAATGTTGCAAATAAAGAACAGGATTTACTTGCCAACCAGTTGAATATAGAATCGAGAAAGGAGACATATAGTATCACCTGGGCAATAAAGAGAATGCAGAACTATTAATATATATTTAATCCATTGCAAGAGGAAACATGAATAGTCAATTTCGGACCTGATGAGTTGGACTGTTTAGTTTGTCATTTAGATTCTGTGCTCTTTGTTGATAGGGACTCTCACTAGGTTTTGAATACATTTTTAACAGTGTCTGGCACATAGTAGCCATGCAGTAAACATTTGTTGACTGAAACTAGGTAAAAAATATTTAACAGTTATTTTAACTTTTAAGAGAGGATTTGAACTAAAGATCTGGAAGTTATCCATAAATATCCTGATACGATATTTCAAGTTAGGTAGGAAGTTAAGAGGCAACAGAGAAAATTTGTCCAAGGTTAAGAATCTTGAGGAATGATCCATTGCTAGGGAAGAAGAGTAGAATGATTTGACACTGAAAGAGAAGTAGGTAGGAGTGAAAGACTAGGATTGGCATGTGGCTAGTTTCATTAAAGACTGAATGGTCAATAATGTCCATTGCTTCAGAACAGACTGGTAAGGACTGAGAAAAGGATCCACGTTGATGTGGTTTGATTAGGATATTACCCAGGATATTTTCTAAAAAGCAGCTTTAAAAGGTAGAGTAAATATGGAGGTCAATTGTAGAGGCTAACCGAGTAATGAGTAAGTGGAACTAAGAATTCACTATGTATTCATGCTATATCCCTTGACCTGTTTAAAGATCTGTAAGCATAGGTTTCTTTAAACATTTTTAAAACGTTGCACTTTACATATAATGATACATGCTATTTTCTTGCCTGACAATAATTTGTTATCTCACCATAGTGCTTCATATTTCTTTGACATACCATTTTTTATGCCATTATGTCTTAGTACAGAATACTTTTTATATTTGCAGTATTTGTCATACAGAGTGAGCTTAGAAATGTTTTTGTAATTTTACATGGCATTTTACATAAAATATACTCTTTACTGATGAATGGTTTTATCACTTTTTATTTCCTATTAGTCTTTGTGAATTTGGGATTTCTCCAGTTATATTTATGCCTCTTATTATACCCTTAATTCCTGGAGTTTTGTTTTTCTCTGTAAATATATATTAGCTTATAGAGAAATCTTTTTTTTTTTCCCCTCTTGTATTTTTAAGTCCAGGAATGGTTTCACAGATAAATGTAAAAAATAGTACTTTTACTTGTTTTTTTGTGAATTAGAGTGATAGAATTTTTTTTGTAAAGTTGTAATCAGTAAAATTTATTATTTTAAAAGAGCATAGATGACAGATTGACTAGTTCAACAGTTTTTCTTATGTTGGCATTCTATCAACATACATTAGATATAGGTCCCATATACCTATTTTCTTTTTCATATGGGAAAAGGGTTAAATTCACTATCTTTGGTAGAGTCATTCTGAAGTCTCTAGTACTACTGTATGGAAAGTTATAATAACGTTAATTAATTTTGAGAACTATAGAGTTTTAACTTTCACAGTGGAATGTTGGAGCTTCTTGGTGCCTTTGGGGAAAATAGTGTGGTTTCCCTCTTGAGATTCCAGGTCACCTGAATTTGAACTTGGCATTTCTGACATTATTGGTGGCACCAGCAGTGGCCATAAGAATTACCTAAATTTTTAATACTCAAACATCAGGAGGAGTGGAGAGGGATCCACTCCTTTGAGAACTTTGTGTTAATTTTAGATAATCAGATGTTCAGATAATTTATACTTTCCTAGACATTTAACTTGGCAAATAGTTCTTTCTTGTGGTGAGAAGAGCAATAATAAATGAAGATATCAGTAGGTTATGAAGCCTATTTTGGTTATAAAATTCTATGATTCCTTGGAACTGAGCTTTGAAGTATACTCAGTATCATTGTCTTAAATATGCTATAATCATCCTTATATAATTCATTTTTCTTTAGTGTTCAAAGGGTAATGTCTACTTGAGGCATGTCAGGGTTTGAACAACCAGTTAGCTTTGTCTAACTAGGTGGCCCAAAATACCATTATTCATACTGGCTAAGGTATGAATGCTGAATTCAAATTGCAGAGTAATGTCATTCTGTCAGTGTGTCTATTTATAAAACTTTTGTTGCTAAAACCATTCTAGGAGTTAAAAGTGAGACTTAGGATAGTGAAAAATGGAAGTGGTTAAATTGAGCTGCAGCTTACAAACTCCAAAGTACAAACTTCTAACTTTTTGTACACAAAATGAAATTTTTCCATGTGAGCTCTGTATCTGTCCTCTGCTCTAAAGGCTGTTTTTGCTTTATTTTGTCCATATTTATAACTACTATCTATATGCTATTAGTCTCTACATATGTATGTATATATATTATTAAATATATATGCTTGCATATACTATAGGCATACATACATGTAAGCATATATATTTAATAGTATAGGTTATTACATATGTTATATATAATATGTGGGCACTATGTATAATGTATGGGCTATATGTAGGCACTATATATTATACATGTATAGGCTATAATATATGTAGGCACATATATGTATGGGCTATCTTTTTATCTAGGAGATTATTAAATATTTCTACATGCATAGTTAATACAAGTTCATTCAGTTCAAAACCAAATTCATTGTGCAGTTTTTAATAATGATTAACTAGAGGGGTGATGGTTAATGTTTAACCAAAAGCCCTTCTCTCAGAAAGCCCTGATCTGTGGTGGTTGTTGATACCTGTGAATGCATAGTTGGGAAGAGACAAGCTGCAGCACACCATTATATAGTAGATCCACCATATAAATATAATAACCTTATGAGCACAGATAATAGTAAAATGTAGTAAAATAATTAAGTAGTAATGAGTTTTGAATATTAATACCTTTGTTGTAACATAACTTATTTAGGTTTATAAAATTTAATTTTTAGTAATGGCTGTTTTAATAATTGCCTCATAAAATTCCTAAAAATTTAATGATCATGTCTCAGGGGCTGGTACAAGGGAGTTTTACTATACCAATGAATTAATAATTACCATTTATTATCATTTAATAAGAATTATTGATATCAATTATGTTAAGCTTTACATTTTTTCATATTTTTAAAATTTAATTTTAATCTTTTCAACAATTCTATGAAATAGGTGACACTGTCCCCATTTTACTGATTCAAAGAATTAAATAATTTATCCAGGGGGAGAGAACTAAGTCTCTAAAGTCCTGTTTTAGAGCAGTGAGTCTCAAACTCTAGCTTGCTTAAGAATCAAGGATCATTTCTTAAAAAAAAAAACAATTACTAGGCCTACCCTCAGAAATTTTGATTCTGTAGGTGTTGGGTGGGCTGAGAATTTGCATGGTCAAGACACTGACAGATGATGTTGCCCTTTCAATAGCATCGCCATAGAGCCTAGGTATGCAGACTTTTTACGTAAAGGGCCAGATGGTAAGTATTTTAGGCTTTGCAGGCCAAGAGGCAAAATCAAAGATATTACATAGATAAAAGAGAAATACATGATGAGAGAAAAATATCCACAAATATTTTGCTGACCATATTCAAAATACAACACTAAGTGAACATAAGTTATTGTAATACAGATCTACTAATGAAAATATTATAATTCTGTTTTTCAGATAGCATTTCACTTAATTGGAATTCAGTTACCCTATCATCAGAATTGATCCGGATGTTAATTTGTTAATGCAGATCTATAATGTGATTTAATGGATTTTGTCTTTGCACCATGTTTTCACACAGATAGATACTGCCAAATACTGTCAGTCATTAGCATATGATTTTGTTAATGAGCATATTCATTTCTATGGGAGGAATTTATAGAATTCTTTTAGATTCTTCTTCTCTTGATATTTGCTATTTAGCATGCCCCACTACAGTGCAGATTAACCACTTCCAACAGAAAGGTAGAAGCTTCTTAGTTGCTTAGTTAAGTGGATTTTGATGTATAGAAGTTTCTTTTGCATTTGAAATGAGGTCTGAAAAACACTGCTGTAACGGTAGCTTGGGCTTGCGAAATATATGTTACAAATTTGTATATGCATGGGGATCTTATTTTAACATATGACCGCACAAGAAGTATATATAACAGATTGATGGTTACTTGTGTTTCCAGCAGTCTTTTCAGAATGACTTAACGTAGTTTAAGTTTCTCATATAAGCACTATTTCGCCTTGATCTTCAGGTCAAATTTTAGGAAACATCAAATCTGCAGCAAATCTAATTTCCAGAGGCATTCATTGTTTATTGTTTGATAATTGTGGTTAAAGGCATTTCTTTTTTTTTTTTTCCTCCTAGAAATTCCATCTAACCTTTGAACTAAAAAATCACAATAAAACTCTACCATTGATTGCTAAGCCATTAAACTGTTGTGTGATGAGGCAAGTCAGGGTATTTGGCTTCTACTTATCAAAGTACACAGAACTGATGATGCTTACTTCTGTGAGAGTGAAATTGATACTACTGGTTCAATAATACATGGTAGTTTAAAATATTTTCTTCATAAAATGGCTGCTGATGAATAATTTAATGAAGAACCATAGGCTTTAAATACCTTATATTTCACAGACTTTGTAAGTTTGTTCAGCTAAGCCTATTTCTATTCGTCACATTTTTATCACTATCAGTTGTAACACATCTTAGCAGATTCCACTTCAGGTTGTACTGAATTAATTTATGTTCTCAACTTTAAAAAAATCTTGCCTATTACTGCTCTGTGAGACTCTTTGTTGAGGCTAATTCTTCAGTAGTTTCATGCTTGGCATCAGTGTTCCAAAAACAACATTAAGTAGTAGCACTAATGTCTGTCAACTCATCAAAAACCAAGGAAAATCTTTCAAAATCATGTGCCTTGGTTTTTAGTTGAATATTGATATTGCTCCCAGTGTCCTTAACTCTTCAAGTAGCTATCATCATAGAAAGGCTATTCTTTTTTTTTTTTAATTTTTTAAATTTTTTAAAAGATTTTTATTTATTTATTCGACAGAGATAGAGACAGCCAGCAAGAGAGGGAACACAGGCAGGGGGAGTGGGAGAGGAAGAAGCAGGCTCATAGCGGAGGAGCCTGATGTGGGGCTCGATCCCATAACGCAGGGATCACGCCCTGAGCCAAAGGCAGACGCTTAACCGCTGTGCCACCCAAGCGCCCCTAGAAAGGCTATTCTTAAACAGTTGTCACCCCCCTCCCCACCCCCGAAATATTTCTCTGGTTGTTGTAGTCAAAACACAGTTCAGCTCACCATGAGTAAACAGCTTTCTTTGCTTGGTTAATAAGTGAGCCACTCAGAAACTTACTTTGTAGCTGCATTTTCGTTTTTTATTTTTGTAAAGAAATTCGGCTGTGATGAACTACTGTGTTTTATATTTTCTAATTTATCTGACAATTACTTTCCTAAGAATTGTGAATATGATGAATGCTTAGTCTGGTAATATAGGTGTAGTATTTTTCTAGCATAGCTATAGTGTCATTGCATGATACATTGGTTTGCTATCTAATTCAATAACAAAATAATCCACACAGCACTTAAAATGCCTTAAAAGCATACATATGAAGTGTATGTTTCCTGTTTTGACTTAATGATCAAAATTAAGTGTTGTGATATGACAATACACTTGGCATTCGAAACAATGCACAGCCATAACTTGTGTCACTGTAATTTGTAGTACATCAAACAGCAGTGTAAACTCGTGAAAGTGCTACAGTGGTTTCTATCCACCTACTCAACTCTGCCATCATAACATGAACGCAGCTATAAACACTAAAAGGAGTGAGTTGTGTTCTAGTAAAACTTTGTTTATGGACACTAAAGTTTGAATTTCATATAATTTGCACATCAAGAAATACATTTCTCTTTTGATTTTATTCAACCATTTACAAATGTAAAACTGTTTTACCCTTACTGCTTATTTCTGCTACAGAGTAATGCTATACTACCTCACCTTTACCCAGTACTTTTAAAGCCTGTGAATTCCCTAGCTTGGTGAATAGTATCACCACCCATCCAGTCAATCATTCCTGAAATCTAGTCCTTCTATTTCTAATATCCATTGGGTTCCGTAAATTCTAACAAGTCTACCTCTTCTCTTCTTTCTACTGTAAACATGCCAGTTCCGGGTTTTATCACCCCTTCTTGAGACCATTTCATTCTTCTGTAACAGATGTTCTTTCCACCAGCGTTTCCCCTCTTAACCAGTTTTTACATGCTGCTAGAGTACTCTGTTTAAAAGGTGAATTTGATTATATCGCTTCTTAATTTTTTTTTAATAGCTTCGTAACACGTATAGCAGAGTGCCCAAACTCAAATGAAGAAACTGTTTGATTAAGGAGAGTTAAATGGCAATCTTTTGACACAGGTGCATGCCCCCCCCCCCACATATTACATCGAAAAGAATATTTTTTTATTTCCGTAAAGATGTATGCTTTCTCTCATTTTTTTTTGAAAATTGTCTTTCATTTTCTCACTTTTGGTAAAAGACAAAAGTGAGTAAAGTATTTCTCTACCATAATAAGAACAGCAATGAAAGCATGGGGAATGGCAACTAACACTGGGTCTCAGTGTGGAGATACAACAGGAAATGGTGGGACTATGGCAAACTAGAAGGTATGTGCCTAACCTAAAACGGAGTTCCTTACTCAAATGTAACCATTTTTGCCATGTAGGAATGTGGACCCAGGGAAGCCGGATTTTGGGACTTTTAAAAGAAACCAGAAGTTAGATTTTTATATAGATACGGTTGGTCCTTGAACAACATGAAAGTTAGTGGCATGTACCTCCCACAGAATAAAAAATCCACGTAATGTTTGATTCTCCCAAAAGCTTAACTACTAATAACCTGTTGACTGGAAGCCTTACTGAGAACAATTAACACATATTTTGTATGTATTATATACTCTATTCTTATGATAAGATAAGCCAGAGAAAATAAAATGTTACTAAGAGAAGCATAAGGAAGAGAAAATGTATTTACAGTGCTGTACTGTATTTACTGAAAAAAATCCGTAAGTGGACCTGTGTGGTTCAAATCTGTGTTGTTCAAAGGTTAACTGGACTTAAGATTATTTATGGTTTTTGTAATTGTAAGATCCAGGGCCTCAAACAATGATATCATGGGTCTGTCGTTTTCTGTCCAGGGTACAGAACACTGGTCAGAACCTCAGGTCAGTGAGGTTAAGAGACATGCCCAAGTTCACACATTGAGTTAGGGGTTGTGTCAGATCTAGAATCTTGATTTCCTAATTTTTTTTTTTTAAAGATTTTATTTATTTAGTTGACAGAGATAGAGACAGCCAGCAAGAGAGGGAACACAAGCAGGGGGTGTGGGAGAGGAAGAAGCAGGCTCATAGCGGAGGAGCCTGATGTGGGGCACAATCCCACAACGCCAGGATCACACCCTGAGCCGAAGGCAGACGCTTAACGACTGAGCCACCCAGGCGCCCCTTGATTTCCTAATCTTTTTTTTTTTTTTTTTTTAAAGATTTATTTATTTATTTATTTGACAGAGATAGAGACAGCCAGCGAGAGAGGGAACACAAGCAGGGGGAGTGGGAGAGGAAGAAGCAGGCTCATAGCAGAGGAGCCTGATGTGGGGCTCGATCCCATAACGCCAGGATCACGCCCTGAGCCGAAGGCAGACGCTTAACCTCTGTGCCACCCAGGCGCCCCTTGATTTCCTAATCTTATACTAGTATTCTTTTCATTATACTAGGCCAGCCCCAATTTGTTAATGAAAAAAAAAAAGTGCATCTACACTTGCCCACAAATACACATACCTACACACACACACACACACACACACACACACACACACGAACAAACATCAAGGATTCACTCAAGTAAATAAGTTAATGGAAAACTCTTCCTTTTCTAACATTTCTGCTACTAGAGTCTAGGCTCTCATCTCCTCATTCCTGTACTGCTGAGACCATTTCTTGGTTGGCCTCCCTAGACTCTTTGCTCTTCAGTTTTTTCTACATGCTACAACCAGATTAATCTTTTTAAAAAGATAGTGTACCAATTATGTCATTCTCCTCAATAATTTAATACTGCTTCAACTGCCTATCATATTGAGTCTAAACTCTGCTTAGCTTTCAAAATCCATAGAAATCTGCTACCTTTCCTGTATTTCTTACTCTCTGAAATACATCTTCCTTTGATCATCACTGACCCTGAAATATTCTTCATTAGTGACACCAGTCAGTATACCTCTGTTCATGTTAGTCCTTCTTCTAGAATAACTTCTTTTTCCTTCTCTTCTTATTCATTCTCCATGATCTAGCTCATGAAGACTGCTTCTAACCTCTCCTACCAATCTCTCATTTCTCTGGACACCTTTCACTTCTTGGACTCCTGTAACACATTCAGTAATATAATTTTAGTCACTCAGTGTTGATATTTCTTGTTGGCGTTCAGTAATACTTGTTTGTTCATGTCAAACAGACTTAGGTCAATCTTATTTAACAGCATTATCCTATAGTGATTATAGGCATGTTTATAATAGGGCTTGCAAACCAGCAGTCAGTGGGCCAAATATACTTTGCCAGATAGATTTTGTTAGGGAAGTTTTAGAAATTGAAATTAGTTGTCAACATTTAAATATCAGGAAATTTCTGATAGAAATCTGTTTGTGAAGTTTTCTTGAAAAATTAAAAATTTATGATCCCTGAGGCTGCATTCCTATTGGTGACAGTTAATGATATTTGTTCTTAGGCAGGGTATGAGGTCGCCAGTACCATACTTCTTCCTATTATCATAAATGCTACGAACTTCACTCAGTCCTCTATCTGGCTCTTGAAGGTATTTGTTTATCTGTTTATTTTTATTTTCTACTTTAGGTTTTTTTTATTTGACTATAATTGACACACGATGTTACATTAGCTTTAGGTGTACAACATAGTGATTCAGTTTCTCTATATGTTATGCTGTGCTCATCACAAGTGTAGCTACCATCTGTCACCATACAAAGCTGTTTACAATATCATTGTCTATATTCTATTCTGTGCTTTTTATTCCCATTATTTATTCATCCTGTAACCAGAAGCCTGCATCTCCCACTTCCCTTTACCCATTTTTCCCATACCCCTTTCATCTGGCAACTATCATTTTGTTTTCTGTATTAATAGGTCTGAGTCTGCTTTTTGTTTATTTATCTGTTTTTTTTTTTTTTTAGATTACACATATGAGTGAAATCATACTGTATTTGTCTTTCTCAGTCTGATTTAATTCACTTAGCATAATACCCTCTAGGTCCATCCATGTGGTCGCAAATGGCAAGACCTCTTTTTTTATGGCTGCATAATACTCGTGTGTGTGTGTGTGTGTGTGTGTGTGTACACACACCCCATCTTCCTTATCCATTCATCTATCCATGGACACTTAGGTTGCTTCCATATCTTGACTATTGTAAATACTGCAGTAAACATAGGGGGGGTGTGCATATCTTTTCAAAATAATATTTTTGTGTTCATTTGGTAAATACCTAGCTGTGGAATTACTGGATTTTATGGTATTTCTATTTTTAATTTTTTGAGGAAACTCCTTACTGTTTCCTATAGTGGCTGTCCCAACTTATATTCCCACCAATATTGCACAAAGTTTCCTTTTTCTCCCTATCCTCGCCAACACTAGTTATTTCTTGTGATTTTTATTTTAGCCATTCTGACAGGTATAAGGTGATATTTCACTGTGGTTTTGATATGCATTTCCCTAATGGTTAGTGATGTTGAGCATTCTTTTCACGTGTCTGTTGGCCATCTGTATGTCTTTGGAGAAATGTGTGTTTGTGTCTTCTGCCCAGTTTTTAATAAGATTATTTGTTTTTTTTTTTTTTGGTGTTGAGTGTGTAAGTTCTTTATATATTTTGAATATTAAGCCCTTATCATATATATCATTTACAGGTATCTTCTACCATTCAGTAGGCTGTCTTTTTGTTTTGTCGATTGTTTCCTTCACTGTGTAAAAGCTTTTTATTTCGGTGTAGTCCCAATAGCTTATTTTTGCTTTTGTTGCCCTTGGCTTAGGTGACATATCTAGAAAAATGTCGCTGTGGTCAATATCAGAGATATTATTCCTCACACTCTTCTAGAGCTTTCATGGTTTCAGGTCTCATATTTAGGTCTTTAATCAGTTTTGAGTTTATTTGGGGGTATGTTGTTAGAAAGGTGCTCTAGTTTCATTCCTTTGCATGTAGCTGTCCAGTTTTCCCAGCACTATTTATTGAAAAGACTGTTTTTTCCTTATTGTATGTTCTTTCCTCTTTCGTCATAGAATGACTATATAATATATAACAATATATAACATATAATATTAACTAATCATATTGTGGGTTTATTTCTGGGCTTTCTGTTCTTTTCCATTGATCTGTTTTTATGCCAGTACCATACTGTTTTGGTTGGTGCAGCTTTGTAGTGTATCTTGAAATCTGAAATTATGATAACTGCCAGCTTTGTTCTTTCTCAAGATTACTTTGGCTGTTCAGTCTTTTGTTCCATACTAATTTTAGGATTATTTGCTCTAGTTCTCTAAAAAATGCTGTTGATATTTTGATAGGGATTGCATTGAATCTGTAGATTGTTTTGGGTAGTATGGATATTTTAACAATATTAATTCTTCCAATCTATGAGCATGGGTAATCTTTCTATTTGTTTGTATCATCTTCAGTTTCTTCTGTCAGTGCTTTATAATCTACAGGGTACAGATCTTTCACTTCCTTGGTTAAGTTTATTCCTAAGTATTTTGTTGTTCTTGGTGCAATTGTAAATGGAATTGTTTTCTTAATTTCTGCAACTTCCTTACCTAGTGTATAGAAATGCTACCAGTTTCCGGGTATTAATTTTGTGTTTTGTAACTTATTCGTTTATTACTTCTATTTATTTATTACTTCTATTACTTTTTTCATTTATTATTATTACTGAATTTATTACTTCTGTTTATTCATTCTATTATTCATTTTAAAATTTCATTTATTCATTTATTCTTCTATTCATTTATTACTTTTATTGTTTTTTTGTGTCTTTAGGTTTTTTTATGTATAATATGTCATCTGTGAATACTGACAATTTAATTTCTCCCTTAACCAAAATGGATGCTGTTTCTTTTTTTCTTTGTCTGGTTGTTGTGGCTAGGACCTCCAGTACTATGTTGAATAAACGTGGCAAGTATGTATTGATCCTTGTCTCGTTCCTAACTTCAGAGGTAAAGCTCTCAATTTTTCACCATTGGATATAATTTTAACTGTAGGTTTTCATATATGGCCTTTTTTTTTTTTTTTTAAAGTAGGTGGAGCCCAGTGCAGGGCTTGAACTCAAACTGTGAGATCAAGACCTGAGCTGAGATCGAGTTGGACACTCAACCAACTGAGCCACCGAGGCGCCCCCTATATGGGCATGTTACGTTAAATAATGCAAGCATTGTGTTCTCTCTAACCCCACTTTGTTGAGAGTTTTTATCATGAATGGATGTTGAATTTTGCCAAATGCTTTTTCTGCATCTATTGAGCTGATCATATGATTTTTATCCTTTGTTAATGTGGCATATGGCTCTTACAGATATTTGAATTTGCAATCTCTGATATTTCTGTTAACTCTTTAGTAATTCAAAAGCTATAATTTTATTCAAAATTATGGTAAAATGGAATTTACATTACTTTTTGAAAGTTAATACATTTTTTAAAAATTAATTACTGCAAAAATTAAGTCATGTAAGTAGTCAAGAGCAAAGCTGACTATCTGTGATATATATATTCTCATCAATCAGAATTAAACCAAATCTGTAATTGACCAGAATGATGTAAGAAATCAAAGAGATAGAGAATATAATCTGTCCTCTTTCATAAATTAATTCTGTAGTATAGCCTTTGCAAGTTACTTAAGCTCTTTAAATCCCCATTTCATCTGTATTTTTTTTTTTTTTAAAGATTTTATTTATTTATTTGACAGAGAGACAGCCAGTGAGAGAGGGAACACAAGCAGGGGGAGTGGGAGAGGGAGAAGCTGGCTCCCAGCGGAGGAGCCTGACGTGGGGCTTGATCCCAGAACACCGGGATCACACCTTGAGCCGAAGGCAGACGCCTAACGACTGTACCACCCAGGCGCCCCCCATTTCATCTGTATTCTTAAAATACTATCATTATTATTGAAAAAGAACCAAATAATAGATTTCAAATAAAAATGGATGGGGGCAAAGAGCCAATTTCATAGAGAACTAATACAAATTGTAATATGGAAACCTTCACAGTTACTTAATAAAGACTGACCAGCTCCCAAACCCAGATACCGTATTCCCCCCCCCCTTTTTTTGGGGGGGGATGATGCCGCCTTTCTAGGGAAAATGATGGTATGGCATTTTTAAAGAGTCATCAAAGTGCAGTAGGGATGGTAGATTGTTTCTAGAAAACATTATTTGCTTGTATATATTAGAAAGCATTTTCTAACATACAAGGATTATATAAAGTTATTTAAAACAATTATATAAAATAAATTACATACAATTCTATAATTTTAAAGTATTTAAAACAAGTTTAATTTTAAATTCTGTGAAAAAGAATTACATAAAATTATATAAAATAATTTCAAATAACTAATAAGTTCTCCTAAATTGTGGGTAGGAGGTTTGTTTTTATAGTCAGAAAAACAACAGCCAGGAATCATTGAACTTTAACAAAAAAATGCTTTCAAAACTGTGAGCTCACACACCATCTAAGATTGTTTTTAACAAGAAATTTGTCAAAAAATGGAAATTATTTCCTTTAGTTCTTATGAAAAATTCTCCATTTTGAAGATTCCTCAAGTAACTCCATTGTAAAAGATGATACTGATCGTTATAAAGAAACAAAACACATTGAAATATTTGTTTTACAGAAATATAAATGTTACTTTATTTTTTAAATTATATAATATAGTTGGCTTCAAAAACAAAACCTATTACAATAAAGATAGGAATTTTATATGAGCTCATTAACTTAATTTCCTTTTAGTTACAAGGATGCATTTTTGGGAAGTGGTGTGAAGCTCCAAGAAAGAATAACTGTCCACTGTGTCACATTTTTGGTTTTTATATGGTTTGTATAAAACATCAGTCAGATCAGAAACATAGGACTATCATATTACGCATTACAGAAAGTGACAATGCAAGCGGTGACAATTTCTGTTTTTGAAAAGCTAAACTTCTAACTGGAAGATAATAACATAAAAGAAATGACTAATAGAAACAGATGAGGGTATAATTTGGATTCTGGAAAGAGAAAACAGAGCCCTAAGAATTTAAATAAGAGAAAACATCTATTTACCGTGTCAGCACCTAGTATGTAACTTCTCAGGAATACACAAGTGCTCATTACTTAAAATGATGTAGAAAATTTTTCTTAGAATTTATTTATCTATTTAAACATTTAATGAAAGTTAGATTATGTAGCCATTGTTGGTACTACCCTTGAGATACGATGACAGAGGCTGCCCTGTTACATTTCATTGTGATTTCTGTCTCTTCCCATCCCTACCCTTCCCTTCCCTTTTCTTTTATTTCTTTTGCTGCACACATTCACATACATAGACAGTTGTTAGCTAGTACAACTATCTAATATAGTTGGGTTATGAATCCATTCTTGAAGGGTTTATATCTCTATAAAGCAAGATGTAGGTAGTCCTTGCTTTGCACAGCTCTGATTTTCATGAAATCTGCATGAATTTCATTTAACATGGTACTGTGTGGACTGCCTGTTCAGTGGCAAGAACCTAGACGTTGAAGACACACGCGTCTGGATTTATCCCACCTTTGGCACTTACCTTTCTGGGCAAGTTATTCAGCTTTCAAAATCAACTTTCTCATCCACTAAGATATGGATAATAATAATAACACCTATTTCATAAGGTAGTTGTAAATATTAATAAAATAATAACCATATAAATTTTAATTTCTGTTTCCAAAGCTGAACATACAGTCATTTTTGAGGAAACTGTATCTTGTGTTCAGAGGTAAAACTGTTCAAAGGGTCTAGTGCTGTTGGTTGTATTATTTTAACCAAATCAGTTTAGTGAATATTAAGTTATTATAGCAGATTATTTTTTCCAAAGATGGCCACAATACCTCTTGCCCCCCACATATTCTTCTAGAACTTGCCATTCCCCATTGAGAGTTGGGGAGTTTTCTTACTGTTGAATACGAGCACACTTGTGACTCACTTGTAACCAATAGAATGCACCAGAAGTGCTGTGTCATTTCCTAGGTTTGGTAGTAAAACACAGTGTTGCTTCCACCTTGTTTATGGGAATACTGGCCTGCTTGGAGCCTTGCAAAGTCTGACCCTGTAGCTGCCATTCTGTGAAGAAGCCAGGCCATGTGGAGGGGCCTAAGGTCTCAGGTGTCAGGTTGGCATTCATAACCTTCAGGTCTTTTCAGGCCAATCACCAGAACCATCAGATGATTCAGGTGATGCCAGCCCCTGCTATGTAGTCACTCTTGGAGATACACCCCTATCCTTTGAGACTTTACATTGAGGCCTCAGACCTTGTGGAACAGAGACAAACCATCCTCAGTCTTCTCTTTGTGAATTCCTAGTTCATAGAATTTGTGATAAAATGGCTTTTGCTTTATGTCATTAAGTTTGAGGTGGTTTGTTATGTAACCGTAATAATTGGAACAGTTACAAAACCTGAAAGATGCATTGTTTCGGTAAGAAACAGATTGCTATTAAAACTCATCAAAGTGGGAACTACCTAATGAATAAATGTTTACTGAGTTTTTCTTTTTCATTTCAATGAAAGATAGCTTAACAGAGAATTTTGTCTAGTAAATAGCATTTCCCTGTGGTTTATTTGTTTTTTACTTGACATTAATTCCCTTAAAGAAATATTTGCCTCCAGAAAAGAAATATGCATGTTTAAACAGTTCAGACGGTTTCGCTATTGCTTTATGGTAAATTTTACCTGTTTGGCTAATAAAAAATGTCAGTCAGTACTCTTAATAAGGGTAGTTACCACTAAAATCTCTGTTTTTTTTTTCAAAACATAATAGCCTAATAAAACCTGATAGGAAAAAGGAATATATTCGTCTCTCCAAATTAAAGTGTAGTTGTTATCTTTGATATTAATTTTAACGTTAATTTTATAATAAGAACCTTATATTAGTATTTTTGGCAAAATTAGTTTGAATCTGTATCTTTCACTTTTTGAGAGACAGTGGGTTTCTAAGTTTGTTACCACTGAATAAACTAATACTTTGTTGTATATTTACCAAGGGATTTCAATTATAGGGTCATTGTTACAATTTTCTAAAATAATAATATAATTGCAGTAATAACAATACTTTTTAAGATCATTACCATGGAAAAGGTAATCAGTATTGTAGAATATATGGATTGATTATGTTTTAAAGTTTGTGTGTGTATTTGTAGATGCAAAAAACTGTGCATATATATATGTGCATATATATATATATATATATATATACACACACACAGTGCTTCTAGAAGAATACACAAGGAAATGTTAACATTGATTTCTTCTGGGAGTGAACTGGGATATATGAAGATAATTCCCATAAAAATAAAATTAAAACTAAAAAAAATGTTTTCTATACTGTGAAAACTGTGTAGTATTCATGTCTATATCATTAGCACTTAGTACAGTGTTTCGTGCGTGGTAGGCATATAGTTCATATTGTTGAACAAATAGAAGCTTGAGGTTATTCCTTAATGTATTATTCACCTGATCCATAGCATTCATGATCTGACAGATTATGATACTTTTCACTGAAAGAGATAATATTCTTAGTCTTCTCTCACATAATTTATCATTTTTCTAAAAAGTCCATTTATATATCTGTATCAGTCTAGGTCCAATCAGAAGACAAACCACATAATGTTAAATTTATAAGTATATATAGATACTCTGACAGGAAACACGAGGTATATAGATCATACAACACAGCTTATTATTCATAGAGCATTTTATTTATTATTATTATTATTTTTAGAGAGAGTGTGCGAGAAGGGGGCAGTGCAGAGGGAGAGGGAGAGACAGAATCTTGAGCAGACTCCCTGCCCAGCGTGGAGCCCAACTCAGGGCTCGATTTTATAACCCTGAGATCAGGACCTGAGCCAAAATCAAGAGTAGGGCACTTAACCGACTGAGCCACCCAGGTGCCTCTCATACAGCATTTTAGTACTGATTACCTGGCACATGTAGCAGGTTTGCACCACAGGAGAAGAACCCCAAAATTATGACACTGAGAACTTCTGTAGGGTTGCTGGCACATCTTTCATCCAAAATAGACACACACACACACAAACCCTATCTTTACTCTGGCATTAAATCATTCCTGGGGAAAGGGAGAAGTATCTCTAGGGTTATTACCCTAAATATAAACTAAAAGCAAATCTTTGGAAAGAAGAGGGGAATTTTTTATGATCCTAGAATGTCTCCAGGAAGGGAGACTTATCTTTATTATAGCTTATCAATTTCCCTTGCTCAGAAGGCCCTAATAGTGCAGGAATGTCAAGAAATCCAAAGAGAATGATCTTCCATTAAGCAGTAATTTAAACAGGAGACATTTAATATAGAAATTATTAAGCAATTGTAGGAAAGTAACTTTAAAGGTAGATAGCAAATCTGAAGGGTAATCTTGGGCTATGGGAGTGAATCCAAGGAAGGACAAACTTGCTTAGAAGGTGAGTTCTCATTAAGATGTAGTTAAGTTCACTGGGTTGCCCAGGCCAGAGCTGGTCCACAGTCACCAGACCTGCAGAAACAACTCTCTGGAGAGCAAGCAAACTGAGGTTGCAGAGTGGGCCTGCAGACAGTTGGGCATGCAGAAGTTGGGGCACCACTGCAGAAACTGAGCTAGAGAGGCCCCTTTCTATGGGAACCCAACACACTTCTTTGTATAATTTGAGCCAGTGGCTCTGAGCATCCAGCCCCACAGGGTGTCCAGCGTGTACACTTCCAGGGCTGAAGAAGCAGTGCAGGAAGCAGTGACCTGGGCTTTGATGCAGATTTGATTGACTGAGGCTCTTGTACGTAGTCCTGCTGCCTGAGTTGAGAGCTGGAGAAAATGGTATGGTGGAAAGAAACTATGACTTGCAGACGGGTGGCACTGAGAAAATTATGAAACCTCCCTCTTCAATGCTATCAATTGTCCTCTGTAGACAAATCTTATATCATGCCATCTGGCAAAGGAAAAATATTTAAAGGACCCAGATTCATTTTTATAGATCGGGCAGTAAGGGTGAATTTCGAGCTAAGAGACCAGTTGATAGCTGACTTAATGTCTCCATTCTGTTGCTTTAATTTTGTTTCTTTCAAATTTTTGGTCCAGCAAAGCTTTAAGTAAGGGTATGGTCGTACTTTCTGTTTAATTCTTATTTAAATTCTCTTTTTTATCTTGACTTTGAATTTTCTTCTTGCTTTCTGTAGCAATATCCTGGGAAAATATTTATATTGTGAGTTCATAAATAATAGTTCAAACAGTATAATTTTTTTAGATTTTTAATATATACTTATGTTAAACTCACCTGTCACATTTATTACTTGTGTAGATACCATTTTTTCCTGTTTGGCATTTTATTATCCAGAAAAATTGACATTGCCTAAAAATTTATAAATTTCAATGTACATTATCTCTTTCTTGTTATTTATTAGGTTACTCAGTGGAACTATTTGCTTTGCATCAATCTTAATGAAATACTTCTTTATATATCTACAGCTAAAGAAAGTTCCTTTTATGCAGGTCTTTTATGTCAGTCTTTAATCTAGTTCTCTGTTCTTACAAAGCATTGTGAAACAGGGACTTTACTTCTTTCTCCATCTTTATGTTTGATTAGTCACAGCTTTAAGTATGTTCTGGTGAAGAATCTTGCTCAGGACTGCTTGTAAGTCTAAATAACACTTAGACTTTATCCTAAACACTTATTTTTATCTGTCTTATATAGCCTTTAAACATTCCCATACATTTAGCAGAATTTCATCTTATTCGATTTATATTATCTGCTCTTTGTCTGGTCTTCTTTCCCTGTTAGGCATATCCTAGAGTCTAGGGCAGAGCTTGGAGGCATGATATCTTTTACTCTCGAACGTAAGTGCCAGGAGCCAAAGCATTGTAGGCAGACACTTAGGTATTATCCTGGAGAATTAGAAAGTCACAGCTAAAATAGTTAAATCCAAGATTAGTGTACTAATCTAAGGAATCAAATGGAGTATGAGAGCCCAGAGATAAATGGGAACTGAGAAACTAGGGAATACAAGATAATGAACTGATAAAATATTGTTCTGTAAGAATCCTGGTGATGGAATATTGATACTGTAAGAACTCAGGTTGGTTTGCAGGCACATGCTAGGTTATAAGAAGCTGGAGCAGAGCGAGTACATTTCAAGTGGTTATTTTTATGTTTAAAGAGTTTCTCTTCTGTTATGGACTCAATTAGCTTACTGTACAGAAGTGAAGTTTGCAAGTATATAGTTCCACTTTCCAGCATCTTCTGGTGTATAGAGATCTTTCCAACAGTTCTTTTTTTTTTTTTTTTTTTTTTTTTTAAGAGAGAGTGGGTACATGTGCTTGAGCTGAGGTGGGGGCCACAGAGGGAGAGGGAGAGAGAGAATCTTAAGCAGGCTCCACACCCAGCATAGAGCCTGATTCAGGGCTGATCCCACAACCCTGAGATCATGACCTGGGCCAAAATTAAGGAACGGCTGCTTAACTGACTGAGCCACCCAGGCGTCTCTCCAACAGTTCTTCACACAGAAGCTGTTTGTAATGACAGATTGTACATTTTCACCAACATCATTGTGGTATAATTCTTGGGGTTTTTAAAAATTCTTTGACGAATGCCATCAAGCTTTGTTGATGTAGCTACATTGTTTTCTAAGTTGGATTATCATATTTTGGGCATTGACCACTATTTGGTATAATATTTTAAATCTGTCTAGTAGGGGATTATTGAAAAGAAATCACCCTCATTTTCTTCTTGGTCATTTCTGGGACAAAGAATTAAGCCTGCATTTCAGTATAAATCACCATCTAATAAAAAAAAGCCAATGTATTATCTTATTAGCAATTATATCATGTTATATGCTAAAGCTATATTTGATAGCTATAAAACAGTAAAATAATTTTTGAACTCTAAGTGAAAAGGTTTTGGGCATTGTGTGAAATAAAATTTTACAAACTATATTTTGCTTTTATTCGTGATGGTTAATATAGTAGTGAAGATCATCTGTCTGATTCTTGACCCTCTAATCAAATGTGACAAGTTAGACTACAGAGTTTCTGGTTCAAACTAAAATAGACTTTAATACCATTTAAGAATGAATGAATGGTGACTGCTCATAAAGTTTTTTTGTTTTTTTTTTTAAAGATTTTATTTATTTATTTGACAGAGATGGAGACAGCCAGCGAGAGAGGGAACACAGGCAGGGGGAGTGGGAGAGGAAGAAGCAGGCTCTCAGTGGAGGAGCCTGATGTGGGGCTCGATCCCAGAACACCAGGATCACGCCCTGAGCCGAAGGCAGACGCTTAACGACTGAGCCACCCAGGCGCCCCTGCTCGTAAAGTTTTTATCTGATTTCTGAAATAATTGAATGAGAAAAAAAACTTATAGTGAAATGTCATTGTTTTTAGTATAACCCATCTTAAAGATTAATGTGGCAATTTGTACCCTAATTTACAGTAAAAGATATAAGTAACTCAGAAAGTCAGGTAGATTTTCAGGATTTGGTAAGTTTCCACTATTGAGGGCAGTGTGAGTTTCTTAGAAGTTCCTATTCTACAAGAATTTCCCATCTAACAGTAGAAATAAGCTAAAAGAGTTTTATTTATATTATTTTTTATTTTTTTTTAAAGATTTTATTTATTTATTTGACAGAGAGAGAGACAGCCAGCGAGAGAGAGAACACAGGCAGGGGGAGTGGGAGAGGAAGAAGCAGGCTCCCAGCGGATCATGCCCTGAGCCGAAGGCAGACCCTTAAGGACTGAGCCATCCAGGCGCCCCAAGCTAAAAGAGTTTTATGAACCCAGGACTATAAAACTAGCAAAATGAAAAATACAGAAAAGATAAAACCGAGGTCACACTAACATTGAAGGAGTAGAGAGAGAAGACGACAACCAAGAACAAATGTTCAGACACTGGTGTTTTGAAGTCAGTAGAAAGTGTACCAAAAAAGAAAAAAGAGTCTATTGCTGCAAAGATATTGAATAAGAGGATTGAGAAAAATCCACTGGATTTTTCAAGATATCATTTAAGACCTTTGCCAGAGTAATTTTGATAGACTTTAAGAAGACTTGGTTAGGTTGTGGTTTTAGGAGCGATGAAGTGGTTAGAAGTAGGAGATGCATAATTAATGACAAAGTCAACTTTGCTTAACTCTTTAAAAATGTTACATTTTCTTTCACAAGACAAGCTAGACCATCTGCTGTCATTTAGGAAAGAAATTATTCTTTAAAGAAAAAAAATTATTTTGGTTATTAATACTTCTTAGTAGTAGAACCGCCTGTGAAAATTATCATTCTTGACTTACTGCCCCCCCGCCACCAGACAGAGCTGAGAAATTTTCCATTAGAACAATTTCAGTGTCTTAATGGTAAGAATTCACTGCTGAGATGTACTGTCATGGTTTGAGGGAGTCCCGAAATAATACCCTCTGTTCCTTACCCAAGTTCAGAATCACTGGAGACCTAAGCAAATGAGTTCTCTGAAGAATTCAAAATAACTGCCTTAAAATTGGTGAAGGACAGGGCTTACTTGTATAGTCACAAAGGGACTGCTAATAGTTTAAGGCTGAATTAGATATATTTGGTAATCTTGTCACTGATGTAGCTGGACAGCCAAAGGTATGGAAGAACAAGGAGTTCTTACCCTTCTAAAAGATCAGGAACCCAGAAGGGACTGAGTTATGTATAGCCGGTTCTTCTTTCTCAACTTATTAGTCAGATACATTACTCCTTTCCTAGAGAGAAAATGGAGGTGGTGGTGGGCAGTTGCCAACGGAGGAGGCAGAAGTCCAGAAGTGTCACTATAGTAGAAATTTCTCCATTAGGAAAGGAAGCTTGAGGCTAGTGGGAAAGCTGTTCTCACCCCATTTTATTCTCCAATATGCTCTTTTAAAATTGAGGTATAATTCACATAAGCTAAAATGCACAGATTTTAAATGGTCAGTTTGATGAACTTTGGAAAATGTATTATATATTCATGTAATCAGTATTCTAATCAACATATGAAACAGTCTAACACTTTATTTTATAAACTGATTAACATTTCTCTCAGTACTAACCAGTTCATTCATTTAAAATGCTTAAAATCATAATAAATTTGTAGTAATTCTGTTTGACAGCTTTGGTTGTCTCTGAATGAAAAATTTAATGAACTTCCCTAAGAAGATCTCACATCATTAATAGGCATGTAATTATTTCCATGGAGAGACTAAATGCTTTTTTACTGATAAGAAATCTTTCAAAAGTGGGATGATCTATGTAATTTTTAGTTATATATTTTATATTACTAAATACTTAAATTGTCTTCATTGACTTCTTCGTATCTTAAAATGTAAGACACTATATTTATACTTTAAATTATATGGAGTACATAGTAGGTGCTGAACAGGTCACATTTACCTTCCCTTTGTTATGGGCACACTTTGGCTCTTAAGTGTGTGATACAAAGGATGGTAACTAGACAGGTTTGTGCAAAGAAGGAACTCATTCCTTTGTTCACGCAGTTAATTTAACAAATATTTACTGGGCACAGTGCAATGACTATAATTAACAAGATGCCCCATAAAATATAGTGGGGGAGCATATATTAACAATTAAACAAAAAATATAATTAAAAATTGTGAATAGTGCTGTGAAGGATGGATGCAGTGATTGAAAATGCTCCTGGGGGGTTAAGGAAGAGGAGACTTAGATGAAATGTTCAAGGATGGTCTCCGGGCTGGTAGCATCCAGACTCAATCAGAAGAGGGTGTCAGGTAAGGAGCTTTGGGGATGGGAGGAAGGGAAGGAAGGAATTTAAAAAGACCCAGATGCCAATATAGGTAGAACTAAATGAGTCTTAACTGCTTTTTTATTACTTGTTGACTGATAGCTTTAATGGATTGCTGTAATTTGACTAACGTAAGTCTTATTTTTTTCCTCAGTGTTGGGATAATTACATTCACTACTTTTAATAATATGAACTTAGATATTATACATTATTCATACTTTATTTCAGGAAAATCAACTTAATATGCACTTAATAAGTTTGAACAAGAATATCTGAGATACCTGAGATGCCCTACAACTTCTTTTTAGCTTACAGAAGAAATATATACAAATATACTTTTTCTTTAGAATAAAAATCAGTTTCTCAAAACTGTTTAGTCCCTCTTAAGCAAGTAAATATTAAACTTGGATGTGAATAGATAACCTGGGATTTTTAACGAAGTATAGGGTTAGGTTTACTAGATTAGTCAGGTTGTGCTAGGTGTCCCTAGAGCATGTTAGTATTATTTAATGTAAAATTTTAAGTCTACTTTTTCTTGTGTTGGTTGGAAAGTAATTATCTCTCATTTTATAATAGGGGATTTCATCATATTTTTAGAATTGTCATGACCTGGCAATGTACAGAAATCTATTGAAATGTATACCTTACTTTGAAATAAGAAAATGCCTGAAATTCTAATACTGCAGCAGCAATGCTAGAGGTCCTTGGTATCCCATTGGGGTGTCTGTGAGGTCAGTACTATTTGCATAATACTATCAGGACATTATTTGTCTTTTTTACTCTATTGACATTTGCCCCAACAATGGTACAAAAGCAATTATGGGTAAAAAAAACAAGGGTGCTTTAAGTATGTGTGAATCAGAGCAGTAGTAGTACTAAATTGTACTAGTAGTATTCTTTTTTTTTTTTTTTTTAAAGATTTTATTTATTTATGTGAGAGAGAGACAGCCAGCGAGAGAGGGAACACAGCAGGGGAGAGGGAGAGGAAGAAGCAGGCTCCCAGCCGAGGAGCCCGATGTGGGACTCGATCCCGCAACGCCAGGATCACGCCCTGAGCCGAAGGCAGACGCTTAAGGACTGCGCTACCCAGGTGCCCCTGTACTAGTAGTATTCTTAACCGTAACGTACTTGAAGTAGAAAAAAATACCAGTTTCATTTAGAATGCCTATGATGAAGCAGAAAAAAAATATTAAAAAAAAATCTCGGGACACCTGGGTGGCTCAGTTGGTTAAGCATCTGTCTTTGGCTCAGGTCCTGATCCCTGGGTCCTGGGATCAAGCCCCACGGCAGGCTCCTTGCTCAGCAGGGAGCCTGCTCCTCCCTCTCTGCCTCTGGCTCCTTCTGCTTATGCTCTCTCTCTCTTGCTCTCTTTGACAAATAAATAAATTTAAATAACCTTTTAAAAAAAATCTCAGTATCTGTGCACACATTTTAAAAATATGCTTTTTAAGGAAATGGGAGGCACACAGAAAACACTTTCATTGCATTGCAAAGTCTGATGCCTGTTTTGAAGAGGAGTACTTGTGCAGTTGTTTATGAGCTGACCAAGGTACTTTTTTTTTTTTCATGGAAAAGCATTTTTTATTTGAAAGAACTGACAAACTGTTTTATTTGTATTTGGCAGATATTTTCTCACAGATGAATTAGGTTGATTTATCATTTAAGGAAAACAACTGATAGTATTTGTTGCTGGTAATAAAATTGAAGTTTGTAAGAGAAAATTAGAATTTTGAGAAACTTGTATGCCTTCGGCTTGATATTTCCCCAATACTTACAAAGAGTCTTTTAATAATATTAGTGACGATACTGACGAATGTTATATTTTGAAATAGTACAATGAAATATGTCAGTATTAAAAGATATGCATAACTCCATGACCTAATTTTTTTAATGACCAGTGCATTGTTGATAAATATCTTGCATGCATGAACGATTCAAAGTGTAAGAGATCAATGGATATGAATGTGAGAGTTGGAAGGATTTATTAATATTATTTCAGATTTCTTATGGCAACCAACCTTTAAAAAACTACCACTTGTCAAGTTTTGGTATGGTGTCAAAGAATATCCACAATTAATAGCCTATGAAAAGGCTGTTAAAATGCTCTCCTGTTTTTCAACTATGTGTGTAAGTCTGAATTTTCTTCATCTACTTAACCCAAACAACAAATTATAGAAGATTGAGTAGAGAAGCAAGTATGAAAATCCAGTTATTTTCTATTAAGGCAGACATTATGGAGACTTGTAAAAATGTAGAACAATACTATTTTTAATGAGTTTTTTGTTTTTGAAATTTTTTTTTTAAAGATTTTTTTAATTTTTATTTATTCGACAGAGATAGAGGCAGCCAGCGAGAGAGGGAACACAAGCAGGGTGAGTGGGAGAGGAAGAAGCAGGCTCATAGCGGAGGAGCCTGATGTGGGGCTCGATCCCACAACGCCGGGATCACGCCCTGAGCCGAAGGCAGACGCTTAACCGCTGTGCCATCCAGGCGCCCCTGAAATATATTTTTATTAAAATATTACTGTTAAATAATTTTATAACGTAGGGTTAAATGAATTACTAAAATGAATCTTAAAAAGTCTCAGTTTTAATTTTTTGTATTTAAATGTCAATAGAAATAATTGATGTAAATAAAAGTCCTGTGGGCATCTGAATTTTTAATAATGTAAAGAAATTTTGACAATCTATGGAATAGGGCAGTCCACATATAATTGTAATTTAGGATGAGAGCATGGCTTTATAATCTAAAATGTACATGTTTTGGCTTCTAGCACTATTTTGATTTCAGGTGTTTTTCAAATGGCTGTGTTAAAGTAGGTTTTATAGTCATCAGCTTTGTATTATTTTAACTCCTATTATTTTGAAACTTTTCTAAACCTTCATTTTCATTTTATGTCTTTAAAATACAGCAAAGAAAGCCAAAAATGAAACAAAATATTATTTGCAAAGCAATGTAATTTTAGGGGGACATTTAGGTTTTTTTCAATTAATCATGGCTGGTTTCCTGAACAAGCTAAATATGGTATAAGAATCCTGAAATGATGTTCTGTGACAATCTGTATTATTCCTGAATATTCCTGGTATCTCATGTATACAGAATGAATATTTACTATCTGAGTTAAATAGATACATTTTATTTTAAAAATTTGTAATGGTACAGTCCATTACCATTTTGTAATGTATGTGGAAGTTAATTCACAATAATGAGAGCCCTTTGCCTGTTAGTGGTAACTGTCATGAAACATGATCATATGTTAGTGAGAGTTCTGATTTCTCTTTTTTCTATAAGCAGATAATCTCAGTGATACCTTGAAGAAGTTGAAGATAACAGCTGTTGACAGAACTGAGGATAGTTTAGAAGGATGCTTGGATTGTCTGCTTCAAGCCCTGGCTCAAAATAGTAAGTTTCATTGGATTTGAAATGCCAAACAAAAAAATTATATCAGCAGTCATTCAGAAATTGGTATGTAGTTTAGCACATAACTTGCATTCACATAACTTGAATTCTTTTGAATCCTATCCCAGAATACTGAGGTTGTTTTACATGCTTTACCCTCCCACCCCACCTCCCCACCCCCAAGGTACTGAAAGCCAAGTTGACAGGCAGAAGAAAGGAGGAATTGATTGGCGGTGATGACATTAATACCAGAGAGAGGCCATTATTTCATTCCTAACAGATAAGCACCATAGTTGTTTTCCTTCTTAACACCTACATTTGTTCTTTGAAAAGGACTGCATGTGTATATGTGGGGAGACTAGGGAGGAGAAACAGAGGGGAGCTTAAAACACCTAACATTTTTTTCTGAGATCTTGTGGTCACCTTTTTAATAATTTTACATTAATGTTTATGAAAAATAAATAAAATAATGCTTATGCTTAGATTTAATTGGAAAGAGCCATAAGCAGTCATTCAGAAATCCCTTAAAACTGAGGTAAGACTTAATCTTTGATGCTGTGGTAAATAAGACTAGTGATGAAAATTATACAACTCTTCATTGGCTAACACAATGTATTGTTGCATTTGATCCATCATATTTCCATTTGTTAATTTTTGTATTATCACAGAGAATAGACAGGTAAAAAATGATTTTTATCTGTTCCCTTAGTTCTGCTTTGTTGTGCTATGGTTTGTGCTATACTTGTTTTTAATTATACCATTATCTTATTCTGGGATTAATTATGTAGCTAACAAAGAATTTAGGAGAAAGTATATGTTGTTAGAGTTTTACTTTCAAGCACTCAGATGTGTGTGTTATTTCTTTTTCATTTTATTTTTCATTTCTTAGTGAAATGTGCTTAGAAAATCTAAAATAATTGAATGTGGTACTCTTCATCAAAAAGCACTTTTTTAAAACTAGCTTGGAAAATTCTTTTTCAGTAATTCTCTTTGCTTTTGAGATTGTTAACTCTGTCAAGCTATTCAGTCTTACAGATGACAGAGAAGGGGTTTGAAACAAGGAGTTCAGTAACAGCATCTGAATAAGGCTCACCATGGTAAAGAGAAAGAACAGAAAAGGGGAGTATCTAAGGGTGTGCTGTCCATTATAGTAGATATATGTGGCTATTAAATTTAATAATTTAATTTAAGTTCTTTAGTCTTACTTTTCAATAGCCATAGTTGGCTAGTAACTACCTTATTGGGGATCACAGACGTTAAGCCATTTCCATGATCACAGAAAGTTCTTTTGTATAGCATGGGTCTAGAAGACTAGAAAGAACCGTGTGATGACCTGAGTTTTACATGCCTGTATAGGCAGATTTACGTAATCATGTAATTAGTCTAAATTGAATAATTTAGTAATTGAATAATTTAGTAAATTGAATATCCCAAATTCATTTTTTTAGTAGAGTTGTTTTAGTATACTCTTGGTTGTAATGGCCTGGTTTTTTTCTCTTTGATAGTAAAAAGAATTTTCTACATGGACCATTTGTTCAGAAACTGTAAGATATGGAGAGAGTGTTCTTGGTTATATGTAGAGGGTAGCTCAGCCCTCTCTTGGAAAGACTGATAGAGAAGTAAAGTTGAAGAAGAGAAATGAAAAAAGGAAGCCAAATTTTATAACTTTTTAAAGAATAGATTTAAGAAGTAGTGAGAAGTATATAATTGTTGGATTACATCTCAGATCCATTGCAGATTTACTCATTGAACCTATTTATGGAAAATAGCCTCGAATTGTGTATTCTAAAGTGTTAAGGCCAAATAGCCACAAGGTGTCAATAAAAACAACAAACTCTACCAATTTAACTATTGATTCCCCAAGAAGGGAGCAAAAGGAATATGTCTTTTTAAGAATCTGGAACAAAATTCATGTGTCCTCATATCTAAGACTATTAACACAAAAGAATTTGAAGAGGGAGTTCATGCAGATGTTCAGTGTTTAATTTAAGAATAATTATCTGTCATTGTTGAGTACTTATTATGTACTCAACACTGGACTTGGGACTATATCTGTTATCTAATTTAAACTTTCCTTTATTCACATGAAGAGGTATTATCATCACCATGTAAAGGAAAAGGAAACAGACACTCTAAGGTTATTTGCCTTGCTCTGGCAGAGTCTAGAGTTTGGATCTGAACTCTTAGTCTACAAAATAAAAAATTACATTCTGAGGAAAGTGTGGCTCTTTGCTAAGTTTATAGGATGTGAAAGTGTTTCTAAAAGATAGGTTTTAATATTGTGTCTTAAATTTTTGCTTTTTCTTTAAAATAGTTTCAAATTATATTATTAAATATGAGAATGATATATAGACCTTTTTCTTGAATTACAGACTTATTTTATAGATATTTTATTGATACTTTTTTAAAAAAAATTAGCACGTGGCTTTTAAACAAGGAAAAGTAAAAAAAAAAAATGCTGGTAAGATGTTTATTTTCTACAGTTGTTCTTCCTTGAAATGATTGATCCATTGCTACTTTTACCCTCCCAAGGTAAAATTATAAAACATTTAACTTAAGTGAATCTGTACTGGCTTTTTTGCAGAGACCTTCTAGTGTCATAATTCTTCCTTAGTGTCAGGTGTTTTAGCTAAAAATATCACTGCTTATACCAGAATCGCACCTAATCAAGAAACAATGAGTTCTCCATTCTGTAAAAGTATAAGATGGTAATGTGTGTAATAGAAATCTAAACTTAAAATTTTATTTTACAATCTGCTAACCTGTCACTGGAAAGGACAAATTTGAAAGGAAAGAAATTATGCTTTTTAAAATTTTTACACTGTGGAAATTTAGTATATTTGAATTGCACATCAAAGATTATCATAATCTGAAATTGATGTATGACTTCAGAGTGGTTTTCTTAAATTTTTGGGGGGTAACATTAAATATAGTTTATTTTTTTTATTTTTATTTTTTTCTAAAGATTTTATTTATTTATTTGACTGAGATAGAGACAGCCAGCGAGAGAGGGAACACAAGCAGGGGAAGTGGGAGAGGAAGAAGCAGGCTTACAGTGGAGGAGCCTGATGTGGGGCTCGATCCCATAACGCTGGGATCACGCCCTGAGCCGAAGGCAGACGCTTAACGACTACGCCACCCAGGCGCCCCTAAATGTAGTTTATATGTCAGAATCTTAAGAGACAAGTGGTAGACAATTTTAATACTAGGTTTTATGGAAAACATTTTGCTTAAGCATTTTGTGTAAATCTCTGGTCTGAATAATAGAAGTGTTCATTCATTCATTGATCTAAATACTTTAGATCTCAGTTCTAAAATGTTTTTAGTAAGTATTTGAAAGCTACCCCCTAAGAAATCAGATTCTGTAGAATAGAAGATTCTCTGTAAATGCTTATTGTAATATGGTTACTCTAGTTCATGCTTATTTGAAAACTTAAAACATTAGGCGATAGTTTTATCCCTAAACATTAGGACAGGAATTGTCATTAGAGAATATGACATCTAAATCCCCTTGTAAGGCAAACTACTAGCATAAATCAAAGGCCCAAAGACAAGAAAAATTAACAGTCCATTCATAATAAAAAGTTCTGTTCCATTATAAGAGCATGGGGACCATGTTCTGTTGTTGAGGGAACCACAAAACAATGCCAGCATGATCACCAACACAGCTTTAAATTCTTGTCCTAAAGGATTAGGCCGTTTTCCTCTGTCTGATTGCCTCATGTACCTTTGTGCTTTAATTTTGTGTAATTAACAGCTTAATGACAATTCCTATTTCATACAAGAGTCACAGAATTGTTTATTTTCTGTAGAACAACCCAGTTTACTTTAAAGAAAAAAGTATTTAGTATCTAGTCCACATTCCTAACCTAATATCATACTCATCCACTTGTTGAATTCTTATTTCTTAGCCTTTGTTCTTTTTTTATTCGTTATATTGATTTTTGGCTCCCTTCTGAAGTTATAATCCTAAGCATACTGGATTATGTATATAAACCGCTAATGTAGATTACTCTGAATCTTCTTTAACAGAACTTGCTGTTGTCCTTTGCTTTTAGTCTGTTTTATGCCTTCAGTATTTCTGAATTGACTTTTGGATACCCAAATTATTTCTTAAGTAAGGGACTTTGAAACTTGGTATCAACTGTTTTCAACAGCCCTGTTAAATCTGAAATCACTGGAAATGAAAGGTTACTGCTGTTTTAGTAGAAACAAAAAATTATTTTACTTCTTTCATAGTAATATCTTGATTTTACTTTTTACCGTGAGTTATCAAATGCACAAAAGAAGTGATATATTTCTTTTGCAAGTTGAATTCATTATGTTTTCACCTCCTTTATGTATTTTTGTATCATGTGACTCTTCTAGTTACTGTGTCCATTGTCCATGAGAGCTTATTAGTGGTGCTAATCCTAAATTATCAAAAGTTCAGTTTTTACTGAGTACAGATAGCATTTGTAGAATAGAGGAGACTAAAATAGAGAAAATGGTCAACTAAAAAGCCATTGACAATTTTTGATGAATTGAGAATCCTGGATTGCCATTGAAAAATGACAGCTACCTGAATCTCAGTTTTTCCACACATTCTCTAAAAACTTACACAGATCATCAAAGAGCTAAAGTAAAGCCAATTAATATAACCTGTGTTTAAGCATAACTAGAAGACAGACTAAGACCTTCAAATTATTAGTGAGAGAAATAAATATCAAAATCTAGCCTACTTAGCCTCAGAACCCATGATAGAGTTCATTGAGACTGCAGAAACTACATGGAAAAGATGAGAGGAAAATTGGCTGAACCAGGAGCCCAAGGATACATAGTTAAAATTGCCTTTAGGAAGAAAAAGTCCTAGCCTGGAAAATACTAAGATATGGTCTTAGATTCCATTAGAGTATTTGCTATTGAGAAATCAAAAGGAAGAGACTTAAAAGTACCCAGGACCCTAGGCAATACATCAGATGTGTACCACTTTGGGGGATGATCTTGTTTTGCCTTTCAGACTTGGTGGTGAAGGGAAAGAAGATAGCAAGATAGGGAAATTAAGTGTTCTGGAGAAATAAGAAAACCATAAAATTAGAGGACACACTAATAACCCCTTTTGGTTTAAGTTCAGAAGAGGGAGCTTTTGAACTAGAAATCTAGATATTTATCCCAAATCTTTACCCTTATTGCATAAATTTTTATTGCTCATGAAGGAAGATTAAAAACTATACACTGAATAGAAAATTATGAATGATGGGGGCGCCTGGGTGGCACAGCGGTTAAGCGTCTGCCTTCGGCTCAGGGCGTGATCCCAGCATTATGGGATCGAGCCCCACATCAGGCTCCTCTGCTATGAGCCTGCTTCTTCCTCTCCCACTTCCCCTGCTTGTGTTCCCTCTCTCGCTGGCTGTCTCTATCTCTGTCAAATAAATAAATAAAATCTTAAAAAAAAAAAAAAAAAAGAAAATTATGAATGATAAACATACAAATTGCTACAATGAATAAAGCAAAAAATAAGAACCAACATATTAGCTATTAAAAGTTTTCTTCCTAAACCAACAATAAAGCAGTTATCAGTAACAGAACACCATGACCTATCTTAAATATCTTTAAGCCTTTGCATATATGAAAAGAAAAAAATCCTCAAGTAAGAGTTTCAGATACTGGAAACAGAAGTGCGTAAGTACCAGGGTGATGCGAAAGAAGAGTTGACTAGAAGAAATTGAAGAAAAAGAATCATTTTAGAAATTAAAAAACTAGATTACAAGGTAACAGGAAAGAATAGAGGTGACTGAAAATTTATCATGGAGCATTGAGGAAAACAGGCAAAATAATGAAGACAAAACAAAGGATCAGAGAGAAAATGATTGATGTATAAGGCAGATAGATCCAGTATACACACAATTGGAGCCCTAAAGGAGAAAAACAAAACAATGAAACAGCTAATATTTAAAACTAAGAACTTTTCTGAAGAAAAGAAAGACCAGTATCTACATGATAAGAAAGAGGCAGCCATGTACTTACAGAAATTGACCTGTAATGGGCAACTCAGAGACTTAAGTCTAATAAAACTTTTACTTATGCATTTATTTGTGTCTAAATGAAAAACAAAAGAACAACTTTTTCTTTCACAAATAAATTCATCACTTGGTGACAATTTTAAAAAAAGTAAAAATAAGTACAAAGGAAATATCCTTAGGGCCGCAATTCAAAAAAGATCTAAGTTATTTAAAAAGGAGAGAAAACCAGACTGACATCAGACTTCTCAAAAGCAATATTCAAAGCAATTCAATAATGGAACAATATTTTTAAAAAATTCAAGAAATATGAATTTTATGTTGAGCCAACCTGCTCAGTATCAAGGTTATAAAAAAACCACTGTTAAACATGGAAAAACCCAGGGAACACTATACTCATTAGTCTTCCACGAGAATCTTCTAAACTCATGCTGTCCAGTATTCACTACCTGACATGGCTATTGAACATTTGAAATGAGGCTAGTGTGAATTTAGGCACATTGTAGGTATCAGGGACTTAGTACCAAAACAATACATAAACTGTCTCCTTAACAGTTTTAAAAATATTGATTACATATTGAATCTCATTTTTAAAATTTTATAAGATATTTCCAAATACTTGATTTCAATTGCAGCTTTACAGGCCATTGTTTCTTGAATTGTGGGTGGTGGCTGATTGAAGTAGGTTTAAGAGTTGGTCCACTATGATATGATGGAAAATGCATGTCATCAATAAAATCCAATTAGGTTATTCAGCGTAGGAAAGGACATTTAAAAGAAGACATTTAAAATAGTGAACTTAAGTTCGTTGTTCAAGGGGTTAGAGTCTAAGGAAGAGAAAGCATATAGGTCCCAAGATATGTTCTCTGCATTTAGTCAAAAGCAGAAAGGGACAGTGTATATCCGAATGTATTGGTATCCAGGAGTTTGTAGAAAGGGATCATGGAAAGGCTTGAATCTGATTGGAAGAATGAGAAAGACCATCTTGAAATCTGTCACAGGCATGAGATTAGTAACAGAAGCAAGATATAACTGTGATACTGGTTGCAGTTTGCCCTCTGATGTGCTTTTATGCTATAGTTCGTAAGGAGCGAAAAAGCTTTTGTTGTGTGCAGTCTCCAGGAGATAAGCTTCCATTGGTATTTGTACTTTGTGATTACAACATTGGCAGAGGATCTGGTTTTCTAACATTAGCTATAAATGTTACCATTTTGCTTCTTAAGTTTGCTAAATTTGAAGAACTTCTCATGTTCCTAAGAGGAGTAAAATATGTAAGAGAAATGTGATTTGAAATGATGCTATATGCCAAATATATACTTAAGAAGATCTGTCCTCAATATTTATAGTACCAGTGCTGACTTACTATCACTAAGAACTACACTTTTAAGTTATTATTGAGAGAAGTGATGGGATTTGTGCTGCTATGTTTTCTTGACATTCTTTTTCAGCAGGATAGTGGTGTATGCAACTCTGCCTGGACAGCTAGCTGTGATTTTCTGTGGCCATATACTTGATTGACGTAACGGGCTTCTGGCTTCTCTTTTTTTTTAAGTTTCTGTTTAAATTCCAGTTAGTTAACATACAGTGTAATGTTAGTTTCAGGTGTACAATAGAGTGATTCCGCACTTCCACACATCACCGGGTGCTCATCACAAGTGCCCTCCTTAATCCCATCACCTATGTAACACATCCTTCCCCACACCTCCCCTCTGGTAACATCAGTTTGTTCTCTATAGTTGAGAGTCTGTTTCTTGGCCCCCCCCCCTTTTTTTCCCCTTTGCTCATTTGTTTTGTGTAACTGGCTTCTTTAATCAATTAAGCACTATCCCAATGTGTTGAATGTGTTAAAGGATATGTGACTTATAAATTGGACTTTTGATTGATACAGTGAATTAGAAATGAATTAATAATACTAGTATCTGATTAAGAATTTTATATTCTCAACAGAAAGATATAGTTTTATATTCAAAGGAAAATGGCTTATAGTAATAGATTAATTAATCTGTATTCAGTGCCTTCACTGTGATTATAAATGTTTGAACCTGATATTAAAGGTATGGTCAGTATCATAGTCTTTTTTTACCTCTGTAGAACTTGGTAGCCCATGATGGTTATGTTTCTTCTGGAAAGCTTCCTTACCTGGTTTAAATGCTTTCATTTTTATCTCTTGTAATTCAGATTTCTGGAGTACCCATTTGGCATTGTAAAACAAAGATTAAAGTTTCACCAATATGTGGACACTGAAATCTATAAATGAGACATTTTGTGAAATAATAAAAATTTAATGAATCATCATTTTTCCTAATGGAAGCTTCTTTATAAAAAATACATATTCTTATTATAATTACTTGATTTACTTATGTTTAATAATTTATTTTGATATGTGGTGTAAGGTGAGTGTCTTATTTTTTTCTAAACAATTTTCTCAACACCATGTATTGTTTAATCTCCCTATTGGTTGATGATGCTCTTTTTATCATATAATAACTGCTTAATTTAATGTAATTGGGCCAGCTTTGGCATTTGATTCTGTTCCATTAATCTGTTTGTCTATTGTGTTCTAACCATGCTATTTTAATTATATTAGCTTTATGCAGGAAATTTCTCTTTATAAATCTGTCAAAAAGTTTTATTTTCATGGGCTTAATATATCACAGAAATTGTGGAAATGGATTGTCACATTCCTGAAAATTCCTTTGGGAATTGAGATAAGCTATAAATTAATTCGGAAAGAATTGAAAACTCAGTATTTTGTCAACCAAAGAACACAGATTATATCTTATTTTAGTCTTTTTGTGTCTCGGTGAGATGTAGTTTGGTTCATGTTTCCCATACATATCTCATTTTAAGTATTCCTACGTATTTTACATTTTTTGTTTGTTGCAAATGGAGTTTTTCCCATTATAACTTCTAGAGATCAGCTTGAAATCTGTGTTGATTTTTATATTTTTATTTGTATTCAGCTACCTTCTGAATCCACTTAGTAGTTAAAATAAAACTTTTAACTAGTTCTTTTGGGTTTTGCAATCAGAACATCTGGGAAGTGACATTTTTGCTTCCTCTTTCCCTTGTAATTATAGCTGACTTACTGTGTTGGCTTGAATTTCCAGCAAAATAGTAAATAGCAATGATGTGAAAGATATCTTACTTTAATTTCTGCTATTAATGGCAGTCCCTCTAATGCTTCATCATTCAGTATAACACCTCTTGATTTAATGTGAAAAGTTTTTTTCATATTAAGAAAATAGTCTTAATTCAAGCATGATTTTTTTAAAAATCAAGAGTGGTTACCTTTAAAGCATAAACCTTTAGTCTAATCAATTAATATTAAAGATAATATCTGTTACGTTTAATATTATAAAGTTTATAATAAAATTATTTGTTGGGAGCATTATTACTAGAGGAAGTTTTTCTTAAGAATGGGAAGTGCAACATAGTTTTATAATCTCAGAATTAAGACCATTTGGTAAACTAGTGAGGTTCAGTATAATTTGTATTTTCCTTCGTATATTCAGGAACAAATACTTACCTAATAAGAATTAGTACCTAAAGAATAATTAAAATTAACAATATGAATTATATATTGTAGAATATGTGATTATTAAATGGTCTGATTAACATTATAGGAAATTTCTCAATTTAGTACTGCCTAGCCCCCCAAGTTTTCAAAACTACAGACAGTAAAGCATTACTTTTTTAAGGGGTGTCTACAATTTTTTTATTAAGTTTTTAAATTTTAATTCCACCGTAGTTAATATACAGTATTATATTAGTTTTGGGTGTACAATATTGCAATTCAAAAATTCTGCACATTACTCAGTGCTCATCATGATAAGTGTGCTCTTTAATCCCCATCACCCTATTTCACCGACCTTCCCTTCGGTAACCGTCAGTTCTCTGTAGTTAAGACTCGGTTTCTGTTTCTCTCTCTCTCTCTTATTCTTTGCTCATTTGTTTTGTTTCTTAAATTCCACATACAAGTGAAATCATATGATATTTGTCTTTCTTTGACTTATTTCACTTTAGCATTATGCACTGGCTCCATCCATGTTGTTGCAAATGGCAAGATTTCATTCCTTTTTATGGAGGAATAATATTCCATAGTGTGTGTGTGTGTACCACATCTTCTTTATCCATTCATCTTTTGATGGACATTTGGGCTACTTCCATAATTTGGCTATTGTAAAGGGGTGCATGTATCCCTTTGAATTAGTGTTTTTGTATTTTGGGGGTAACTACCCAGTAGTGCAATTATTTGATTCTAGACTAGTTCTGTTTTTAACTTTTTGAGGAACCTCCATATTGTTTTCCACAGTGGCTGCACCAGTTTGCATTCCCACCAACAGTGCATGAAGATTTCTTTTTCTCCACATCCTTGCCAACACATTGTTTCCGGAGTTTTTAATTTTAGCCATTTTGACATGTGTGAGGTGATACCTCATTATATATATAATATACCTATTTTGATTTGCATTTCCCTGATAGTGAATGATGTTGTGCATCCTTTCATGTGTCTGTTGGCCATCTGTATGTCTTCTTGAAGAAATTTCTGTTCATGTATTCTGTCCATTTTTTAATTGAATTATTTGGGGTTTTTTTTGTTTTTTGGGGAGTTTTAGTGTTGAGTTGCCTAAGTTCTTGATATATTTTGGCTACTTACCCTTTATCAGATATGTCATTTGCAAATATCTTCTCCCATTCATTAGGTTGTCTCTTAGTTTTGTTGGTTGTTTCCTTTGCTGTGCAGAAGTTCTTATTTTGATGTAGTACCAATAGTTTATTTTTGCTTTTGTTTCCTTTGCCTCAGGAGACATTTTGTAGAAAAATGTTATATGGTCAATGTCAGAGAAATGCATAATGCTGTATTCTAGGGTTCTTATGGTTTCAGGTCACACATTTAGGTCTTTAATCAATTTTGAGTTTATTTTTCGGTATGGTGTAAGAAAGTGGTCCAGTTTCATTCTTTTCAATGTAGATATCCAGCTTGCCCGACACCATTTGTTGAAGATATGTCTCTTTCCCATTGGATATTCTTGCATCTTTTGTCAAAGATTAATTGACCACATAATTGTGGGTTTATTACTGGACTCTGTATTCTGTTCCATTGATCTTTGTGTCTTTTTTTTTCCCCCACCAGTACCATAATGTTTTGATTACTGCAGCTTTATAATATAACTTGAAGTCTGGAATTGTCATACTTCCACTTTTGTTTTTCTTTATCAAGATTGCTTTGGCTGTTCGAAGTCTTTTGTGGTTCCATACAAATTTAAAGATTGTTTATTCCAGTTCTGTGAAAAATACTTTTGGTATTTTGATAGGGATTACATTAAATCTGTAGATTGCTTTGGGTAGTATAGACATTTTAACAATGTTAGTTTTTCCAGTCCATGAGCATAGGATGTTTTTCCATTACTTTGCATTGTCTAGAATTTCTTTCATCTATGTTTTCTAGTTTTCAGAGTGTAAGTCTTTCATCTCTTTAGTTAAGTTTATTCCTAGATATTTTACTGCTTTGGGTGTAATTGTAAATGTGATTATTTTCTTAATTTTACTTTCTTCTGCTTCATTTTTAGTGTATAGGAATGTAACAGATTTTTGTACATTGATTCTGTATCCTAAATTCAGATACTGAATTTGTTTATTAGTTCTAGTAGTTTTTTGGTGGAGTTTCAGTTAATCTGCAAATAGTGTAAGTTTTACTTCTTCCTTACCAATTTGGATGCTTTTTATTTCTTTATGTTGTCTGTTTGCCGTGGCTAGGACTTCCAATATTATGTTGAATAGAAGTAGTGAGAGTGGACATTCTTATCTTGTTCCTGATCTTAGGGGAAAAGCTCTCTGTTTTTCCACGTTGAGTATGATGTTAGCTGTGAGTTTTTCCTATATGGCCTTTATTATGTTGAGGTATGTTCCTCTAGACCTACCCAGTTGAGTGTTTTTATCCTGAATGGATATTGTACTTTTTCAGTGCTTTTTTCTGAATCTATTGAAGTGATGGTTTTTATTCTTTCTCTTATTGGTGTCTCAGGTAAAGCATTACTTTTAGTACAAGAAAACTGGTTATAATTGCAAGGTTATATCATATCAGCCTTTGAATTATATCCATAGCTATAAATTTAGGTATTCATTTTTGTTTATGTTTAGATTACTCAACCCTGAAAGCGTGAACTTTATTACTTATGATTTTTCTTACTTTAATGTACTTTTACATGAATTCTTCTTAGTGAGTTTTTAATGGTATGTGAAATTTGGTATTTTAATTTAATATGAAATAATGAAATAGGCATGTAAGTTCTTTTATAAATTACAAAAATGTTTTAAATACTTGGCCTTAAAGATTGTTTCTGAAAGTTTCTAACATTTGACCTTAGGAGAAGAAAGAAACACCAGCCAGAAAAGTAGGCAATTGAAGAAAATTCTTCTTTTTGAAGTTTGATTTTATATAAATCTTACTTCACATAAAACTATAGTTTATCCATTATTTTAAAACTGGAAGAGATATCACACCATGGGAATATGTTTTATACCAAGTTAATAAATAAAAGCAAAGTTATTTCATTTTTCATTGTGACTCATTTATTATTTACTGCAGTTTTCATTTTTTGAGTTATGAATGTATGTGAATATTAATGACCAACTGCAAAATTGTTAAATTGCAAAAATAGTGATTACATTAAAGACAAAATAGAGAGTAAAAGATTAACTCTTTGCTTGAAGTAGTCAAGGGAAGAATAGCCAGGAAATGGAAAAGATCCCAGATTAAGAAATCCTTTTTAGAAACACATTAAAAAAGAGTGATTCTAGTTGAAGAAATGCATGGTAAGTCAGTAATGTATCTTCTTATCTGAATAAAAGATACTACATTATTTTCTGTTTGCTGTACAACTAGATCTTGATGAGGGCCAAAAGTATTATATGCCATATTTTTAACTGTATGTGGTTTATGGTCATTTTACTCTCTTACAACAAATCACTAACAACTAAGGAAATATGAATATTTTATGTTTTTAGTAAGGAGAGTTTAGGTATAATTTTCTAGTGTAATAGTCGTATGATGGGCTATATAATACAGCAAATCTTTATTCTCTAAGTTTTTTAATAGAAGCTAATAGTATTCAGAGCCTTCTGTTGATAGATACATTCACTTGGAAATTTGGGCTGTTTTACTATCGCTTAAAAAACAAACAACGCATTGTATAACTCTTTGAGATTTATGAAAGCTTAGGTAGAACAAACATTTTTTTTTTCCTCTGTAGTTATATAGGGCTGTTGGGGCAGTAGTAGAGAATACTGTGTGACAGTCATGATCCTACACATCGGTGATTCACGTCTTAAGTAAAAGAAGAAGTCCATGTATTGAATGTAGGTGGACCCATTAGAATATTTGTAGAGTATTCGAATATAAAATTCATACTGCCATGATATATCATACTACTTTGGTTAAACATTATTAGTTTAAAGTTAGATTTGGAACATTTTGTACAGTCATGTCATACTTCGACTGCACTCATTTTCAGGTCTCATTCATACATATAGTCAACACTTTTAATTATTATGTTGCAAACATTGTGGTATCTCCTAATAATGGCAGAAATTTAGTCCCTGCCCTCAGAATCTCATTATTTTGTGATAGAGACCGATAAGTAAATGTAAAATTACAATTTTTCGTAAGTGCTGTAATAGAGGTATGTTCAGTGTCTGGGGGAGTACATCTATTCAGTGACCTTAAAAAAAGTAAAGATAGCTATGTCAGATCAAAAGGGAATAATCATAAAATGAACTAAAGGCAATATTATATGATAATTCAACTTTTAAAAAATATCAGTTCTTCAATTGTTAATTGAATTGGTTTTTGTTTATTTTGTATAAAATAACTACTAGAAGTTATTTTATATGAAACAGAATGAACTCATTTATGCTTTGTTGTGCTGTGAATGTCTCTAATAGTATGCATGCTGATACTTTTGGTTCATTAACCATGCTTTTTCTTTCTTTTTCTTTTTCTTTTTTTCTTTTTAAAACTTGATTGATTTACTACCTGATTAAAGCATGGGATTTTAACAGTATACATAAACTTTTTACATAGAAAACTTTACATAGCATTTCATATTATATGATTCTGCTAGTTCTTTAAAAAAATGTATGCATCCATTGGGCAAGGAATACTTTTCATTAAATTATCAATATTAAATGCACTTAATCATCATGTAGATTAAACAAATGTAGCTAACTTTCAGACATTTTAAGTAGGTAAAACATACACTTTGCACATAAAGAAATATTTGGTGGAAATATGCAGATAAAATGTTTAAAAAATTTGAATACTGAAAAAAACTACACCTATGATGAGTGTCTTTTTCTGAGAACAAGGATTTCCAGATACATTCATTCTTTTAAATATTTAGCTTTGGTTTCTTTGTTTCTCAAACTACAAAGCTGCTGATAGCGAAACTCCAGGATTTCACATGAGTTCAGGCTATGTCTACCTTAACACAAATGTTAAAACATACACTATTAAGATCCCAGCTTCTGTGTCAACCAGTTCTAGACTGGGCTATCCATAAAGTAGCTATTGACCCCATGTGACTTTTGAGTACTTGAAAGGGGACTAGTTGAAATTGAGATGATTTATAACCTCAGAGACAGTCCTTTAAAAAAAAGTAAAATGACTCAATTTTTGTATTGATTACATATTGAAATGATAATATTTTATATAAATAAAATGCTTGTTAAGCTTAATTTCGTTTGTTTCTTTTTACCTTTTTTAACGTGGCTGCTAGAAAATTTTTAATTATTTATGTGGCTCACATTTTATTTCCATTGGACATTACTGTTTTATACCGATGTTTCTCAAACTGTAGGTACATAAAAATTATTTGGAAGGATTGTTAGAACACAAGTACTTGGGTTCTATCCTCAGAGATTCTGATTCAGTAGTTTTGTGTGGGGCTCAAAAATTTGCATTTTTAATAAGCTCCCAGTGGATGCCGATGTGCTAATCTATGGATCACATTTTAAGTAACAAGGTTCTAATGTGGACAGTTATCTTTTCAGTGGGGTTGAAATGATGTCTAGGATGAATCAAAGGCCATATCAGTGTTCACCCAATCTGTTACTTGGTATAGTCTATAAATAAGATACTGTCATACCGTGTAGAGAAACTTAAAATTATGAATTTTGTGCTAGACCTTTGAAGAAAAATTTGTGGAATTTTGTCAAAGACTAACTTTTTAAAAATGAGTGTATTTGTTATCGTATAAATAGGAAAATAAAGAGAAAATTAAAAGCAACTGTTTGTCAAATAGGAAAGTAAGATTCAGTCTATCATTTCTAAGACCACAGAATTTACTTACACATCTAAAGAAAGGAGAGG
This sequence comes from Ursus arctos, assembly GCF_023065955.2. Classification (NCBI taxonomy): domain Eukaryota; kingdom Metazoa; phylum Chordata; class Mammalia; order Carnivora; family Ursidae; genus Ursus; species Ursus arctos. The sequence goes on from NW_026623111.1 coordinate 77,677,600, forward strand.
AGGAAATTTAGTAAAAAAACAACAATAACATATAGTTGTAAAGGTATAAAGCTGTGACACAGAGAGACCTTTTATCTGACACAAAGAGCTTTTATCTAAAGTATTTGCTTTCTTCTTGGATATTTTTCCTCATTTCTGTATTTTTTTTATTTTTATTTTTTATTTTAGGGAGAGCAGAAGTGGGAGGGGCAGGGAGAAGGAGAGAGAATCACAAGCAGAATCCATGCTAAGCATGGAGCCCTATGTGGGGCTCGACCTCACAACCTGAAGATCACAACCTGAGTGGAGACCAATAGTGAGATGCTCAAACTACTGTACCACCCAGGCACCCCTCATTTCTGTATTCTTAAAAACAGTTAAACAGGGGATGATGAAAGATAAGGTAGAGAGAAGTCAGAGGAGGGGGACAATAGTGGAGGATGGAAGAGAATAGTAAATAATAATAAAAAGCAATGAGGACATAGAAGATTGTATTTAAGGTTGGGAACAATTCCTTAGTGTCTTCTATGATACTTGCAGACTTGTTGGGCTAACTGTTTTCAGGGCCAAGGAAGGATTTATTCATGGTTTTACCTTAGCAAATAGCAATAGCTGGTTTTACCTTAGCATATAGTTACTCAGGCTTAATGAAGAGCCCCAGTCTTTTAAAGAAAATCTTTTTTTTCTTTTCCTTTCTTTTTCTTTTTCTTTTTCTTTTTCTTTTTCTTTTTCTTTTCATTTTCTTTCCCTTCCTTCCTTCCTTCCTTCCTTCCTTCCTTCCTTCCTTCCTGATAGCCCTAAGACTAGAAAATACTTTTTAATACTGATCCTTAATCTTTATCCTTGCCATTGCCACTCATTGGTCCTATTTCTAGCTCCTGGATAAACAAACAGTATGTTTCCTCTCTAACAGATCTTCTGTATTTGGGGATAATTGTCATATTTCTTATTTCCTCAGTTGGCCCTTGTATGATGCCAAAGAGACAGTAGTATGTTGATAAAAAGTAGTAGAGCAAAGGTTGAGAATATTTTTTCCTACTATCTGTATGGTGTGTGTGTGTTCTTATTTGGAAGTACTTGTTTAAGAGGATAAGATGATCGTCTTTTCTAGGGGCAGAGGTATATTAGGGTTCTCAAGAGAAATAGAACCAATAGGATGTATGTGTGAGTGTGTATGCCTATACATATATATGTGTGTGTGTGTGTGTGTGCAGGGATGAGCGATACTTATTTTAAGGAATTGGCTCACTTGATTATGGGGCCCGGCAGATCTAAAATCTGCAGGGTGGGCTGGAAGGATGGCAACCCAGAGAAGAGCTGATATTGCTGTTCAAATCTGAAGGTGGTCTGTTGGCAAAATTTCCTCTTGCTGGGGTCGGGGACGTGTGTGGTGGGGGGATGGGGAGAAAGGGTTAAGGAGGTTAGTCTTGTTTTATTCAGGCCTTCATCTGTTTAGATAACGTCTAGCCACATGATAGAGGGCAATTTGCTTTACTCACACTCTATGCGTTTAAATGTTAATCTCATCCAAAAACATCCTCACAGAAACATTCAGAATAATGTTTGAACAAATACCTGGGCACCATGGCCCAGCCAAGTTGACACATAAAAGTAACCATCACAAGTGGAATATATATTCTAAAGTATCAAAATGGATTGTGTGGCAATAATATTATGTTTTTGGGATAACTACTAGTGAGGAATGATGCCATTAGTATTAGAACTTTCCACACAAGAATCTATAATTGATTTTACTGAGCTTTTCCATGACCTATTTTTTTTTTTTTTAAAGATTTTATTTATTTATCTGACAGAGATAGAGACAGCCAGCGAGAGGGAGAACACAAGCAGGGGGAGTGGGAGAGGAAGAAGCAGGCTCATAGCGGAGGAGCCTGATGTGGGGCTCGATCCCGTAACGCCAGGATCACGCCCTGAGCCGAAGGCAGACGCCCAACCGCTGTGCCACCCAGGCGCCCCTCCATGACCTATTTTTTAATATTCATTGGGATAAATCCCAAAATGAAGCTCGAGGCAGAGTAATGTTTTTTTTTTTTTTTTTTTAAAGACATAGATTCAAAGTCTAGGTTTTAGCACACAGTGTTCTGTGAGGTGAGTTCATTTTAGATGCATGTAATTTTCTCTTCCCATAGTTAAGTATTACACATCTTTTCTATTCATTGTACTAAAGAAGCAAACAGAATGTTTTCATTTGGCTCATAATAACTTAGTTATGGATTGATCATCTTTTCTTTCTGATGTGTGCATGTGGGAAGGATAATATAAAGGCCAGGTAATTTTCTGCAATGCTTTCTGAAGGTTTAAAGAACATTTTTGCATACGTTTGCTTTTGAAAACATGTAACCTAAGGCCCGATTAGCTTAATGCAAAGTGAAAACTTCAAGTCTCTGCATGAGCTAGTGATAGGTAATTCTACAAGAAAACTTCCATTCTTGGTGTGAGAATTCCTAAAATATAAGGCAGTCTCCTTATAAACTCAGTCCTCTTTTCTGTTAAAAGTAATTGCAACTGCTACAACATCAATAAATTTAACCTGGTGCTCCATCTTTAGTATTCTTTTTTTTTTTTTTTTAAGATTTTTTAATTTATTTATTTGACAGAGATAGCCAGCGAGAGAGGGAACACAAGCAGGGGAGTGGGAGAGGAAGAAGCAGGCTCCCAGCGGAGGAGCCCGATGTGGGACTCGATCCCGGAACGCCGGGATCACGCCCTGAGCCGAAGGCAGACGCTTAACAACTGCGCTACCCAGGCGTCCCTCCATCTTTAGTATTCTATAACGGTTGTTTATATATCGCTCTGAACTTAGCATATATTGTTTATCCCTTTTTCATTTGTATTCAGCTACAGACTCTTTAAGGGCAAGGCAGTTCTTCAACTAGCATTAATTGGGTACCACCATACATTAGTTGGTACTTTGCCCTGGAGAGTAGATAGATAAGTAGTGGATACATTTTAATACAGTATAATACATTATGTAATAGAGCTGATTCCTAAGTACTGGGGAAACAGAGAGCTAGAGTCAAGTCCTATTGTAAGAGTCTTTCAAAGTGTCACATAGGGACTGACATTTCATCTGGAACTTAATGGATAAATGAGTGTTTTATGGGTGTATACTTCTTGTTCTACTTGCCTCCTCTTCAGACCTTGAATAATACCAACCATCTACCTATTCCACTTCCCAATTCTGGTAGCCTTCCACTGTTGGCAAAAAAATATCACCCAGTGTTATGGATTGTTGTTATTACAACTTAGGGTCTCTAGCCTTAGCTGGTAATACTTTTACATATTCCTCTTTTGTAGAATATATTTTTCTCCTTCTCTGCTTAGAATATGCTTGATTGCCCTTCAAAACTTGGCTCACATGTTACCTTCTTATTGAAAAATTCTATGATCTTTACAGAGCTGTGATTGCTTCTCACTATATAGATTGTACATAACCTCATTGTGGTATCAGTCACATTGAATTGTGGTAATTTATTAACCTCTCTCTTTCTAGACAGCTTTCTGAGAATGTGATTTGTATCCTATTTATCTTTTATTCCCAACATAATAAAGACTCAGTAAGAATAAATTTTTTGGAATGATCTCATCTATTCCCAAGTCTTCAACTACCAAAAAGGTGCTAAGAACTTGGGAAACAGTTACAACATTGTGTGCGAGTATTGGGGGAGAGGTGTGAATTTGACAAGCAGAATCATCATGCTGGATTTTGAAAATACTGTGCACTTACCCAGGTAATATGAGGGCCTAAGGTTTAGGAGAAGAACATCCCAAGCAAAAGAAACACTGTACATAAAATCACAGTGGTAGGAGGAAATGTATAGTTCAATTAGAAACTGAAATGTTTGGTATGGCCAGCAAAAAAAAGGGTACGTTCAGGGAAGGGGCAAGAGATGATAAATGGAAAAGGGAGTAAGGGTTCAACTTATGAAAGGAATTTTATGCCATGTGTTTTTGTCTGCTTAGGCTGCTATAACAAAATACCCCAGACCGGATGGCATTTCTCATAGTTCTGCAGGTTGGAAAGTCCAAGTCAAGGCATTGGCAGATTCAGTGTCTGGTGAGACCTGCTTCCTGATTCATAGACAGCTGTCTTTTTGCTGGAACCTCACATGGTAGAAAAAGCCAGGCATCTTTCTGGAGTCTCTTTTGTAAGGGCACAAATCTTATTTGTGGGAACCAGCCCCCTATGACCTAATCTTGTCCCAAAGGCCCCACCTCCTAACAGCATCACACTGGGGTTAGGTTTCAGAATACGAATGGCAGGGTGGGGAGAGGGGCACAAACATTCCATCTGTAGTACCATGCTAGGGAAACTAGCAAAAGCAAATAAAAATCAGATTTGTGTTTTGAAAAAATCATTGTGGTAGCAGACTAAAAGAGGAGTTGGGGGATAGCCAAGAAGAAAGAGGAGGAGGACGACAGTTTTTCTCAGAAACCAGGAGTTAAGGATAGGTAATGTCATAGAGAAGTTTCGGTGTGAAGGAATGAAATACTTGCACTCTGAATTGTCAGGAAAGGTTATCTGTTGACCATGATGGAGAATATGAGAATATGGCAAATATAGAGAAGAGTAAATGTATAGAATTACTGGCTTAGGAAATGTGAAAGGGAAATGACTAGAGATAAATAAAAGGACTACTGAGCAATGTTGAAGGTCCAATTAAGATTGTAAAATGTGAATTTGTGGAGCTAGCTCTATCATATTTAATAACATTTTAAAATTGAAGAGCAGGAAGAAATATATGACTGGGTTCATCTAGTGTCAGGGATTGAATGACAAGGTGAAATAGATAAGGTTTTAGGAAATTGAGGTAATACTAGAATTGCTGAAATCATTGATCATTGTATTCAGAGTAGGTAAAATCAGTCATGGAAAGGGCTGATAGGTTGGGAAAAGAAGGAGGAGTTGAATGAATACGTACTAATAAGGAAATAAAATACATGATAAAATAGAAGAATGTGATCAGAAAGTGATTTCCAGATTTAAACTTTCAACTGTGTAGCAGCTCTACGTGATGAAGGGGCTGGTGCCCTGCATTTTATGTGTGGTGGACTGTTAAAGAGCAGTGGAGAATTAGGCCATTTATTGAAGTCAGGGAATGTGAGGCCAAGTTATTAGCCACTTTATGTAGATTCACAGTTATTCAGAACAATGGCAGGAATTGGAGGGAAGAGAGAATTCAAGAATAAAATCCAGTGTTCTTGAAGATTGGAATACTAGTGATGAGAAAAGTGTCACCGGATGGTAGAAGTTGAAAAGATAGAAATTGTTTTTGAGTAAAGCCAGAGGACAAATGGTTTGCAAAAGATATTTTTGAGCTAAGAAAATACCAGCTCAAGCTCCAAGCCCTGAGTCTTGGAGTAGAAGGGGAGGAAAAGAGAGTTGAGGAGTTGTGCTTAAGAGCACTTCAAGGGAAGTCTCCGGAGAAGGATTCCAGCGACAGTGAAGGTAGGGAGGTAGGGTTCTAGGAGGGTCTGGTGTTTGTATACAATAGTTAAGGGATCCAAAGGGCACAGTAAAGAAGGGTACAGATGAGGTCTGAAGAAGTTTTGGGATGGGAAAGTTTTTTAACTGACCATCTCACAATTATTCTTTTCCCAGTTACCTTGTTCTGTATCACTTGGGAAATTGTCATCCATTTTTCTAATTTTATCATCTTTTTTCAAACTCTCTGCTTAGCAGAGTGAATTCTTCTTTGACTAATATTTCCCCTTTTTTTCTCCTGGATTAGGCACTATTAAAAGACCTCCATCCTATTTTTTTCTCTTACCACTTAGGTAGGACCACCCTGTGGTGCCCTGCTTTCTCTCTTAGGACATTTTGCCTTGACCTTTACCCCTGTTGGTTTGTAGAATTTTTGTAATTTGATATTTGTCTTTAGTACTATGGAGACCTAAGCACTTACCTCAGTGGCATGATATCTGGTAAATCTAGGACCAACTGGAAAAACTTTCAGCACTCATTTTAGGGTGCTACATATTACCATTCCCTACAGTCTGCAAAGAGCATTTTTAGTTTTTAGAGCACAAACACCCTTTTCTCCCTCCTTTTCTCATTACACAGAGCTCCTCCTTGAGAGAAGCCATGAAATTTGAGAGAGCTGACCCTCATCTCTACACCCAAGGTTATGGCGTCTATTCACTGAAATTGCTTCAGGCCTAAACTGATCAATACATGGCATGGCATCCATCTGGCCAAATAATTAAGTCAGATTGGTTCAGTTCATGTGGGCCTTGGTACTTTTGGTCTTTATTTTGAGATGGGGAGAGAAGAGACTTCTGTGTTGCTCTCCTGTAAAACATGGAACTGGTACAACCATTTTTCCTGCATGATACAAGCTTATCTGATAATGTTAACACACAGAAAGAATTGAGGAAAGCTCACAGTAATGGAGCAGGAGCAGGAAACCATTCATGAAGCTCACTGTACTTTCGGATTTTACAATTAGCGAATTGTAAGCTAGTACATTCATCTATTGGAATATAATATTGGAGTATACAGTAGTTTCTGTTACTTGTAGTATGTCTTCATATATACAGGTTTAAAATAGATTTTCTGTTTATAAAATAATTCCAGCATATGGTATAGAACTTAAAAATACAGAAAACAGGGACGCCTGGGTAGCTCAGGATTCCTACTGAATCCTACAGATGTTAAATCTCTTTAGCTTTCTTTTTTTTTTTTTTTAAAGATTATTTATTTATTTATTTGACAGAGATAGAGACAGCCAGTGAGAGAGGGAACACAAGCAGGGGGAGTGGGAGAGGAAGAAGCAGGCTCATAGAGGAGGAGCCTGACGTGGGGCTCGAACCCGGAATGCCGGGATCACGCCCTGAGCCGAAGGCAGACGCTTTAACCGCTGTGCCACCCAGGCGCCCCCTCTTTAGCTTTCTTTATGTTTTCACCTAAGGTATTTGACAGTAGGGTGGAGATGGGTCTTGCACTGAAAATATTCCTTCAGTGTGCTTTATATAACCTCATTGTCTTAATTTGTAGTGAAGAAATCCACATTTACTGGACGCCTGGGTGGCTCAATTGGTTAAGCATCTGCCTCCGGCCCAGGTCATGATTCCAGGGTCCTGGGATCGAGTCCTGCATTGGGCTTCTTGCTCATCAGGGAATCTGCTTCTCCCTCTGCCTGCTGCTCCCCCTGTTTGTGCTCTCTCTCTTTCTTTCTGACGAGTAAATAAAGTCTTTAAAAAAAAAATCCACATTTACTATAGGGGCCATATTTTCAGTACTTTCGACTTTTAAGTGAATATTCTGGTTATATACTCAGCTTTTACTACAGTCACTAAAATACTTCCTCCTGGTGTTTACTTTCTCAGTAAATATCTTTATTTTTTAACCACAGAACTCTTAATTTTTTAGCAACTATTTTATGACCTAGTTAGTTGTAATTTTAAAGAAGGTAGTCAAACTAGTAGATCTCCCTGCTTATTCTTGCAGTGATTTCCAAACACATAACTTCTCCCACTCCACAGCTTTCATTATCCCTGGAATTGAAATGACTGCAAGACTATCAAAATCATTTATTGTAATTTTATAAAATGACTGTCACAACTTACTCTTTTAGTAAGACTTGTTTCTGATAGTGAGTCATTGTGTAAATGGGTCTTTGTTCTGCCCTCTTTCTTTTCATGACTGCATGCATTTTCTTTCCTGCATCTCATGTTCCTTTTCTTTGCTTAAAATCCTTACTGGAGGAAAAAGGTTCTTACCAGTGAAAGAAATACCATTTTATTTATTTTCTATTCCCTACTTCATATACTTCCATTTGTCAGGCCCTTACTTTAATCTTATACTTAGCATATTCTTCTTACACATTTTAAATCTATTTTAAACCTGCTTCACTTTCTCTATACTTAGTTCCTTTTCTTTCCTTCAGTCACTGCTTCAATTTATGTATCTCAAAATACTACACATTCCCTTATCACTCAGTTGTATTACTTCAGTTCTTACTCTTGCAAAATATCTCAAATAAAAATATTTCTTGCAAAATATCTCAAATAAAAATATTTCTCGCAAAATACCATGGTGAATCTAGTCACGGTATTGTCATCACCACGTATCTTTAAATAAGTTGTGGTAGAAAGAGCACTAGACTGTAGGAACCAGAAAAACTGGATTCTTTTTCCTTTTCCAATATAATCTTGTTGTGCGGCTTTATTTGTAATGTGAAGAAAACATGACCTATAATGCTGTTTCACATGACTTTTTAAAAATGATGAGCTTAAATAAATAAATAAAATGATGAGATTATATGTTTGAAATTGCTTTGAAATTTTAAAAAGTGCTCTCAATATAAATTTAAGGTGGTTATGTTGGTCAGATATCATTAGGAGGATTGAATGGCTTTTAATCAGCTATCTTTAAGTGAGGACACAGACTCTGAGCAGGAATTACCTAAAGTGAGGGGTGGTGGCATTTCAGAGAGGACACGTGCAGTAGGGAGGTATAAGATAAGATTGATTTGTATTATTACAAGTAATTTAGTGTGGCTAGAGTAGAGGATGTCAGTGGGGGAGCATCAGGAGACAGGTTGGGAAATATGGCAGATGTGCTTGACTTTCATTAAATGTTATAGTGGATCATTTAAAGATTTAAGTAGAGGAGTGACATGAAGTTTACATTTTCAGAGGTTTATTTTGTTATCATTGTAGATGACAGATGGGGGATGGGAGTGGAGTTAGGGAGAGTCTTGAGGAGGCTACTGGATTTAATAAAGGTCAGAACTGAGAACTTTAACATGGTTATAGAAAGGATAGATACAAAAGATGCTAGTGAGATGGAATCTATAGAAGCTGCACTCTGATTAAATGTGGGTGGTAGAAAGGCATTTACTAAAGGCAAGTTTATAATCATTCTAGGGCTTCTGGCTTCGACGGATTCCCTGCCATTCAATAGATAGAGACTAGAATGAATTTGAGGGGAAAAGGGTAAATTTGATTTTGGGAATATTAAATTTGAGATATTTATGGCATATCCAAGTATAAATTCTTTGTTTCCAGTTGGATAAAAGAAGAGAGGATTTGGGACTTGGGTGTACTATGCCCACATTTGATGAAATGATGCCCTGCATTTGGGTTAGATCTCTTAGGCACATGGTCAGGTCTTTTGTTACACCCTATTATAAAAATCCACCCCTTGAGAAGTAATACATAGTTCCCTAGGGAACAAGACACATGGCCCTTTGAGCCATGAGTCATATTCCTGGTCCTTGCAGTCAATCCAAAATCTGAGTCTTTCCCTCATAGTCTGTCATAAGGATCCCTTGGACATGTAATGTAAAGACACCAGTTCTTTATTGTTTCTATAACTCTAAGTGAAACTGCAAATACTTTTTATTACTCTAAAACAATACTATCAATCTAATCTAAATACATTTTTAATCTAATAGAGTTATAGTAATAGTCATTTTTGTTTTTCTAACTTGGAGTTTGCTATAAAATGGTTATCAGATGTTTTCCATTAATTTATTCTCAAGTAGCCTATCTGCTGTCATAATAATAACATAAATTCAGCTTATCTTAGTAGCATACCTGAAAACCTCCTTTTGGTGTTTAACTGTAAAACCAGTTATTTTAATGTATTTACTTAGCAGCTTTGTTGTGAACTTTAGCCTTTCTAGAAGGACTTATGGGTTCCTTCTCATTCCACTTACTCTCTTCCACTGGGTTATTTATTGGCCTTGAGAAGTTCTGAGTAGTGCTTTAACTTCTCCTAGATGGCATTGTATGGCATCGGCATTGTATGGCATCTTGTTTTACTCTTCTTTCAAGTTTCTCTGACCTGATTGCCCACTTTTCTTGTTCTTTCTTTCAGTGGCAGTTTCATAACTAAGTTGCCACCTTGCCATCAGGAAGTGAGGTGGAATGTGGACATAGGACTGCAGAGACACAATGAGTGCTTGCAAAACTGCAAGGCCACTGTGATGGATATGACTCCTGTAGTCGTGCCCACAATATTATTGTAGAATAGCGATTGTCGTTCATATGTGGGTCCTTCAAAATTCAAGGACTGCCAGCTGCCTATTATTTGTAGGCATACTCAAACATTTTTATGACTGCACCTAAATGTGAAGGGGAAGAAAAGATACTGAATTGATTCCTACAAACATTTAAAAGGAGTGTAGTTAAAATGTCAATAGTAGTCTGGCTAAAGATAATGAAAAGTCTGCCTTTTTTTTTTTTAAAGACTCCTGATCACAGTGCATGATTTCTTTACAAGCAGTCAATCATTTAGATTGCAAATGCTAACCACTGACTACTTCTTAATGTTCTTTTAAAATTATTTCAAGAGTGCTCACAGATATCTGAGAACATCTTTTAGTTCACAGATAGATATACCTTTTGAGATGCAGTAGAATGCCAGTGCAGAAAGTATATATGAAATGAGACTGCAACTTTGTAATTATTTATTGTACAGTGGCATTTTAGTGATAAGCTGTTTTTGGTTATGTTTTTATGCCAAAGGAAAGAAGATAATTCCCGGCTGTTTAATTTAATTTGCAACTTACATAGAAATCCATGTGCTGGCAGGTTAATAGAATTCCTGTTAGATTTTTCTAAATTGTATATCAGATACATGTAAAAAAACAGATTATGATTTTCCCTTTTATTTCTCTAATAATAGGATTAAAAAAATACTGTTCCTAAATCTTCATTTTAGCACAGCTATTTTTCCCAATTCCTTGGATTATAACCTGTGGCAAGTTTCATCAGAATGTAAGGGGTTGGTATTGTTTGTTTTCTTTTTCCCCCCTTACCCCTGGTAGTTCAGCTCTGATGTTAAGTCATTCTTTCAGTTATGGTTAAAATGAGACATGCATGGGTGATTTGCACTTAACTGCTCGCCTCCACACACACAAATGCCTCAGCTTCACATCTAATCATGATTCATGCCTTACGCCAGACTCTTGCTGTCATCCCAGCATCAGCAGATGGTGGGACAAGACCCCTGGGGCAGTCTGCCCCAGCATTCTGGGGTTATACATCTTCTGGTAGCAATGGTCAGAAAAGGAAGAATTTTAACATGGCAAATTGAGTTCAGTTCTTTTTGGCTTCTTGGAGGAAAAAAATCAATTAATGGAAATTTAGTGTCTGATTTTCAGATGGTACCTTAAAAACTTATTTTTTAGTCCAAGAAACAAAAGTAAAATGTCACATTATATTTTATAAATATGCTTGCTGACAGCGTCTGTGTTTAAGTCCCATCATGGGTAGTTTCTGTTTGTAATAATCTGAATTATGAGAAACATAGTAGGAAACTGCCCATAGGAGGACAGGTTTTCTATATTCATGCTTAACTAAGCTTTCTGTTCTTAAAAAAAAAAAAAAATACCGGTGGATGCCAGGTAAACCACATGTCATTTTGTTAGTGATAGAATCTGAAGTTGCTGTTTATGCTCTGTGATTAGTATGATTGGTGACTTTAGACAAGTTTACTTCATCTTTCTGGGCTCTTTCTTCACTTAATAAATAAGTGAAGAATATCCTTCAAAATATCTTTTTTATTTTACTACATAAATATAAGAAACTAAAATAGTATTTGCTGTATGAAAATGTACCAGGCTTATGGTAGCAACAGGAAATGCATGGATGGAGTTTCAACATCGGATAATCTTGGTTACTCAAGCTATAGTACTCATGTCTTAGGTGAGCACACACACACATTTAATGAGTTGCAAATAACTTTTTTTAAAGTAATAAATCCACATAAGTATAATTTTCCATATAATTTTCTATTTCTTCAGCCATTTCACAGTTCTAGCTTCTTTTGATGAAGTTAAGGTTCTTTAGCTCAGAATCCTGCATAGTCAAGGGGTGCACAGAACAGTGTTTTTAACTTTTTTGACCAGAACCTATAATTAGAAATGCATTTTACATGGAGTAGTACATGTGCATACACATAGTTCAAACCAAAATTGCACTGTTTTACCGTACTATGGCAGAATATTTTTCTATCCTTTTGTTGTTGTTGCAGATGTTAATTCTGTTTCTCTTTTTAAGAAATTACTGGTTCTTGTTCACAAAGCCAGAGTTCCTAATGGATTGGGATCCATAATTTGAAAAGTACTGTACTAAAGAATCAGCACTTACTACAAAGAAATACATTCTTGGGGCACCTGGGTGGCACAGCGGTTAAGCGTCTGCCTTCGGCTCAGGGCGTGATCCCGGCGTTCCGGGATCTAGCCCCACATCAGGCTCCTCCGCTATGAGCCTGCTTCTTCCTCTCCCACTCCCCCTGCTTGTGTTCTCTCTCTCGCTGGCTGTCTCTGTCTCTGTCAAATAAATAAATAAAATCTTTAAAAAAAAAAAAAAGAAATACATTCTTTTTGGGGGGTAGTCTCTCAAATTATTAAAAATTATTTTCCTATTCTCTGTTGATCACATCAGCTGCCATTTACTTAACAAGTGGTCTTTAGAGTTCCCTCTTATTTGTATGTACATCCAAAGGCTGTAAAGGATATAGAGCACTGAATTTAAATTGAATGTTTTTGATGTAGCATTCTATGATTCATTGTTTGCATATAAAACCCAGTGCTCCACTACATCGAAAGCTAATGATGTACTGGTGACTAACATATAATAAAAAATAATAATAAAAAAAAATTAAAAAATAAATTGGATGTTTTAATGAGCTCTATAAATCTGTCTTTAAACACATGCCATTCCTCTTCATTGTTTAGAATCAAATAGTAATTTTAAGTTCTATGTCTTTGAGTTTTTTTTACTTCCATCATCATTCCAGTGTTCTTACTGTCTTTAATTGGTCATGCTTTCAATAACAGGTACATGAATGACTTGGTTTCACAGAATTGGTATTTTAACAAAGAAGAGAGAAAGAAGTAGGGGACTCTTACATTTCTGTATCAACAAATAGAATTCTGAATACCGTGGCCTTGTTGCCGCTTACTATTTCTCTTCTCCATTAGTAGTCATTTGAATGAGTTATATGAAAAACATAGTAGTTTTCAAAAGAGAGAGCACAGAGGGGGTTTGAATGAGTTATATGAAAAACATAGTAGTCATTGGAAATATAGTCTCTTTGTATGATTCCATATAAAATGACATAAAGTGAATTTTTTCCTTATTTAATTGTCATTAAAAATTGCTTTAGTACTGTAGGAAACCATAGAAATTATATATATAATGATATGTCATTAAAAATTCAGAAGGGGGGGCGCCTGGGTGGCTCAGTAAGTTAGGCTTCTGCCTGCGGCTCCGGTCATGATCTAGGGGTCCTGGGATCGAGCCCCACATCAAGCTCTCTGCTCGGTGGGGAGTCTGCTTCTCAGTCCCCCTCTGTGCTCTCTCTCTCTCAAATAAATAAAATCCTTTTAAAAAAAAAGAAGAAGAAAAAAAAATTCAGAAGGGAAGTAGATAAAAAGCATTCCTAGTCTGAACAGACCAGGTTGGAACTAACATTGAAAAGTAAATATGGTGTGCAAATGGCATATTCAGAAAAGATTCCTTTATAATCTGACTTTAGATAGACAAAACATTGTATCATAAAGTGTTTTGTGCAAATGAAAACTCAAGATAAAAGCAGCTTGTTGAACTAAAGATTATAAATATATTTATATTTATATAAATGTATATACTTGAATGTATATTGAACTAATTTCTGTTATGAATGGTGCAAATTCTTGAAGACTTTATTGTAGATAAAGTTGTCAGTATTAGTGTTGAAGGTTTTCATTTAAGTTCTTTGTATGTATCTCTTTCAGATATGGAAACGAGTGAAAAAATCCAAGGAAGTGGAATACTTCAGCTGTTTGCAAGTCTGTTGATTCCACAGTCTTCCTGCACAGCCAAAGTAGCTAACATCATAGCAGAAGTAGCCAAAAATGGTGAGGTTTTCCTCAAGAACTTTTCTGCTGGGAACATCTTCAGTTTTACACCTCACTTGTCAGTATGTTTTATTAATTTATGTTTTAATTTTGTAGATTAGACATTGTCCATTTCTTTCTGTTTTTCTTTTCTTTGCCTTTTTTCCCATATAATTGTTGCAAATGACTATAATAATAGTCATTCTATTCATACATTTCCATTCCTTCAGAGTAGAGTTAAAGGAAAATAGTGCTAGGTCCTGCTACACCTGTGTCATGTATGACTTTGGTAATAGGATTCTTGAGCTTGCCACTGAGTCATTCATCTTCATTGTCATAGGAGAGCTCACCTTTCTCAGTGTATATGTTGGTTTGTAATATACCCAGATAAACTTCCCCTTTTTTTCATTGGGTGGGGGTCTGACTTCAGCAGTGCAGCTGGAATAGATGTTTTGTTTTCTGCGCTCACCTACATGGGACACATTTATTTTTTAAGTCTCCATGTAAGAATACTATGGAAAAACAAAATGACAGCAAAACTTAGATTATATAAATAGCTAATCCATCCTTTTAGAGATGGTTTCTATCCAGTGAGAGATTCTTTGGAAGAACTGTATTTTAGCAGAAATATTTGCACATGATTTTAATTCAGTCTGGAGAAAAACACTGACTTCTTAAAGCAGTTTTTAAGCATAAGGGAAGGCCATACTTAATGTAATATCTTTAGTGTGCCTCAATTTTCGAAGTTTGATATTAGTTTTAGGTCTTTTATTTTAGCAATTTGCATATATTATACTTTAAAGAGAAGAAATTTAAAAAATTCTGGCTTCATTTGTGTAATCAGTATGGCAGGTGGCCTTGTAAAGTACCAGTATGTGTTGTTTTTGGCCCAGTAAAACAACTTGTTCGTGTGTGTTACCAAAAAAAATTGCAATGAAATTTTTTCATTTGCTTAGAGATTCTCAAAATGTCTTTCAAATTCCAATGAGGTTCTGTATTGGTAAATCATTTTTTGGTTGTTAAATGAAAACTGGCCACCTATTGTTTGTATGTCTTGTGTAAGCTACTGTAATTATGTAATCATTACACTGTGCTTTGGATTCAAGCTGGTCATAACTGTTCAGATTCCTAGTGGTATGGGAGTATTTAATGTGCTTCAAGCAAATTTGAACTGCTCTGAGTAGACAGTGATTACCTTGGGATAACCAAGAACTGAAGCAGATCTAGTTTGAGAATGGAACCCCTCTAGACGGTGTTTGTTGCTAGACCAACCACTACCTGAATCTTCTTAGATGCAATACAGCTTGATTTTCAAGATCAGGTGGTTCATTTTTAACTTCATGGGAATTACAGTATAGATTTCCAGAAATCATTTTTTTTTCTTAAAACCTCTTCTCTTAAGAATGAGTCTATGTACTAACTATAACATAGATTCAGAAATTTCAGATAGTAAATTTCTGTGAAGTGAATTGCCATTCCTCTATGGTCTTACTTAATAATATCAGTCCTTATAATACTTTGTCACAGTTTCGTGATAATTCTCCTGCTATAGATTGCTGCTACTAATACTCTAATAGATGACAGCTACATTCTAAAGACATAGTAGAATTTTTAGAATTGATGCTTCTAATCAGGGGCTTGTTAAGGGCATATCACTAACCTCTACTGATTAAAATAAATGGAATACATTTAAATACTTATTTCTTGCTTAGTCACCACATTGTTTTTGTAAGTGATTGCCTGAGAAAGTGAATTAGAATCTTCTTTTAAAAACAAATAATATCTTCAGAAATACAGCACGACCCAACAGAGTACATTGATTGGGCTTGTCTTTCTTCTTGTTAGGAGCTTGACAATGAGAAAAAGATTGTATGAACCAGAATTAAAAAGAGATTGGAAGTTGATTTGTTTGTCGTCACTCTGCTGTGCATTTTATGTAACTACAAAGGAGAAATATTAGCATATACTTCTTAGATTCAGATTAATCTTAAAATGTAATTACGTTTACACTTACACATACAGAAAACCCTCTAAAAACTAACATATCTGACTGTGTACTAATGCTCAAAATCCAGAGGATTAGCAAGAAGTTTCATGGGCAAGTTTAATGTAGGAGCATAGCTATGAGCATAAATTATAGTAAAAGGTTACAATACCTTTAAATAAAGTAATCCCCTGTATAATATACTTAAGACTGATATGAGACAAAGGAAAAATAAGCAAGATAGGAAGTATCTATGAATAGTTCCTCCTTTTCAGAATTATACTCTCAAGGTATAATCATAATAATAATTCCTAAAACTAGGTGCTGCTATTAATATGCCTACATTGTGCCAGGTGTTATGTACATTATTTCAAATTCTTATGATTATTTTATGCACATGAGAAAACAGGGCATATCTTGCCTATCTTTACATAGCTAGTAGGTGGTAAAGCTGGGATTCAAACACTTATGTGATAATAGTTGGAATTTATGCTTCACCTTGTCTTTTCTCCTTTACTTCTCTTCAGTAAATGAGATTTTATGATCAAAGTGAAAAGTGTACTAAGAGTCTGAATGCAGGGATAGCAGCATATGACCTGAAAGATTAGGCTGAAGTAACTGAAGTTAAAATGTATGAAAAGCAAACAAAAGGGTGAACTATGTTGTATCTCTTCCTCCAGTCCTCCAAAACACTAGTTGCCTGCCTTGGACCCATCAGCATCAGAATCACTAGGAACTGATTAGGATACAAATTCTTGGATCCTCCCATTTAGACCTACTGAATCAGGAACTCTAGGACTGGGGCTGCCGTCTGTTTTAACAAATCTTCCAGGTGATTCTCATGCCTATAAAGCTTGAGAACCAAATCGCAGTCTAAAGTAATACAGAATCAGTAATTTGGGTCAACGTTATGTTTTTTTCCCCCTACCTGTGCTTTATAGATTGTAAAAGTGTTTATCAAACTTTTCTCCTTGAATGCTCTGAACAAGAGTTTAAATGTACACCCAGGGTGTACTAGAGAAACCACCACTAGAAACATGGAAGTCTCCAGTTTTGTCTTGTAAATTTATTTGTTTTAATTTTGCCCTCTAATCTATAACAAGTATATGTTTATTTTAGTATTAAATATGTGTGTGCTCTAGAAAAGTTGTTAAATAAAATTGATACCCGTGCCCCCAACCAAAAAGTACACCAGGTTGTGAGGTAGCTTTAAGTATACCTTGATATTGCAGTGTTGGAAGCTTAACCTCAGTCATTTTGTAAGAATTACAGTTACCAGTATTATCTTTTTTTTTTTTAACAAAAGGCAATACAAAGTATAATTGAAAAATGTCAATTCAGCAACCTACATATGAAAGTCCCCGGTTCTTATGTATTCATGCCTCATAGTTGTCTTTGTTCTTCTAAAGAAAAACATAAAAAGATAAGAGTTAGTAATTATAGGGAAGTTATGAGAGAAAATTCAAACTCTGAATACACATTACTATTTAGTCTAACACTAAGGTAGACTCTAACACTCAATGTTTTTATTTGGCTTATAGAGTTAAAAAAGTTTTAATAAAATAGATTTGGTTCCTTCAAGCAGCTGAAAATGGGGAAGTATGTATATGTAAGGCCTTTACTATTTGAGAGTAGATATGTAAAAAGTGGATTTTATGAAAAGAAACTTTATTTTATGATTTTCATCACAGTATTGTACTTTCTGATGATGGTGAATGAAAATGTAATTCAAGTAGGTTTGGGAAAGTAAAAGCAAAAAAGAAATACTGGATTCAGAAAGAAATAGAAATACTCTGTCAAGCATTTATTTAGTGTTTCACTACAATCAAAGGAAAAAATACTCCGCAGTAGAAATCAACTTTATGTTAATAAATTTGGGTTGATATTTGAGATAGAGCAATGCCTATTCCTTAAACCTCTATATTGAATTTTTATATCGAAATCCACACATTATGCAAGAAAACAAAATTAATTTTATCTTGTATAGACACACGTAGAAGCATAGAAATACTTAGTGGTTTCTGCCTTCTATTGCATAATGGCTTCCACTGACTGTGGTTTTTTCACTCATTGTCATTCTGTAGGTATTTTAGTTTCAGCCTTCCCCTAACAGCCCTTTCCTCACTCCCCAGGAACTTTTTGGTTCTCTGGAGTTCAAATTACCAAGAGAGGATCTGATTTTTTTTTAGTTCATTGCTATTGTCCTGTTTAGCAGATTTTTTGAACTAGAACGTCTGATAGGTTATTGGCCAGCCTGTATATAGTCTGGACTTGAGTCAGAGTCTAACCAGCTATGATCAGGTAACAGCCTCATGTAGTACGAACTAGGAATGTGTGTAGTGGGAATCCCTTTGAACAAGGATGACTGTCACAGCCATTCATTCTGTAGCCTTTATAATATTATATATATTATATATACAAATAAATAATATATAATATAATATCTTAAACATATTCCTTATAAGTTCCTGGTAATTTTCCTGTAATTATTTGTTCTCTATCATTTCAAGAATAACTGGAGCTATTGATTGTACCATCAGAATTTTGAAAGATATGTTGGTATCCTATAGACCATTAGAGCAAAGAAAAATAGTAACTCATCACCTGAAGAATAGCAACAACAGACCAAACAAGCAAAACAATAAAATATAACAACAGGTTCCATTTATGAAATAAGAGTGCAAATCAGACTATTCCTAAATTTCTTATTTTAGTAGTCATTTCATTGTTGGAAACTAGGCATAGGGGAAGGTAGAAAAGATAATGAATATCTATCTTTAAAATGATTAATTTTGAGTTGGTGACATATTTTAAGATTTGAAATATATAAAGATCCTAAAGCAACCGTTAACTTAAGAGATAGACAAGTAGAGTGATGTGTCATCCCCTATAGAAGATGGTCATTGAATTCTTGAAAGTATATATAGCATAACTCTTTTTCCCAATGGGGAGTTTAAAAAAAAAAGAAAAGAAAAATATCAACAGTAGACTTAACGATTAGCTTTAGAAGTAAGAAGTACTTCTTAAATCTTAGAAGTTTAAATTACAGAGAGTTTTCAATAATACAGTGGTAAGTAAATAAGAGATGTAAAAGGAATGCAATCCTTTGTTTAGGCAGAGAGGAATACATCTGTGACTCATAGCTATGTCATGGGGAACAGAAGTTGTTTCAGAGGTAACAGCTCACATAACAGCCCTATATGATGTGCTCTAGGAATTTGAAAATGAAGAGAAAGCGAGGGAAGATTTCTTATGATGATGGTACTTGTGGAACAAACTAAGAAGTGGACCCCCTTGAAAGTAATAGCGAAAAGACAGTGGTTTTTTTTATTTAGTTGGATGAGTTATAGATTGAGGAATTGGGTCTGTGTTGACCTAAGTTCCTTGACTAGTATATCCTTATAGTAAGTCATGATGTCCAAAATGATGGTTCTAACGTTGATTATTTGGAGAACTTTCATTAATTGGATATCATTATCATCCTTCAGTTTTGTGGTAGTCCCATCATGAGACACTATAAAGTTTATGTCTAATCATCATGACAATGATGGTATCATTGGGAGACAATAAATTTTGAGAATGATTTACTATAGAACTAATGAAAAATGAGTTGAAAGTCTGGAAAGACTTAACATTTGGTACTTGAGACCTATGGATGTGTGGGTATAACAGCAGATGTGAGTGATCCATAAAAATAAAGATTAGGAATTAAGGAATAGATGATTCTACAAGATCTTCCAATTGAAAAGGGCCTGTTATTTGTAATGATACACTTGAACCTTTTAAAAAAATATTTTGTCTTTTTAGAGAACATATAATGAAAAAAATAAGAGAGAAGATGTGAAAATTTTCACAATTTGATGGCTTAGCTTATAATTGTAGTACTTTAATTACCAGGCTCATGGAAAGAACATTGCCAGTGTTTCCATCATCATATATTGCTTCCCAAGCACATTCATTATTATAAGAAGGTAGTGATCAATTAGGTATAATGAAAGTTAATTAAAAATATTTTTGGTTTAGGACAGAGACTGTCAACAAAGAAAAATATGACCCCACTCATTTTGTGTACTTACTTCACTAAGTATTTAGTAGAGTTATAATGGTACTTTTGGAACAGAATATACTCTTCAAATGGTAAGCCGTCTTGAACATTTTAATAGTAGGTAGGTATTTTATTAAAGGACATGATTATGTAATTTGCTAATTTTTAGACTTTTAATTACATATGTCTCTTATTTTCAGAATTTATGCGTATTCCATGTGTGGATGCCGGATTGATTTCACCATTGGTGCAGCTGCTAAATAGCAAAGACCAGGAAGTGCTCCTTCAAACGGGCAGGGCTCTAGGAAACATATGTTACGATAGCCGTAAGTGTTGAAATATCAATGATACACTTAAAAACTTTTTTTAAAGAATTACAGTTTTGAGACTAATTTCACTTTTAGTGTTAGCACTGTCTTTTTTAGTTTAAGACACTAACGTGGGCCATTATGACTTAGCTCTGCTTACTTAGCAGAACCAGTGGAAATTTGGTCCATAGCATTTTTAACTAAGAAGTTAAGGAAATAAATTCTTTTCCTCTGCTATCACAAATAATACTTTTGGAGGAAAGTAAGTCAATTTCTGAGAAATTGGGGCTTTTAGTTTTAGAAAAAATAAGTATTATCTTTTCAGTGATTTTATCAAAGTTCTGTCTCTGAATGAGAATGCTTATGAACAGTTTTTTAAAGTATCTAAGTCTGTCCAAATAAATTTTTAATTACTTGCAATTCAATAAATCCATTCATAAAAACCATCATCTTCTCAAAAGCTAGATTGGCCTACTGCATTTGCATTGACTCCATTCCTATTTGTCATAATGTCACACTGTCATCCTCACCACTTTCTATAATACACTGCTCTGCCAGGTAGAGAGAAAGCAAGAACTTGGGTATGGGTATATTACAAAAATTTTACATTTTCTACTTCTCCTTTCCACATTTATGTAAACAAAATACAAAAAAATCTCGAGTATATTCAGTTTGATTAGCCTTATCCTGGATTTTCCTTAGATTTATATTTTCTGAGCCAAAAACACATATTTTAACATTTACCTTTAAAGTTTCCTAGGAATTTAGTTCTATTTATATAACTAGGATAACTTTTACTGTTTATTTTCCCCATTGATTTCATGCACAAAAGACATAGCCCTTTTTTAATAGGCAGTGCTTCAGAAAGTGATTTGTGCATGTAAGCCAGATAGAAAATAAGGTCATGAACATACCTATTTATGATAAAAGCAAGA
The DNA here is from genome assembly GCF_023065955.2 of Ursus arctos. Taxonomy (NCBI): domain Eukaryota; kingdom Metazoa; phylum Chordata; class Mammalia; order Carnivora; family Ursidae; genus Ursus; species Ursus arctos. Next base: position 77,698,707 of record NW_026623111.1, read on the forward strand.
AGTAGAAAAAAAGACTGAAACTACAACTTTTGTGTTATAATTTGTAGCATTAATGGTAAGGCTAGCCTCATTTATTCTCCTTTCCTTACTTTTTCTGGAACATTATATATTTTATCTGAGAATGTGCATGTCTTAATATGAATTTTAGCTTATAGCTTCTAGTCCCCAATACTGATTATAAATTTATCTACTGTCCTTCATTCCTGTGCCTTTTATCCTAGGATATTAACTTTATTTATAAAATTCTGATACTTTATGTTTATAACTTTGCATTTTTATATTTAGGATTTTTTTTACACATCATAGCTTATTAGAATATTAGCTTTCAAGAGTGAACCATTTAAGATATAATTTATGTGATTGATTTTAATAATATATACGAAAAAAGCCACTACAGAGTCATAGTCAAAGATGGATGGCATGCATTTGGAGAGCATTGAGCATTACTATATTATTCTTATCCTTCTGTGTACATTACTAGAATTTAAGTCTACCATAAGTATTCTTTAGTCCTTGTTCTGTTCAGCTATCCTTCAGTTATGCATTGTTTAATCATAGGAAATAATGTTTTGAGTACTTTTGTCCTGGACTTTCCCTTAGTTTTGGCATAATAGAAGAAACACTCATAGTGATCTCTTGTCTCATATTGCTGCTATTTTTATGGGCACAGAGTAATTTTCTTCCCTGTGTACTCTAAAGAACCTCGAAGTTAGGGTAATAAATGTGCAGTTAATAAGATTATCATTTTGATGAAACTGAAGTCCATCATTATAGTGTTTATCATATCTATTTGCTCTGTTCTTATGAAGTATACAGTATAAAGTCTGTAAATGTGCTTTAGGTTATGAAGTTAAATTTTTTGTTTCATTTATTTATAAATACTTATAACCATTTTCACTTAATTCAATGTAAATTACAGTTAAGTGGGAAATTAAGCATAGCAAATACAGGCTATTTTTTATATTTGTAAACCTTGTTTAAGGAAAATGAAGTTAGTAGTCTTAAGAATGAATGAGTATAAGGAGGGATTTATTACTGTAAATCATATGCAAAAATGTGTCCGTTGTGCCATGCTGCCTTGTGCGTAGAATTTCCGTAAGCCTGTATGCTTTCTTATCCTTTCATTTGAAATTAAATCTCTGTGAACTTCTCAGTGTTTTTTTTTCAGAATAATTGTAGGAAAAGTACAGCACTTTTATTTGAACTATAAGAATGATATTTTATATCTGTAAATAATGATGCTGTGTGGTTGATTTGTGAATTTACTTGAAATGCATTTTCATTACCTGACAATTGGGAGTTTGAAAGAAGCCAAAAATTAGATTTCTCTTTTTAAAAAGTGTATTGAATAGCTTTTATTTTAATTAATTAACCTTCTTCCCTCTCAAGAATGTAATGCTTCATTCCTAAAAGGAAGATTGAAAATTACACATGACAGCTTTATAAATATAAGGAATCTTTTTGTTATAAGTAACATATGTTTTAAAATTCACATTGGTGTTTTACCAAACTTTCCTGTCAGACTAATTAGTTTACTTACATTTTATAAATTTACTCCAAATGGATAATTTTCAATGTGGATTTATTCAGAATGATACTAGGCTTACAATAGATAGGAAAGCCAATGTATGCAAAAAGCACCAGAAAGCACTCACTGTTAGACATAAAAATTTGAGAAATATGTGTATATTTTATGGATTTGTATTTTAACCCTTAAAAAGTAAAGCAGTTGCTAGCATATTTCAGTTAATGCAGTTTATTTGAGAGGAGGAGAGCTCCAACTGTAAAAGAAATTACACTTGCCATAAAATCCATGGAAATCTTTTGAAAAAAGTAGGTCAGATTTCAGTTTTACCGGCTTTGACAGTACCCATTTTAGGAACTCTTCCACACGGAAGGAAGCTCTTACATAACGTCAGGTAGCAGACTGATACAACTGCTAAATGGGATGGAGTGAGGCTTTGTTGCTGATGAACTTTTTGAATCCCAGTCTCTCTCTCTTGCATTTGGAGATGAAAGAATCTCTGGGTAAGAACATTTTTCATTTAAAATGCCTGGTCTTTTTTCTTTTCTTCCAAAGACCCACCAGTGGTACTTACTTCAGTTACGGATTTCTCTTTCAAAGTATCCAAACAGACTTCTGATATAGGCAACATTTTATTTTATTTTATTTTATTTTATTTTATTTTATTTTATTTTATTTTATTTTTAATGTTTTTTTATTATGTTAGTCACCATACAGTACATCCCTGGTTTCTGATGTAAAGTTCGATGCTTCATTAGTTGCGTATAACACCCAGTGCACCATGCAATACGTGCCCTCCTTACTACCCATCACCAGTCTATCCCATTCCCCCACCCCTCTCCCCTCTGAAGCCCTCAGTTTGTTTCTCAGACTCCGTAGTCTCTCATGCTTCATTCCCCCTTCTGATTACCCCCCCTTTCTTCATCCCTTTCTTCCCCTACCAATCTTCCTAGTTCTTATGTTCCATAGATGAGAGAAATCATATGATAATTGTCTTTCTCTGCTTGACTTACTTCACTTAGCATTATCTCCTCCAGTGCCGTCCATGTTGCAGCAAATGTTGAGAACTCTTTCTTTCTGATAGCTGAGTAATATTCCATTGTATATATGGACACAACTTCTTAATCCAGTCATCTGTTGAAGGGCATCTCGGTTCCTTCCACGATTTAGCTATTGTGGACAATGCTGCTATGAACATTGGGGTGCATATGGCCCTTCTCTTCACTACGTCTGTATCTTTGGGGTAAATACCCAGTAGTGCAATGGCTGGGTCATAGGGTAGCTCAATTTTTAACTTTTTAAGGGACCTCCACACTGTTTTCCAGAGTGGCTGTACCAACTTGCATTCCCACCAACAATGTAGGAAAGATCCCCTTTCTCCACATATTCTCCAACAATTGTTGTTTCCTGCCTTGTCAATTTTTGCCATTCTAACTGGCGTAAGGTGGTATCTCAGTGTGGTTTTGATTTGAATTTCCCTGATGGCTAATGATTTTGAACATTTTTTCATGTGTCTGTTAGCCATTTGTATGTCATCATTGGAAAAGTGTCTGTTCATATCTTCTGCCCATTTTATGATTTGTTTATTTGTTTCTCGCGTATTGAGTTTGAGAAGTTCTTTGTAGATCTTGGATACCAGGCTTTTATCTGTAGCATCATTTGCAGATATATTCTCCCATTCCGTGGGCTGCCTCTTAGTTTTTTTTTGACTGTTTCCTTGGCTGTGCAGAAGCTTTTTATCTTGATGAAGTCCCACAAGTTCATTTTATCTTTTGTTTCTCTTGCCCTTGGTGATGTGTCATGAAAAAGGTTGCTTTTGTCGTAGAGGTTGCTGCTTATGTTCTCCTCTAGGATTTTGATGGATTCCTGTCTCACATCGAGGTCTTTCATCCATTTGGAGTTTATCTTTGTGTATGGTGTGAGAGAGTGGTCAAGTTTCATTCTTTTGCATGTAGCTGTCCAGTTTTCCCAGCACCATTTATTGAAGAGACTGTCTTTTTTCCACCGGATGTTTTCTCCTGCTTTATCAAAGATTAGTTGCCCAAAGAGCCGAGAGTCCATTTCTGGGTTCTCTATTCTGTTCCATTGGTTTATGTGTCTGTTTTTGTGCCAGTTCCATGCTGTCTTTGTGATCACAGCTTTGTAGTACAGCTCGAAGTCTGGCATTGTGATGCCCCCAGCTTTGTTTTTCCTTTTCAACAGTTCCTTGGCGATTCAGGGCCTTTTCTGGTTCCATTGATATAGGCAGCATTTTAAAATAGCTCTTTTGCCTTGAACTTTGTCAAGTAACCCTTTTTATAAGAAGCTTGACATCCTTTAAATCAAAGATCAGAGAAAAATTGTATTTCAATTTAGAAGGAATCAGCAAAGCTGTGATGGGATACATTGGGGAATGTAATTTTAAATAAAGAGAAGTACTATTAAATTTCAGATTGCATACCTTCAGCCTGTTTCATTATAGATTTCTCTCAAAGGTGATATTAAAAAGAATGAGTTCTTTTTTTCTCCTTATCTGGCCATCTCTGTAGTATTCCCTTCTTTCCGTGATTAGTTTTGTTTTTATAGCCATGCACATTTGAAATTGCTGATGTAGTAGATGATCTTATGGTATTGAGGAGCTTCATGTTAAATTTCCATGCTGTGTTGATAATTTGTAAGGATAAATTGGAGACTGAGTTTTCTCTCTTTGCACGTGTTGCTGCTTGAGGTCAGGAAATAATTGATATTAGATATACTTGTTCAAAGTTATATAGTAGGGGCTAGAAGAAAATGATTAGACAAAATTAAGTATTTGTGCCTTTTTATATACCAGAAAAAGGTTAAATACAATTCAAATTAATACATATTAAAATTAAATACGCTTGTTTACAAAAATAAAATTAATGCTTATTATATAATTAGTACTATTATTGGAAAGGTACACACTTAGGGAGCTTATATAATATGCCATCTTACATGATATAAAGAAAATTGGATTCATTCTCACTGATGAATAAATAATATTCAGAACGAGGTGATAATAGGGCTTGCCAAAGCCAGTATTTATGAAGTGAAATAAATATTGTTTATTTCATTGACTTCAAGTGTAATTGGAAAGGATACCAAATATAAGCATGGATCTGTGTATATTGGTGATTATAACTATGCTACACTATTTTTATGTAAAAAATAAAAAATTCATTGTTCTGGTTGCAAATGCTAAAATATACTTAGCAATAATTCTATAATATTTTGTAATGTAAGTTGATTACATAAGTGTGTATTAATGTAATGCAGACATGCTTTGAAATTGCCTAAGTAAGCAAAGTGTATTTGCAGCAGTTATATTTAACAGGGAACTATTTATGTCTGGCATTTAAGATAAATGTTTATTTCAATGGTATAAATTAAGTTAAGTAATTATGTTATTAAAGGGTTTTACAGATCTATTTACCCCATTTCTTTTCAATATTCAGTTTTAGAGTAAAATAGAATTATCAGTCAGTAAGTATAAAAATCAGATTCTTCAACTTTCAGCAGTTAATCTGTTGTCTATGTATGGGTGTATTAAAGTATATCATGTATATAAGAATAAAAAACTATATGCAACTGCTGTTTTTAGAGACAGTAATTATGGCTACTATCACATGAAAATACTTTATTATAAAGATATCCTAGGAATGCCTGGGTGGCTTAGTTGGTTAAGCGTCTGCCTTGGGCTCAGGTATGATCCCAGGGTTCTGGGTCAAGTCCCACATAGGGCTTCTTGCCCAGCAGGGAGTCTGCTTTTCCCTCTACCTGTCGCTCCCCCTGCTTGTGCATGTGCTCCCGTGCTCTCTCTCTCTCTGACATATAAAATCTTTTTTTTTTTTAAAGATTTTATTTATTTATTTGACAGAGATAGAGACGGCCAAGGAGAGAGGGAACACAAGCAGGGGGAGTGGGAGAGGAAGAAGCAGGCTCATAGCGGAGGAGCCTGATGTGGGGCTCGATCCCACAACGCCGGGATCACGCCCTGAGCCGAAGACAGATGCTTAACTGCTGTGCCACCCAGGCGCCCCTCTGACAAATAAAATCTTAAAAAAACAGATATCCTGAGTATATAGTTAGAAGTAGATATTGTTTTGTAACACTCTTATAAGCTCTAAAAAAAATTTCATGCTGTTAAAGACCTCTCTGATTTGCACAATGGAACACAACCTGTTGACAATTAAAGTACACACTAAGTATGTGGTTTTTGGTCAGAATAAAAAAATGATGATAAGAGTAGTAATTGGGAACATATATAGAAAGTAAGCAAATAGTGCATTGCTTATAAAAAATATAGTTTATTTTAAAATTAATGTAATTATAAATAAATGAGATTTTACTATGCCCCCCATGGAAGGCAAATACTGCAGATTGATGGGATTTCCAGTTCTATCATTCACTAAGTTGTCATTTAATTTTTCTGAATTTTAATTTCCTCATTGGTAAAGTGACTTGTATGGATTAAATCAGGTTTATTTATAGATGTATAATATAAATTATGAACTGGTCTCCAAAGGAAATATGTAGCATTTATATATGATTGTTTGTCTTCGTTTGGGCTGCTATAACAAAATACCGTACACTGGGTGGCTTAAACAACCAACGTTTGTTTCTCAGAGCTCTGGAAGCTGAGAAATCCAACCAAGATCAAGGTGCCAGTAGATTTAGTATCTGGTGAGGACACTCTTCCTGGTTTGCCCATAGCTTTCTTCTCATTGTATCCTCACATGGCAGAGAGAGGAAGCAAGCTCTTCTGTCTCTTACAAAGGCACAGATCCCATTATGAGGGTTGTACCTCTATGACCTAATTACTTCCTACTACCATCACATCGGGGGTTAGGATATTAACATATGAGTTTTGGAGGGTCACAGACTCTCAGTCCATACGTTATTGTTTCTAAAAGTGTGCTGTGACATAGTGTAATATGTACATATATACAAGGTGTTTAAAATAAAGATATAAAGGCCAGAAGCCTTATAAAGACAGGCAAAGATAAATCTAAGAATCAAGGATAATATATTTACTATAATGAGCACTAATTTAATTTGAGTTTCTTGGCAGCCAGGGTGAAAAAAAATAACTTGTTATGCTAAGTAATTTTTATTTTATGCTAAGGTGAAATAGTCTAGTTCTTCAATGAAACAAAAACTGTTGAGACAAATACTAAAAGAGATTTATCATCAGGATATCATTAGTTCCCTAGATGATTGTGTACACATCCCTGTTACAATATGCAAAGGATATTGGCTGGCATTAGAGGCAGTATCTTCAACAGAATCCAAGAAATAATGCTGAGTACTTTGTTTTAATTGAGCAATATAGCCCAAATGTGCTGTTTTTTAGTAAACTTCAAGCATACAACTTAAAAATTTGAAAAAGTTTTGACTTGAATATTTATTTTCTAATTTATTTTAAACCAAAATACAGTTCTACTTTGTATTCATTGTATCTGCTCCATTTCTGTGTTGTGTATAATAATGTATCCAAGTTCTATTTTCTCAGATAAAAAATAATGCTTATCTTTTATTTCTAACCCTGTTATCAATTAGGTAAAAATCTGATTTGCATGAAAGTGAATATTTTAAAATACCACATATTGATGCTGTTTACATGAGTCCATACATGTGATAAAATTGCTTGGGACCGTACATGCCCATACACGTACACAAATGCAGATGAAAACTGATGAAATCTGAACAAGATCTGTGGGTTGTATCATTGTCAGTTTCCTGGTTGGGATATTGTATTAGAGTTGTGTAAATGTGACCATTAGAGTGAGCTGGATGGAGGGTACATGGGACGTTTACGTAGTACTTTCGTTGCAATTTCCTTGAGCCTCTAATTTTCATTTCAAAGTTAAAAGTTTAGAAAACTCCGCTTATCCAGGGGCCATATGTGCCCTCTCTTCTATGGGAAATGACCTTGCTTCTTTCAACCCTACTTGAGAGGTGGGGGGGAATATATATATCACATATATATAAATGCACACTTATGTACATAAACACACATAAAATTTTTAAGTATGACCTATAGCAATAATTTTTTTTAACTGGATTTATGCAATTAAAATGGGGGATACAATTTCCTCTGATTTTTTTTTCTCCCTTCAGATTTGACTTTCAGGAAAAAAATTGACAGTCCCAAAATAAGATTTATTAGGGAGAGGGAATTTATACTCTCAGGACTTTGATCAGAACAGGTAATGTGCAAGTAATAACTTTACTAGCTTCCACCTTCTATGCAACCTATAATGATAGGTTAGACGTTAGCATTCCTAGTCTAATGAGAATTTCTATGTTGGTCCACAAGCCTCCACTTCAGGTGAGATTTCTGATAAGTCAGTATCATCATTTAAGTAGTTTATAATTTACCCTTGTTCTAGAAAGCTAATGCAGATAATGGGGGGGGGGATGCTTTTGCTGATAATCACTTTTGTTTAATTGTCCAAGTGTGTCTCTGATATTTAAAGAAGTTGTAGTGTATCAAGGTAATGAAGCATGTATATCAGTGTTAAAAAACAAGGCACTATTTAACAAATGCTGTAAAAGATTATATAATATAGGTCTAAAAGGGAGCTCATTTGTGTTTGAGCTCTTCCAGTGGTATCCATGAAGAAGAAAGCATTTAATCTGCATAGGATTTGGATCTGTGGAGAGAGGGAAAGGATTTTTCAGGAGCACAGAAAAGCATTTTAAAAGGTAGATAACATAATGGAGAGATGTGTCTGGAGCCCAGATTTGGGAAGGGCTTATATTACGGGGAGCCACTGAAGGTATTTCAGCAAAAGAATGAAATGCTCAAATTGATACCATAGACAAAGTTAATTTGAAAGAGGTGTACATTATAAGATAGGTAGTCATTCTTAACAGAAGTATGCATCTGAAACACTTAGGGAACTTTTTCAAAATACATTTTCTTAGCCATATGCTAGAACCAGTAAATCAACATCTGAGGCTAGAATCCAACCTATCATATATATATTATGCAAAAGCTCCCTAAATTATTCTGATGCACATTCTTACTTAAAAAACTTTGGGCAGTGGACTAGATGAAGAATAGCCAGTGAGAAGTCTGTTTTTTCTTTTTAAGCCTGAGGAACAAATGAAAGAAAGAACAGGAAGGAAGAGGGTATGTATGGAACCCAAGAAGATATCAGATAAGAAGAAGGAAGGAGTCTGTGAGTCCAGAATTTGAATCAGGATAACACCAACAATAGAAATAGTGAGATCCCATCTAGGTGGATGTGTTTGGAGGTGTGTTGAACTTGAAGTGGTTTTGTCACATTCAGGTGACAGAGCTTTGGGATTCATGCACTTACGAGTGATCATTGACCCATGAGAATAGAAGAAACATTTAAAGGAAAACAGCCACATTTAGGGTGTAGACGAAATGAAGGAGCTTGTGAAGACGCACTGAAAGATTAGAAGAAAAGAAGTTTCTTGTCATGGATTCCAAAGAGTTAGGTGGTAAACAGTGTCAAGTACTGCCAAGAAAAAAAATACTGAATTTTGATGATTGGATAAAGAGACATCTATTCATGTTTTAAAAAACATCTTTGAGTCTTGTGGAGAGAGAAGTCAGATTTCGAGGGCTATGGTAAGGAATGAGGAAATGAAGGGAAAGTGTTAACTTTCTAGAAGTTTAATGAGAAAAGAAGAGACAAGTAGTTTGAGGGAAGGGCAGTACTGTGAGAGTGATGTAGAGTAGTGGAGACAGGAGCATTATTTGTTAGGCTAGGACCCTAGACAAGGACAGAGTAAATTTCTTAGAGGGAATAATTGATAGAGAAAGATCATAGATGAAAAAAGAAATGAAATCATGAACCCAAGTAAATGGGGCTGGTATTAGAACAGAAAAGGACATTTCTGCCTTAAAGAAGACTGTCAAAACATAGGTGGAGGTATAAAAAAAGAAATGTTAAGATAGTAAAGAGGACAATCAGAAGAGTGTTTGCTAGCATGGCCTCCCATCTTCCCAATAAGGTAGAAGCCAAACCTATCTGTTAATAAAAGTCAGTGGCAAGGTAATAGGAAACTAGTGTGTGGGGAAGTTCAGAATTGGGGCTTTGGGGCATGTTATCAATAATCATGAAGATAGAATTGTTTAAATAACCAAATGGTAGTGGAGGTTTACTGCGGTTAGAGATCTTGATTTCTGCATCTGTTTGTTAATGTGTGTTGTTCACTTAAGATGTATGTAGGCTAAGTAGTTATTTTATACCTTGATGTGTGGACAGGAAAGAACAACCAAAAATAACTTGGAATTGGTATTCCAGCTTTGTAGAAGCATATACTTTGAATCAGAGTGGGAAGGGAAGTGAGGCAGAGAAGAGGCCATTATAGTAGGCCAGATGCGATGTAGTAAATACTGGAGCAGAGAGAATGAAATTAAAATATGAAGTAAGATTAGATTGTTTATTATCAATTTGTTTGGTTCTAGCAAAGTAGTGCACTAGGTTTAAGAAATGGTTACTTAAGTAACCCTTCAGCTAGCTTACACTTTGAGGAATTACGATCTTTCCATTTTTATACTTGATTGTCAAATTTAAATCCCTCTTGTTTATTAAAATGGTATTTAAAAATCTAAGATGCTATAAATTTTTACCTTAATAAAAATTGTAGGGCAGAGAACACAGTGGATAGCTGCTCTTTTTCCAGTATTTCATTAGTTTCCAACTCCTACGTTATAAAAATGTGACTGTCTTTTTAAAAAGAGATGGAATAATCGTTTTCAAGTAGTTGTTACTAGTTTTATAGATACAAAGGTGGAGACAGCATGTGAGGAAGTGTTGCACATGGCAAAAATATTACATAATTTTTCTTGAGTTCAGTAAGAAGTCATATGGTTCCCAAATTAATTTTTTTTTTTGTCCCTTGAATACCAGGTTCCCTCCTAGTCTCCGAGTCAAAGCCTGAATGGCCTTTGGAATTTTCCTTTCCTGAATAACAAGTCTTAGATAGGGAGGGGAAAGTCTAATTTATAAAGTTCTTCAAAAATAAGATTTTTGGGTTTTTTTGCTTAAATCTTTTCCTCCCTTAACTTTTACTACCCTAATTTCACCTGTTAAGATGAAGTTAAATTTTAGCTACATTAAACATAAAATTTTCAGTCTGCTATAGAAGGTCTTCTTAACTGTGGTCTGTTTTAATTTTTCTATTTTTCTTCTTTGTAACTGAGCTGAAGTACTGAGAACTTTCTCTGTTTTTAATCAGTTGTCCCTGCTACATGTTGTGGATATTTCCCTTGGCTGTGAGGGAATATAAAAGATAAATACTATTTGAAGGTGAATAATTCACAGTCTTCTTGCTGGGTGGAATAAATGTTTGTACCTTTTGAGAAACTGTGCTGTTATCAGTTCAAGTTAAATTTTAAATCGTAACTATAAATACATATGTGCACACATACACATACATTTCCATAATCTAGCATAATTACTTTTAAGTATGAAATAGTTTGATACAAAAGCCTTTTTTATATGTAAAATAATTGGAATAAAATTTAATTTTGATCTTGAGCAGTTTGGTCTTATAAAGTGGAACAATAAGTTGTTTACATTGTAACCTGAAGGCTGTTCAGAAGTCATATTATAGAAGTAATAGAGTTTGATAAATTATTTTATTATTTGCTTATAATCTACAGATACGCAGTCTTTTGCTAGTAAAAATAATATAGAAATATAAAAATAAAGGGAGTAATTTCAGCAATTTCTTGAGCAAATGTATGGTGATGTATGGATGCTCTATTATATAAAGGCCTTTTGAAAAAAGAATTATCAAGCAGTTTTGACTAATTTGAGAAATCTTTTGAGCTGTAGAAATTAATACGAGTACCATCAGGCACACCAAAGCTGTGTCCATCAAATACCATGCTGTGACCTAATTTTAAACTGCATCTGTGGAACTAGTGCTTTCCTCCTGATCCTGCATTATACTTGTAAATATATAAATATACTTGAAATTTTCCTGCGTTTTTAAAGACAAAAGTTTTAAACCTTGAATATAATACTATGCCACAAAATTGCAAGCTTTATGCTTCTTTTTTGATGTATGAGTGTTTAACAGTCATGGTGTTTGTTTCTTCATGACTCATTTTTGTAATTTCACTGATGTAATATTTATAGCTTTTACTTTTATATCTAATCTTTCATGCATTTTACCTACACCTGGTTTATTTATAAGTTGCTTTTTAAATTTCAGAAAAGATATTGATGGGTTCACATTTTTCATTTGAACGTTTAAAACATATTTGAATAAACTAACAAAGATATGACCTGTTGAACCATCCTTTTAATCAGCCTTCTATATGACATAGGAAAAAATTTATCTCTATTAAGCGATATTAGAATTAGAAACATGCCTTTATGTCATTGGAGATATTTATTTTTGTTCCTGCCTGTACAAAGTCTCAGTACCTACAACATGGGTCATAAGATTTCAGTGTTTTTATTAACAGTAGTGATGATGAGTAAATCTCTGGAAATTCTCAGTCTTTGTCTTTGTATTTTTTTATGTATATATATATGCACCAGGTACTTTAAACAACAACTATTGATTGAGCCCAATATTCAGGACACTGTGCCAGTGATGGGAATTATAGGAGAAAATAAGAGCAAGAAGTCCCTATCCCTGTGGGGTTTGCACAGGAGGAAATAAATAATAAGTAAATACCAGAAAAAGAAAATATTTATAGATTGTGGTCATTGATATCAAGGGAATAAATAACACAATGTAATGGAGAGTATCAGAAGGTGAAGAAAGTTGTCTCTGAGTATTCTGCAAAAACGTGGAAGAAATAAGCAAGACCTAGGTCAAAGAGAACTTTGTGGGTCATTCTAAAGTAATAGGAATTTACAAAAGGGGATCTGATTCAGATTTTAAAAACATCACTCTTGGAGCTGCATGGAAGTGGGTTGAGAAGCATAGAAGTTGGGAATTTAGATGGAAGCATGGAGACCCAATTACAAGACTTCTGTAGTAGTCCAGGCAAGAGATAGTAGTGACTTGGATTAGGGTTATGGTAGTGAAGATGATGGAGGGCTGCAGAATTCAAGAAGTATTTACAGTGGTGGATGGATCAAGAATGAGAGTAAGAGAAATCAAGAGTAGTTTCTAGATTTGGGGCATGAGTAGCTGGACAGAGGTTACGGCAGTTTACTGATATAGGAAAGAACAGAGATTTTTTTGTTATGTTTTTCTGACTTTTGTTGTTATTGCTGCCTGTTTTACTTTCCTGGGGGCAGGAGTAAGTCTGAGTTCTTTAAATAGAGATACGCAAGAGGAAATGACAGGTGGGCGATTTCTAGATCTTTATAGTTGTATGCATTTGGGGGATAAACACCCAAAAAGTTTAAATAATTTCTTGCGTTTACAAAATGTTCAGATTATACTTGGGTAGGTGGTATAAATTCAAGGAACCATGAAAAATTAGAAAGCTTAGGGAATAAAGACACCTGGAATTCATAATTTTTTAAATAGAAGAGACTTTTAGAATTGGTCTTCTAATCCACCCCTTCCAAATTTTACAGATAAGGAAATTGAGGTCTGAGAATTCAAGTGACTTTTCAGGATAGTGCTGAACTAAAATCCATGTTTGTGTAAGTACTATATTTGAGGAAGTTATCACTTTCATAAATACACATTTCATTAAATACATTTATGCTTCAATATTACTGTTTCAGCTCTTAGAACTGCAGATTTAGGAATATGTTCTGAAAATTTTGTGAAAAGGTAATCCTAAACCAACATTTTGTTTAATCTGTTATAAATCACAAAAATAAACTGACTAATTGAAAGAAGATGGAGCAGAACCAAATGATGAAGGAAGAGCTCTTTAGTTTTTCCAAATTTGAAAACATATAAAAAGCATTATGTGTGCATAAACATCCTTTATTATCATACTTGGTCCTTTATTTTTGTCCTTTTCTATAAATGTAGAGGAGTCTGAAATACTGACTACCCTGTTTATTCACTGAGAAATAAAGGACCTTGTGATTTGATCAGGATTCTTAGCAAAACTAAGGAAAGCCAGATAACAATCTGAGAGTTTTATTCTCAATAAACCAGTTAGACAAACATAGGTATACCCTTCAAGTTTTCAGATAAATATCTATTGTGCTGTACTATTTCTTTTGTATACAAGGTATATAGAAGATAAAAATTAAAATTATACTGTCTTCAATGTCTTGAATAAATTCTTCCATTCCTGGGATGAAGAATGATAGAAAGGAATTTATACACATCTTACAGATATTTTTAACAAATATTTTAAATCGTTTTGTCCAGTTTTTACTGATTGATACACCCTTTTAAATTTGTCTAATTTCTTGGCATTTTAAAGTGATCTTTTCCATTTAGTAGCTCACTAGCATAAAATTTTTTTCTGATACTGTGCTTTAAATGAAATAAATTGAGGTTTTAAGCAGCAAAACCTTAGTAATGTGTCAAATAAGCAGCAAAAAAAGTTCCTCAGTGACCTGGAAAACCTCCTTAAAATAAGCAGTGATAAGAAGATGAAAGAACAGAAACAGGTTCTTTCAGTTGGACAGCTTGTCATTTGAGTGAATACCAGGTGATGGTTGTTTTTTCTCTTTGTTCCACATAATATAGTATAGGTCAGTTAATAAGTATTTAATAAATGCCATTTGTATCACCTAACCTTTATTAGATCAGATCAGTATTATATAGTGCTTTATAATAGAGACAAGAAAGAAATGGAGACATGCCAAGTCATTTTTTCCAGATTGGTATATACAGCAGGAAGCCATAACTAAATGAAAATCATAGGCCATTTTTTAAAAATTAATTTGATGTTAAAATTGATTGACTGACAACCAAGCCTCCAGGTGAAAATATTTAATGACTTCTGAGAGTGGGAGCAATGCTATCATTCTTACATGAAGATCTGATTGTATTTTTCCTCTTCAGATTTCTGAATTGTTATGGCATAATTTCTATCATTTCTAGAGTTTTTTCTTATCAACTCTTACTTCTTTTAACCCTGATTTCTTTTCTCATTTTGTGATATGGATGATTATTTATTGTAAAATTAATTAGAAAACTTATACATTAAAAGCACTTTTGTAGAATGGGGCTGATGCTTCTCTGTAGTCGGCCAAATTGATTTTGGAAAAGGAGAAGCCCTATGCTTACCTAGTTCTGAAGCAGCTAAGGTTTCACTTCAATTTGATGAGCACTTAAAGTGTCTCTTATATGCTCAAGAACACTTAATTGTCTTTTAAGATTTTCAGTTTTTACAGTATTTGAAAGTTTCTTAAATAAAACTTTTCAGTGGCACATCACATTCTTCTTTTAAATAATAGTGTTCAATAGTGATACATTCATAAACAAATACCTACCATATGATTTGTTATTCCATTCCTAGGTATTTACCCAAGTATTTGTATGTCAGCATTCAGTACAGCTGTATTCACAGTAACCTCAAACTAGAAACAACCCAGATGTCTATCAGTATAGGTAAATGGAATAAAAAAATAGTGATGTATCCATACAGTGGAATACTCTTTAGCAGTTAAGAGTAAACCACTTACATACCTGACCCTGGATAAATCTCCAAATCATTAGGCAGAGCTAAAAGTGTTAGACATACTGCATTAATCTATATATATAATTCACGTATTTTTACCTAACGTAATATATATAATACACACACACACACACACACACACAATGCAAAATAATCTATAGTAACAGAAAACATTGGTTGTCTGGGGTCAGAGGTGGAGGGAGAGATGGCTTGCAAAGAGACTTGAGGAATCTTTTGATTATGATGAAATATTTGATATATTGACTGTATTGGTGGTTTCTAGGGTATAGAGAACTGTCAAAACTCATCAGTTATACATTTTAAATCTGTGTAGTTTCTTTTATATAAATTTTCCTCAATAGAGTTAATAAGGAAGGCAATCAGAATCTAAACACAAAAGTACACTTTTTTTTTTTTCATTTTATACACGTAATAGATATCTTGAAAGACATTCTGAAAAATATGACCATGGACCTTTTTCTAACCCTTCCATGTAAAACTGATTTCTTTATTTGTACTTCCATTATACTCCGAAAACTTAATTGTGTTTACTGCTTAAGTATTTTCCTTCATACTTTTTTCTCTGTAACTATGAATTAGTTATTTTTGTATTCCCAAAACCTAGCTCAAGTTTATGAAGAATCATAGGTACTCCTCAAAAAGTTTGATAAGGACAGGAGAATTAATGCTAATTTGGTCACAGGTTTTGAAATACCTCAAAAATGATTATGTAATATATGTCATTAGTATTTTAAGAACTGTTACTCCTATTAAATAAGAGTTAGCTTAGATTACAGGTAAGCAGGAGAAAGCACTTCAGTTTTACTGTATAAATCTCATTATGAAGTCATAATTTAAAGTTGACTGTACTTATGTTTATCGTGGACATGAATGTTTAATTTCTGTGAAGTTTTATGTAAACCACAAACCACCTTTCTCCTTTTTCCTTCATCTGTTCCTCCAGAAGACGTATATCTTCTCTGTGCTTCCATAGCACCCTGTAAGGAACTGTAGTGAAGCTTTTATTCTGTTTACCACTCTTTTCTTCCTCATGGGAATAGAAACTCTATGAAAGCAAGGCCTTCTTAAATCTCTATTTATATCTACTGTGCCTGACATAAAGCCTAGGTTAACATTTAATAAGCACCTATTCTCTAATGGAATGTGCTAATCTCTAGCTCAGTTTTTATTTTGTAAATATTGAAGGTCTGTTTAGGATTATTGTGTGTTCTTAACATTGTATAATGTCCTGCTTTATCCCTGGTTATACTGCTTGTTCTGTGTCTACTATGTCTGACCACATTGACTCAAATTTCCTTTGATTAGTGTTTGCATAATACATCTTATACCATTCCTTCATTTTTAATCTGAGTGCACTTATATTCAAAGTGGATTATTTGTAGATAGCATAGTTGGGTCTTGGTTTTTTATCCAATCTGACTATCTCTACCTTTAGTGGAATATGTAGACCATACGTATTTAATTTGTGTGGTATTTGTATTTTGTATGGTTGGCTTGGCTTGAAATCTTACTAGTTGTTTTCTCATTTTTTGAACTCTTCTTTATTCCTTTTCCCATCTTTTTCTGATTTCTTTTGGAAAAATTGGGTAATCTTTATTTTCCCCATGTATTCCCATTATTGGCTTATTAGCTGTACCTCTTTTTAATTTTTTAGTGTTTGCCCTGTGGTTTGCAGTATACATCTTTACCTTATCACAGTTTACCTTCAAATATTATAGCACATCACATATAGTTTAATAACCCTACAACTGTATACTAAGTTCTTCCATCTCATACCTTGTGCTATCATTATCACACATTTTGTTTTTACAGAGGTTAGAAACCCCACAATATATTGTTCTTTTTACTTTAGACAGTTAATTATCGGTAAATACAGGAGGAAAACTTTTTAATATTTACTTTCATTTTCATCACTTTCAGTGTTCTTCATTTCTTTGAGTAGATACAAATTTTTGTTTAGTATTGTACACCTTTTGCCTGAAAAATTTCTGTGAACATTTTTTTGCATAACAGATTTGCTGTCAGTGAATTCTTTCAGCTTCTATTTGTTTGAAAAATTCTTTACTTTACCCTAACTATTGAAAGATATTTTCACTGGATAAAAAATTCTGGGTTGATGGTTTTAAAAAAAAAAAACAACAACAACAACAAAAAAAACATTTTAAAGCACCGTATTAGTATTTTATAGATATCATTCCATTGTCTCCTAGTCTGAATAGTTTAGATGTCTACTGTTTTTCTTATTTTTGCTAGTCTAAAAATAATTTTTGTCTACCCTCCTCCTCTGGCTGCCTTCAGGAGATTCTCTTTTTCTTTGCTTTTTCAGCAACTTGGCTATTTGGTGTGTATTTTTATTGTTTGCTTCGTTTGGGCTTCCTTAAGCCTCATAGATTTGTGGCAGGATGTCTTTCATTGTTTTAGAAATTTCTTAGTCTCCTTAAATATTTCTCCTACCCTGTTTTCTATCTCTTCTGGGATTCCAGTTATACTTACATTAGATTGCTTGCTATTTTCTGCCAGTTCTTAGGTGCTCTGGGTTTTCCCTTCACTCGTTTTGTTTCCTTGTGTTTCATTTTTATAATTTCTCTTGATCTACAGTTACTGAGTCTTTCTTTGGTTTTATTGAGTCTACTGTTCAGCCTCTTGAAATAATTCTTCTTTAATATTGTGTTTTTCATTTGTAGCATCTCCATTTAATGCTAAAGTTCCATTTCTCAGCAAAATTCCAAATTTGTTCATGAATATTATTTACCTTTTCCATTAGATCCTTTAATAAATTAATCATAGTTATTTTAAAGTCCTATCTGATATTTCTAACACGTAGGTCACCTGTGAGTCTCATTATGCTGATTGGTTTATCTTTTGATAGTAGGTTATTTTTTTCCTCTCTTTTTTAATATATCTCTTAATTTTTTATTGAGTGCTGGACATTGTGTATAGAAAAACAGTGGAGACTGAAATTAACAGTATTTAATCCCCAGGAATAAGCACACTTCCTTTTATTTCAGGCAGTTAGTATAGAGTGGAAGTCCCGCCAATCTAGTTAGAAGTTGAGCTGGGTTCACACTTTGCTGTTATTAACTGTACTTCAGTGCAGTAGCATTCAAACTCTCTTAGTAATGGGCTCCTCTTACCTTGTGCTTAAAGTAGGGGTGCTCAGTTTTCTTGCTTTCTCTTCAGCCTTTAGCCATCCATGCATGCCTAAAGGTGGTATGCATATACCATGTGTGGTATGCACATACCATAAAGGGATTCCCTCATATTCCTAGTCCTCTTCCCACAGTAGACTGTGGTTCACAAGCACTGTACAGAGCCTCCATCTCTGTTAGTCCACAGAGTAAAAACCCATTCTAAACATTCTGATGCTAAGTGGAAAAAAAATTCAAAGACAGTAGATTAAGTAATGAGGAAATAACTAATCTTCCTTTCATAGTTTGCACATGTATACTGATTATTAATTAATTAAAATCCTGTATTATACTTGGAATATATTCTTGTTAGTGATCTGAAAACCATAATTTCTGTGAGATATATAACATCTGAATATTATAGTAAAGGCTTACTTAAATGTCAAATACTTTTTTTTTTGTATAAAGCTTGAATATTCCAGTTGTTTATATGGAAAAGTGTATTAATTTCCTAGGAATGCTATAATAAAATACCACAAACTGGATGGCTTAAAACAACAGAAATTTATTGTATTAAATCAGGGTGTCAGCTGGGCTCTGCTTCCTCTGAAATCTGTATGCAGAGGCCTTTTTTGCCTTTCCTAGCTTCTGGTGTCCTCAGGAGTTCCTTGGCTTGTGGCAGTAAACTCCATTCTCTTCTTCTGTCTTTACATGCTGCCTTCTCCCTGTGTGTTTTTATATTTTCACATAGCATTCTCCTCTCTGCATCTCTTTCCTCTTAAAGGGATACTAGCCATATTGCATTAAGGACCTGCCCTCCTCTAGCATGACCTCATCTTATCTACTCACATCTGCAGTGACCCTGTTTCCAAATAAGGTCACATTCTGAGGTCCTGGGGGTTAGGACTTGAACATATATTTTGGAGGAACACAATTTAACCCATAATAAGCAGGAATAATGTCTGTGTCTCAAAAGCATATTCCTCAATCAGTAATGTTATCTCAAACAGGTAAAGATATTAAACTACTGAATTTGAAGGGCAAGCTAAGAATACACTTATAAGTAAATCTTTGTGTCATGAATTCATTTTAACTTTCTAGGAAGAATTTTGATATTTGATTTCCTTTTCAATTCAGGTAAATTTGGAGAAAAAAAGCGACTAACCTTTTAAAAATCGCATTTAATGAAAATATTTATAAACTGTTCCATTTTCTGCTTATTTGGAGCATTGTTTACATAGAGTTCTGGTAAAATTAGGCAGTTCAATCATTTCCTTAGCTCAGTAATGGGATAGTTTGGGGATTTTCAGTAATATTATTCATTTAGCTTTCTAAGACATCTGAATTTCATAACACATGTGGCTGGCATTCACTGAGAACTAATGGGCTCTTTGAAATTTAAAATCTAGTCTCTAGTTATAGTTTGGTATTGACTAAAAAGACTCAGTAGTACTTGAATCCCTACACTTAAGAGTCCAATTTATGTTGCCTATTGTTTTGAAATCCTTGTTCAGAATGTATTTACTTGTGTTGAGATACTATCAAAATAAAACAGTTGTTCTTAGAGTTTAAAAGGTGGCATAACAGTAGATTCTGAAGAAAAGCAATGCGAAACTTCATTAAAATAAATTTTATCGTGGCACCTTTATAATGCTATTGCTTTTTACAAACTAACAGTAGTAAGGACTTAAGTTATAATTGTTTTGACTTTAAGCATCTACTCTGAATCG
Organism: Ursus arctos; assembly: GCF_023065955.2. Classification (NCBI taxonomy): domain Eukaryota; kingdom Metazoa; phylum Chordata; class Mammalia; order Carnivora; family Ursidae; genus Ursus; species Ursus arctos. The sequence continues at coordinate 77,718,663 of NW_026623111.1, forward strand.
CCTTTGTGTTTAGTAAGAAAAGCACTTCAAAAATTATTTCTAAACAGTATAATTTTTCAGAACTCAGCAGGCAAAAAGCCAGGTCTCAGCTTTCCAGCCAAGCTTGTAAAAAGAATGTTTGATTTATTTACCATAAGTCTTTATAGTTTCTAGTAATAGTTACTTGGGGAAAATAAAACTAAGTGCCTGAATTATAATGATTAACGACTGGAAATTAAGATAGCAAGATTTGAGGGTTTTTTAAACACATTTAAAAAACAAAACCAAGCATAGCATACACTAGTACTTCCTGTGTGCACAACACGGAGTAGAAGTAGAAGTTGAAATAGAAATGACTAAGAGAGTGTCAGAGCTAAAGAGAAGCTCAGCAGTTTCCTTTCCTGCTTCCCCCTTTTCCAGAGCAGGAAACACGTAAACAGAGGTTAAGACGCTTCCTTATGGTCAAAATTAACAAAACTTAAAACCTGGAAACCTTATTATAGTTACTTTATAAGTCATTACTTCAGCGATGTTACAGTTTTCCTAATATTAAAAACTTCTACCTTACCTTATTGAAATTCTTAAGTTAATATTTTAAATTTTAGGTAACAAATTCAGATTCCCACTCTCAACAACCAGGACTAGTCCTAGGATTTCATTATTAAATGTTCTTTTCATTCAGCTCCTCGGAGACCTTAGCTTATGACATGTCCACAGCTTTCTTTACTTGAAGAGTAAAAGTTTTACCTTATATTGAAAATAAATCTCGTTTTCTTTTTTTTTTTTCTTTTTTAAGATTTTATTTATTTATTTGACAGAGATAGAGACAGCCAGCGAGAGAGGGAACACAAGCAGGGGGAGTGGGAGAGGAAGAAGCAGGCTCCCAGTGGAGGAGCCTGATGTGGGGCTCGATCCCAGAACGCCGGGATCACGCCCTGAGCCGAAGGCAGACGCTTAACTGCTGTGCCACCCAGGCTCCCCTGTTTTCTTTTCTTTACCCTTACTTAGCTATAACTGAACTTAAATTACAACAGGGGATACTAAAAGTGTTTGGAAAAGGATGCATATGCTTCAGCATCGAACAGTGGAGAGGAGGGTGAAAAAGTGAGGAAGAGTGTTTGCCGTCTTGTGTTCTCTCTGTGGAGCAGGAAGTATGGTTTGTGTTAAGAATGCAGACGTTGAGAAAGGGAGGAGCTTCAGAAAGTTCTGACTGGTTGTGGGTCCCTGTGGGTGATGTGACAGGGACGTGTGAAAAGATACTGCAGCACAGTTTAAGACTTTGTCCATGCTTCTGAGGGTTATAATTTTCAAAGTTTAAGAAAAGATTGTGTAATTTGTTCATTCTTTGAAGTGTTTCTAAATATCGTTATTAAAAGAACATTCTCTAGGAGTTTTATAAATATTGCACTCTCAAAATGGATCTCATTGACTGGATTAGTGACTATGAGTTTTGATATGGCTGTACAACTTGTGTTATTGTACTGTGCCTCTTTAAGCTTTTAACCAATTTTATGTGAAATAGATTTTATCTGTCAACTGCTGTCTGTTTAATGTGCATTTTGGACAGCTGTTGTAGTGTATAGATGAGTCTCAATGTTAGTTAAGTTCATGGATACTCTAAAAAGATTTTCTGGGGGAAAGATACCAGAGAACTTTTTTGAAGTGAATCTCCAAAACCAGATTCTTAATCAATACTGGACAGTGCTGTTGTCGTAATGAAATGAAGGGCAAAAGTATTTCATTATATCTTTTTTGTGTGTTTAATGAGGGAATGTCGAATTAAAATTCAGATTTCCCAAGTTTTAGTTCAGAATGCTGATATTTAATCATCATGATCTCTTTAAGCAAAGTCAGAGTTGCAAAAAGGGAAAAAAGAAATAAGGTTTATAATTTATCTTCTTAATTCACTTATGGTATTTTCTCTAAACTACATTTACAATTTAAGTCATTTGTATTTATCTTCTCCATGCCTTAGCTTTCATTTTTGCCATCAGTAACCTTAAAAAGCCTTTATAGCTTTATGCTCTGTTCCACCTTAGATTATACCAAACACTCTAGCACTTACTGTAGTGTTGTGTGCAGCCTATGATGAGCCAGCATCGCTAATTAGCACTTGCAGATCGTTATGTATAGGATGCTTTTATAGAAAACAGAGAGGGAGATGGTCACAAACCCATGACCCTTCCGAATGTTGAAGGTGAACTCTTTTTATTTGCTACGATTTCTTTGAAAACATAAAAGCTAATTTATTTAACAGTGTCTCCAAACATACATACTTTTCTCATGTTTCTCAGTAGTAATGTGTAACAAAATTTAGATGAGAGCTTATTAGTATGACCAGCTCCTACTGTTTATTTCTCTCATATCATTTTCTCAGGCATGCATCATAGTCATAACCACAGTAACCATTCGTGATGTCACAAGGGATTATTACTTTTGCTAGGAAGTAAGTTTGAGCAGATGGATGCATAAGGAACCAAGATCCTGTTGTTATACAAATAATTACAAGGTGGGAGGAAACTAATATCCATTATGTATGTAGGCATAATTTTTTAAATAGATTTTTAAATTTGTATTTCATACTGAGAATTTCTGAGAAGAAATATATGAAAAAGGTGATGTTTAAATCACAAAAGTTGAAGCAGCATGAAAATCATAGACTTTTAAATTGTAAAAAATTAATTTTAGATAAAATTTGCTGTTGCAGATTATAGACTTCTTTTACATCCAGCACCATGCTGCCTCCTCAGGTTTTCTCCTTAGTGTTTCCAAAGATTTGAGCTTCTGTCTTCTCTTTTGGAAATCTGGTGGTGATAAAAATGATAAAAAACAATGTATTTGCTTGTTATTATAAGGCTTTTCTATAAAGCATGAAAGTTCCAGAATTGTACCTAGTCATATTACATAGGCTTGATAGGCACTTTCTACTAGCTACTTAGCTATCTTTCCAGTTTTTCTTTCAAATTCTAACATCTACGTATCTCTGCATTTATCTGTTTCTTTCCTTTTCTTCTTGAACTGTTGTGGGTTGGGTTTTTTTTTTTTTCATGTACATGTTGTATACACTGGATATCAAAATAATTGCCTTATTTAATGTACAGAGAAGTGGACTGTCAGCAAAGACCTTCTTTTGTATATTCTGGAATAGATTCAGACTTAGTTGCCAGATTGCCTAAACCTTAAAAGTCAAATAATACCCAGGTAGTAGTGGAGGGGTGAAGCAGTGAACTCACATGCTGCTGAAGGGAGTGTACACTGGCTTTGGCAACCTGTTTGTCATTATGGAGAAAGTGGTATGCAAATTGAGTGTACCATCTATGTATTGTAAAGAACAGCCCAAACCTAGGAACAACCCAAGTAACACTCATCAAAGAATAGGCAAATAATTGAGATGTGTTCATACAATGAATATTATACAACAGGAAGCATGTAACAGAATGAATTTCACAAACATAATGTTGAGTATAAGAAGGTAGGTACAAGGGGCGCCTGGGTGGCTCAGTCGTTAAGCGTCTGCCTTCGGCTCAGGGCGTGATCCCGGACTTCTGGGATCGAGCCCCACATCAGGCTCCTCCACTGGGAGCCTGCTTCTTCCTCTCCCACTCCCCCTGCTTGTGTTCCCTCTCTCGCTGGCTGTCTCTCTCTGTCAAATAAATAAATAAAATTAAAAAAAAAAAAGAAAAAGAAGGTAGGCACAAAAGAATAAATACAGTATGATTCCATTCAAATAAAGTTCAAAAAACAAGCAAAGCTAAACTGTTCCGTAACCATATTGTGGTGGTTAAAAACAAAAGCAAGTAAATGATTTTCATTCTCAGTCTCTCTGTTTCTTTCTGACACACACACACATTCACTCACTCACTCACTCACTCACTCACATTCATCCTCTAGGTGAATGATAATTTACCAAAATCTAAGCAAAGGCCCCATTTATTCAGTAAATACTGAGTGTCTACTATGTACTGGGCATTTGTTGCCCAGAACAGAGAGAGAGCCTAGTTGGGGAAACATTCAAGTAAATCTGAAATTAGAATATACTGTAACATGTTACAGTGATTGTATTCAGTGGTTATTTTAGGTTCTTTCCTCAGCCTTATTATATAACTTGGACCTGATAATGGAATATCAACTTGGTAACTTTTTTTGGTAACATTTTTTTCTCGTTTGTGAGACATAATGACCATGACATACAAGTTTGATTGCTTCCTGCTTTTGGCTGCTGAAGAGTAATGGAAGTGCAGGATCTCTTTAGATCTGTAACTCTGCTCTTACCTACTGTGAAGAAATATCATACTTGTGCTGGAAACTTCCTTCATATGACAAGTCATCACTAAGAAATGTAGCAGGGCCTAAAGAGTTGGTGAGCTGTACTTTCACCAGTGTTTGGATACCTCATAATTATGGCAAATTAAGATATAAATTATAGTGACAGTGCAGGATGCTTCACAAGTTAGGAGTTATTTATTATGAGAAGAGTTAAAAGCCTGTATTTCATAGATATGAAAGTTTAGGATAAGGGACCTTTTGTAAATTATTTTTAAGTGAACAGTAATAATACTCAATATTGTAACATAAAACTATAGAGCTACCTTTATTGTGGGAGAACAATTTATATGGACTTGTGCAATGACAGATCTAATATGTATTGTAAATGATTCATTAGATACCCTTAAAGACCTACTCTTTCACTGGTTTTGGTAGAGTAATAGAATACAGCTTTGTCATTTATTCCTTTGCATCCTCCAATTCTTTAAAATATGTTAATAAAATTATCTTTTAACCTTATTTCCCTGGATGACTTGTCAAAAAAGAAGGGGGTGGCGGGGAGGAAGGAAGGAGCTGTATAAACATTCCTGTAGTGGTGGTGAATACTTTTTTACCTTAGATATCTATCATATGTGCTTTGTTTTTCTTCTCAGATTTGGTATAATGTAATTCTAATACAGAGATTGAGTTTATGTTCTGTAACCAACTGCTGATAATACATGAGTGAAGAGCTATGTTGTAAATAACCCGAACAGGGCAGGGAGGGAGGAAGGGAACTGAAGAAGGAAGAAAAGGAAAAGAAGAAAAACACTGTGACTCAAACATAAATAGGTGGTTTGCCTTCTAATTGTAGTTATGTTCTTATTTATTGCATTATTAAATTTGATGAACAGATTTGTTGAATAAATTTGTATTAAAATTTATTACATAATTGAATAGTTAACTGTTTTTTTTTTTCTTTTAAGATTTCATTCATTTATTAGAAAGAGAGACAACGAGAGCATGAGTTGGGGAAGGGCAGAGGGAGAAGCAGGCTCCCCTCTGAGCAGGGACCCCCCCCCCCCATGTGGGGACTCAATCCCAGGACCCCGAGATCATGACCTGAGTCGAAGGCAGACATTTGACTGAGCCACCCAGGCGCCCCAGATAGTTAACTGTTGATAGGAAGTCAGCTTAGCTTTTAAAATTTACTGCAAATAGGCTCCACAAAGTTTCTATGTCTTAGTTTCCTAGAACATGAATTTAAGGCTTAGTTTAGCAATTCTCTAAGATTTCTAAGTCCTAAGCCTCTGTGATTTATATTTTGAAAGCCCATATTTGATCAACAATTTGAATCAAAGATATTTAATCTTTGCATTTTAGGGATGGCATATCCTATATATTTTTATTATTGAAGGTCTGAACATTTAGATTTGTAATCGTAATGTTCACTTTCTCTGACATCATCCCCATACAAATTGCCCAACAATTGAGATAATTTACATTTATGTTATTGTACAGTAAAACCTTGGATGTTAGATTTCTAAATGAGGTATGACCAGTGTTCTTGGCTGGCTTATCTGACTAGTTACCCTGACAATTAGGATTTTTCTGTGATCTTATTAGCTGATGAGCATAGGTTCCTGTTCTGCAACTATGTAACAATACAATAAAGCTAGTGGACAAAAATATGTTATTTCATTTTAGTATGGATTTCCTGAAAAATTTTCAGTTATCAAGCAAGTATTTATGAGGCCCTGCTATATAAGGGGTGTGGGGGTGTGTGTGTGTGTACACCATAAGAACGAATATATATTGTTTCATTGTCTAATATGATTTCAGCAACAATTATAAAGATATGACCCTAGTTTCAGTTTTCTTATTAGAAAAATGAAAATCTTTCATTTATTAACTTAATAGCTATAATACCCTTGTGAGCCATTTCTTTTACTGACCCTTTATACTATGCTTCTGTAGCTGCCCAGTCTAGTATGGTGGCCATTAGCCAGATTTGGCTATTAAACAATTGTGAAATGTGGCTAGTCTGAATTAACATGTGACCGTAAGTGTAAAGTTCACTCAGATTTCAAAGATTTATCACAAAAAAGACAGTTTAAAATATTTCATTAATAATTTGTATGTTGATTGCATGTTGGGATGGTGTTTTATTGGATTTAATAAAATAGGTTATTAAAATTAATTTTTTACCTGGTAATTTTTTTCATGTGACGACTAGTAAATTTAAATCACATATATGGCTCATACTTATGGCTCTCATATTTCTTTTATATGAGGAAAGTCAGGTTTAAAAAGACAGATACTTTCTTTTCATCTCTTTCCATTCCTACATTCAGGGGTTGGAAAGTATTCTAAAGCTCTTTATATATTCCGACAGTTAAATGATATCTGTTCTATGTAATATAGATATATACATAACAGAAGGTATGTCTGACCATCATTTTGACCACTAGTTGTAATGTTGAAGTACATTGGTGTGTTCTAGAATAGAGGGAATAAGGAAAAATGAAACACAAAATAGCAAGAATTGAGAAGAGGAACATGCTTATGGACTATAGACATGCCATTAAAAGGATCCTTACTGTGATCTAGAATTATTATGTGAGTTGGATGGTTTTCTTTGATAATAGCTAACTTTGAAAAACACTGATAGATATGTTTAGTGGTTTCCAAGTTGAGAAAAAAAGGTTCTATAAAATATTAGTTCCTGGTTTTTTCTTTTACACAGAATTGTCATTTGTGAAAGAGGAGGTGAAAATTTTCACATGTGATAGTCATACATTCCTAGAACACAGAGTTCTTTAAGCTCCTGCCAATGAGAATAATCTTTTTTCTCTGAAAAAGTGATTGTCTCTTTTCCCCATCCCACCCCCATTTCCATGTGTACTTGTTTTGGTTTTCCAAAAAGACATATTTAATGCCCTGCCTAGGTTTATTTTCTACTTACTCACTATATAAGGAATAACATTGTTATGTTTTATATTTGAAATTGTAAGGTACATTTCTTTTTTCTTTTATGTTTAATTTAACTCTTTGTTTTACAGATGAGGGCAGAAGTGCAGTTGACCAAGCAGGTGGTGCACAGATTGTAATTGACCATTTAAGGTCACTGTGCAGTATAACAGACCCCGCCAATGAGAAGCTCTTGACTGTCTTTTGTGGCATGCTGATGAACTATAGCAATGAGAATGGTAAACAAAATTGAAAACTTGCTTTATCTCTGGGGGAAAATAAAAAATCATCATTACTATAGTACATAACAAAAATATTTAGAAAAATTATGAGCAAAGAATTCATAAGTGGCATAAAATTAATAAATAGCCAACATTAAATCACAGTGTTCCAAAAATACAGAATGTTCTAATTTATTAAATGGGACAAGTTTTTGAAGGGTTACCCATGTTAATTAATACAAAAAACAAAAACAACATAATGGTATGCTTTAATATTTCTCACTATGCACATTTTGAAAATAAACAGTGTTAAAATAGCTTCCTGTTTATTACTTTATATTAATGCCAGGAGTAGCTTTAAAACACAAACACTATATTAGTAAAATTATTTTATCTAGACACTAGATTTATTTGTCAGAATAGAAAAAATCTTTTAATAAAACCTGGCCTTAGAAAAATAAAGTTCAGAGTAATTGCATTTTCTCATTTTAGAAATTTAATAAATACCTGTCAATAGAAGTTTCTTTTCTCTGTAAAACATTCTTAGAACCTAGCAACAAATGACATGTCAAAATTTTCAGATAATCTATATGGTTAATTAAATGAATGTAAAAATGGTGATATGAAAGCTTCACTATATTTTTAAATGTCACAAAAAAATGTATCATCTTATAGGAGTTATGGCATGGATCAAACACTCAAAAATTCTAATAGGTTTCTAGACTGTAACACACATAAGGTCTTTTTGTGGTTTGTTTTGTAATGGCATCTTAAGCTGTAGTCTTTGGCAAAGACGTATTTTAGTTGCATATTGAACATGTAATAAATTATTTACTTTCATGTGTCCTAGAAACACATGGACCTTTAGGCATATTTTTCATTTTTCACTTTTGGTAGTCATGAGTCCAAAGAAATATTCTCCATAATTAAAAAGAAAAAAGATAAACATTGATGATAAATGGCTACTGACATTTGGCCAGTGACAACCACAAACGGTGGGGACTGTAGCCCTTGTCCCATTGAACAGGGAGAGCCACTACTCTCCTCTAGTCTATAGTTTCTATATGGCAATTTGGTCAAATACTGCCACATCTTTTCATTGGAAGATGGGGGGAAGCTGCAGATCTAGCTTTTCATGTGACATCTGTTTTTTAAATGTTGGATTACGTGTGCGTTTTTAGCACTGTACAAGCTCAGGTCCCATCCTATACAGAGGATACCAGTTTTAACCTCTGAATTAAAATTTCCAATAATATTAATAAATAGTTTTTATTTGTCAAATGGCTAGCCCATTAAACTCAAGCTAGTAACAAATGGTAGTCTTTATCGGGTCAACTACCACTATTTTTTTTCCCCTGTGGTGAAATCATTTTTGAAGAGAAAATGAACAGGAGAAACAGACATGAGAGAGTCTGGGTAATCCACAAAATTAATAGCTAGTTCCTAAATAATTGAAACTAGACCATAATGCACACATATCTGAATTGCATTAGGAAATCATTGGCCAGTTGTTCATGTTGCTTTAGTTTCATTTGGGACATCTTGGACACCTATCTTCATTGGGTGTTCATCTTGGACACCTGAGAAAATGGGACAAGATGCTAAGTGGGAGAATGGTTTAGACAGATAAATGAAAGAAACTAGCCATGAAGTTATTAGAGCAGCTTTGGATATAAAAGAATTAGTCCTGTTATGGATTTAAACTCATTGTCATTTGGAAACCGCTGTTCAAAGATCTGTACAAAAGCATATCAAATGGCCAAATGGTCTTTAAAAATATCACTAATTCTAATCCAAAGGAGACTGCAGTTTCCTTTGAGTCCCTATGGTAGGATATCACAATGTGTAGACGTGTGTATTGAGAAGGAAATGATTAACCACATGCAGAGTCCACAGTTGAAATGCATAATATATTTGTTTTGTTTAAGGGTAGGCTTTTTTCCTGGTGTGCAAGTATTCCCAAAAAGTAACTTAGATACTTCAAAAACCTTGATTAACTTTTCTCAGAACATTATTGGAGCAGAAGTGTTTTTGTTCCATTATCCTAAAACTGGTATTGGAATGAAGCTTTCATTGGATAAAATAGAAGTAAAGTTACCTTTAGTATTTTAAACAAAGAGGTGCCAAACATGTAACTATCTTCTTTCTTCTCCTTGCGTTTACATTTGTCTGTCATGGGGATCATAGTTTGTGAAGTGATTCTTTTTCTCCATAATACTCTCTAACTTAAATTATATTCTTTTTCATTTTGCATAATTATTGCATCTTTGTTGTTCTGTTGATTACTTACTCTATTTTTTAAAACGTGTGTTTAAAGACTTGCCTACTTAAATATTAGGTCTTTTTGGCTAACTTAAGAACATTTGATATTGACCATGTACCCCTAGATGAGTCACTGTGAAAAAAAATAGAGCTTTTTGAAATTCAGGAGGCAGTTTTTATTAGCACTGGAAAATGAAGTTCCTTTTTATGTGTATTTACTATTGAATTTCAGTACATAAGGCTCTGCTAGTAACTGAGTAGAATAATTGAGTGATAAATTGTTACTCTACCAGAAAAAGTAACTGTATCCTTAGCCCTAGTAACTTAAGCCTTATTCATAGGGAGTTATTACTTCAGCTTCACAGATATATATTTTTTTACTATAAAGGTAAGAGTGCTGAAAATGGTCACAAATATCCACCAACATAGTTTCTTTGGTGGTAATATTTTCAAATTGTATATTAGTCCTAAAAGTAAATTGACACCAGACTGAGACTTAAGATATCTTGATTCCTATCCATCTGGTTGGTGGACAACTGTGAGCATATCCAATTGTTAAATCCATTAAGTAGGGAATAAAAAAAAAATTCCTAACCACATGCAAGACAGATACATTGCGAAAATACATGTGTCATAAAGGTATTTTTGTACCCTTTGATAAAGTTATATAAAACTCAAGGTTCATGAGTTTTAAAATTTTGAACCAGCTCAGGACTGTACACTTTTAAGCTATGAGGTGGATATATCCTTTTGTTCCCCCATTTGTGAAGCAATTAAAATTTTTTATACCCAAACTGGTAAGTGTGGAATATCTGAATAGAGAAAGTTATAATTGCTTAGCCAGAAAAGTTGTATCCATAATATCATATAAATAAAATCATGTTTAAATAGAATAAGACAAAACTTTTTTTTTTTTCAGTAAAAATCATTTAAAGTTTATCCTTTTGGGGGAAATCATACCTATTTTTCGCATGGCAGAAAAGCACTCTTCAATTCTGTGGCTCTCCCAAGTAGTCTGAGTGTTTGACAGTTGTGGTTAGAGCAAAGCGTGTTGACAATTTGATATTCAGTTTGAGGAAATATGCTGAACTTCCTGTATTTTCTTCATCTGTTTATTAACTTACCCTAAAAACAAGAAACTCAGACCTATTATTATAGATATTTTTATCTCATTAGTTTCTTGGGTATCTTTTCTAGCTTTGGTTACCCAATGCCAAAACATTGCAGTGAAGACTAAAAATTCTGTTCAGATCTATTTTCAGATATAACACCATTTTAGCCTGTAGTAGAAGTCTGGCAAATATTTATTGACTTCTGGATATTTAGTATTGTCTAAAATTTTTTTATTAACAAAATTAATGCTTGGAAGAAAAATGGGTTTTTGGAATGTATTTTCTTTATTAATTTAGAAGCATTATAAACTCTTGCCAACTATATTACTTGATAGTTCCTGAATATTCATGTTCATTGTAGTAGCAGAAAGTGGCATTGGAAACATCCTGATGATGGTGCCAAAAATTTACCATAGGTGATCCACAAACTTAAAAAATCTGCACACTTATACTTGAAAGTTGACTGCAGTTTGAATGGAAACAAACGAGTAATCAAAAGCAGACCACCAGAGTTATTTAACACCTTGTTCAGGGATCTCCTAATAGTCACCATTTTTATTACCTTACATGTAATATGTAATAACCATGATGACCATGATTAATCAGTAAATATCTTTTGGAAAACTTTATAATTGAGAATTTAATTTTTTTCTTAATATACCTATGCTAGAAATATAAAATACAGGGAAAAGTCTAATTCTTAAGAAAATTATTGATGGTAAGCACTAAAGCAAGGACTAAAGTTACTTGTTTTACATAGGCTGTGCCATAAGAGAGAAAAGTAGAAGAAATAAACATGCCATCAAGAAAGGAAAAATCTGTTTCCTTCTAAAATGATTAACATAATATACACAGTTTATGACTGGCTTTTTCATGTAAGCTATATTATATATGTGAAATATGTAAATATGTGATACCAATTTGAGGAATATGATGTATATTGGATATATAGGATCAGTTTGAGGATATATGTGTGTGTATATCATATACATGTGATCTATATTTAATTGTATATATATGATTTTTCAAATAGCTGATTTTTCTCCAATATCTTAATAGCTCCCTATTATTGAAGATTAATTTTTTTTGTGGCTCCTAAAATCTCTCTGGGATACTCTTGTAATAATTCTCACATTTATTTTCTGTATAGACTTATGATAACTGAGCTATGGTTGAAGGGAGGCCGTCAGTGTGGTTTAGGAAATGCAGTTCAAATGCATGGGTATGTTACTGGAGCATAACAATTTAAGTATTCAGCCCAGTACATAAATTCAGTTGTTTAAAATAGGCCTGTAAAGTATTTTCTCTTTAACTTAAAGATCACTTAATGTGTAATTAATTTTAGCTGCTACCTTCATTTCAACCAATAGCAACAATTTCACAATTTTAATCATACTATTCATTTTCCTAGTGACCTCAGTCTAATAACTTGGCTTATTTTTTCTTCATATTTAAAATGAGAAGAGTAGGGGCGCCTGGGTAGCACAGTCGTTAGGCGTCTGCCTTCGGCTCAGGGCGTGATCCCGGCGTTTCAGGATCGAGTCCCACATCGCGCTCCTCCACTGGGAGCCTGCTTCTTCCTCTCCCACTCCCCTGCTTGTGTTCCCTCTCTCGCTGGCTGTCTCTCTGTCACATAAATAAATAAAATCTTAAAAAAAAAAAAAAGATTGAAAATGAGAAGAGTAGAAGTTAATAAGGAATAATCCTCATTAAAAACTAAAAAGCACTTTGGCTTGAGCTACTTGTTTATTTTTATGCTTTGGTATTACTTTATTGCAGTTAAGAAAGAATACTTCCTAGATATTAGATGTTTAGGAAATGATTCGCTTTGCATAAGTGAGGAACTGTTTCCACAGTTAATTTACTGTGGGTACAAGCTAATTAATAATTACATATAATTCCTAAATACTAAAAACTTTTTGCCTAACTTTAAGGTAAAAAAAATCAAAATGTAAAATTTTGTCTTTGTAATATATTGTCTTTTTCCCCATAATTATGTTAATTTTCCAATATACCATTTCAGTGTATTTTTCCTTCATTTTTTTTTCCCTTTCCATAAAGGCCTGGGAGATGTGCTCTTAAGTTTGCATCTTTTGAAGCCCAGTTTGTCAAATAAAAATACTCTAGTGTGTTAGAAGACTTTTATTGTGCAGCTGAGAAATTTTTAGGACTTAAGAAAATATATTGTGTAATTCTTTATTTACTGTTTTCTCTTTGTAAAAAATTTCTGAATTTTTACTGTTTGTCTCACAGAGCATTCAGATTTACTCAGTCAGGTTGCACTCAAGAAGTTCTGCTACAAATGTCATTTTAAACAAATTGTTTTACTGAACGACAGAACAGTTAGTTGTTCTTGTGCCGCCTGCAATTCGGTCTATTAAATTTGACCTATTAGACTAGCTTAGCTTTTCATCATAATCCTTCTAAAAAATTACTATAATCATGCTGCTATTTAGTGGATAAGCTAAGAACTTGGTTTTTAGAAGTACAAAATGCACATTTGGTTTAATTCCACATGGCCAAATAGTGGCATTAATATTTAGCTTTGACCATTATAGAATGAACTTCTGAATGTAAGAATCTGAAATTTTATCACAAAAAAATGAAATGATTGTTATAGTTTTTTCAGTAATGATTTAAAGTTTGGCATTATATTATAGAAATAATACTTAGCATTTTCAGCTTCCTAGATTTTCTTATAATGGTGTGTATAGTCTTGTGATACGAAATAGATACCAAATTTTAACTGAAGGCAGTAGAGAAACAAAATATGTTGGGGGTTCCTCATTCCCTAACATGCTTTTCTTTATTTCCTTCATGTCTAGATTGAAGATAATTAATCATAGATGTTATTGACTATTATTTTCAATATTTTCTTCATAGTAAACATTTGAGGTGGCAGGGTTGGCTTTCTGATTTGAATTCACCATCACAAGCTATAAAAAATTCCCAATTTTGACTTCTTTTTGAAAGATTCATGGCCTGACTGAAATTAAGTAACTAAAAATTAAAAACAGCTCCTAACATTTATTTTATGTTGTAAATTCTAAAGAGGATAGGTAATCTGATCTCTATTATTCTGCCTTGATTTAATTTTTACATTTGTATAGTTTGTTCACCATCATTAGTTATTGCCACATTTTAAATATTGCAGTATAAATATACATTTACATTGCAGCTGACAGAATTTCAGCATATGAAGCACATAGGGAGATTTTCTCTATACATGGAATCCTTACCTATATTTAAAAATGAGTATTTAGATAGTAACAGTAAAACTGAAAGACTAGGCCTTGTTTTTATTATTGATGTTACTGCACCAGTTGAAACATGATGGTATCAAGCACATGATGATTATTGACCATGTACAGGTTTGTAGGTGCCAGAAATAACATTGAAGTAAGTATTCAGATGTTTGGCCTTCTAAGAGCTAAGGCCAAAGCCAGAGATGAATAATGGATTTTGGCCACATATCAGTCTACTGATACAGTGGACTACTTGAAATAGTCATTCAGAGAGAAACTCAAGGCAGAGAAGTATCATATGTAAAATCACTTATATAAAAATTAGTAATCCTGTTTTCTAACTACAAGTAAAATCCAGTTAAGACCAAACTACCTATATTTTGTTAAATTGAAAATTTTTAAGTAAATACTGTTTGAAAAATGGGGACTGGCCGGAAATCAGAAATCTTGGTTATGTAGATGTATGTTATTAACATAGTTTGTGTGTTGCAAAGAATGTCTGTGTAAATTTTAAAGTGTAACAACTTAATAGTAATATTCCAGGGTAACTAGTAATACTAGTTTTTTTTTTTTTTAAGCCAATAAATCCTTCTGTAAAACAAAGAATTTGTATGTTTTTAAACATATATATTTGTAAGGTATACATGTTGTGATGTAAATTAACCTGGCATTGATCTTAATTTGCTATACAAAAATGTAGACTTAACTTTACACCTCTGTGGGTATGGCCTTTCTTTCAGCAATGCCATTTGGGAAGAGAGGATATATTTCTCCTACTAAGAGCTGCTTAAGCAACAGCTGGCAGTTGTCCTCTTAAAACAAAACAAACAAAAAAGTTTTAACCTTTAAAAGACCAGTTTCTTTCTGAGATGAAAGCATAGAGTTTCCTTTAATCAGAGTAGACCTATCTGTAGAAATTTCCTTTGTAGCAGTATTCATTACAAGAGTTGATCTGTAGTAGTAATTTAACCTGAAGTGAGCCGAGAGGGAAGAATTATCTACTAGATTAAGACATAATCACTCTAGGTGTCGTTGGATTGAGAACACTATGTGGGTAGGTCTCTTAAGAATAATAAAACATTTTTCCTTTCTCGTGATTTTGCTTTGGGGTTTTTGTTTTTGCTGTTGTTTTACATTATACTCATAATTTTATCATTATCTCTAAAACTTTTACAAAAGGGAGATTTTGCTCTTGTAGAGACTCTTATTTGCAGAATCTTTTAGAAAAAAAGTTTGAATTCTCTTGTTTTTTATTTAACTGTTAGAAAACAAGAATTGTGTAAATGTATTGTTTTAAACCTCCAGTATTCTCAGTGCTAATGAATCTTGATTCTTTTTCTTTTTTTCATTGAAATTACCATTTGTCATTGAAATGTATAACCTGGGGCTTAAATTACAGAGATAATCTGGGTGTAGAACACGAAATGCATGTTTTGTTTAAAGAGGGCTTTTAAAATAATTGATTTGAAGTTAATTTTAAACACATGTAAATATTTTTACTTTTCTATGCTCAATACTAGATTTCGAGTAAAAGTTCTCCACTTCCCTGACCAATCAACAAATAGATACAAAGTAATAAGTAATTGAAAACTGTGTCCCTGCACATGTGCATGTATAAAGTTTTTAACTATGTATCATCCTCTTGGTAGCTGTAAAATCAGTTCACTTTTCACTAATTCACTACAACCTGTTTAAACTTAACATTTCTATTCACTGTTTTACATCATTTTTGATTTTTGTATCCTTTTTTGGAAGTATATAGATATGCCATTAGTCAGGGGCAACTTTCTTCAGTCTTTATTATGCCCAAATGGTTTTTATCTAATTTGTAGTATAATTCATCAAGATTTATATTTGCTTGTGTTTATTGCTTCAATTGTATATAATTTACTTGATTGTAGATGGTTTTTTATGCAAGCCTGTAAATAGGAATATTGTACTCCTTATACTATGAATAGTATACATACTATATATACGTACTAATGTAGAGACTATGTTTTTTGAATTGTGTATATCTTATTTTGACACAGTTTCATCATTAAGTCCTATTTACTGATAAGCTTAATCTTATAAGATTGTCTATAAGGGCCTTTTCTTATGAATAAGGTAAACATGTGTTGCAGTCTTCTTAAGAAACTTATTCTTTAATTGATCAACATGACTTCATTTGAGTTACTGGGATTCTTTTCTGGACCTATAATCTATCTATACCAATGTTTTAAACATTAAACTTAAAACTCAGGGGGAAAAAGGTTCTTCAACTTAAGATCTTCTCTCCAGATCTCCATTCTTTGGAGTTTCCATGAGTGTGACCTGAAGAACTTGGAACCATTGAAATTCAAATGTAGGTAGGTAAGTGTTCACACCAGCGCATGCGTTGATTGCCTTATATCTCTTTGTATATGCATCTGTATTGCACCCCCTCAGTGCCTTTCTTCCTCTTCCTCCCATAGATCATGTAGGGCCTGTGTCATCTTGATATTTTGTAATTCTGTATTTTGGTCAGTATTTGTCTGTGATGTGTGTCAGGAGCAATCTTTAAAAGTCTTCAGACATTTATGACATTGTGCTGTCTAAAGACTGTCTTTCACACATAAGTGTTTGCTATGTACGAGCCTGGGTTGCATTTTGTGAATTGTGTTTGTTGAGCTCTGATAAACATTCCCCTGGAGTTGCTGGTGTTCATTGAAGGTTGCAAAAATTCTCAGTCCTGCACTGTTTTACGTTTTCAGTTCTAGAAAATGTGAACTAATTCTGGTTCTAAGAATATCTTCCAGTTTTTGATTTAAAAGTCATACTCCTGATACCATTCATAATAACATGAGTGTCACCTGCCATCCTTTGAAATCCATTCACAAGCTTTCTTTGGGCAATAAGAAAAAGTGATTAAACTTAGTCATTTGCTTCCAGCAATAAGAATTAATACCAGTTTATTCCACACAAACAGGACACCTACTTAACCCCACCCCTCCAAAAAAGACTATTGATAACATACTAAGTTGTAACTGAGATAAGCAAACAGACCCAACCATGGAATATTCTCCGAGGCTTAATTAGAGTTTCTACTCAAATAAGCAAAATAAGATGTTCAGGTGCTTAATGTAAATTTTGCCCAAAATATCCAAACCAAAATCTAGGATTCCTACCATGCTTTTAATTTTTATTTCTTTTCCTGTCTCATCTCATCTGCCAAGCACATCATTGAATTTCAGAATCTCTATTCCATGTTTTGTTTTGTTTTCCATCTCCTATAAAAGTTAGGTAATCCTTTGGCAGTGGTTCTTAAACTTTTGGTCTCAGGACTCTTTTAGACACTTAAAAATTGCTGAAGACCCTATAGAATTTTTGTTTATAAATATGGGCTGTATCTATCAATATTTACCATATTAGAAATTAAAATGGAGACAATTCAAAAATTACTTAATTTTGTATTGAAAAATAACTCACATTATCATGTATTTTTATGAAAAATAACATTTCAAAATTAAAAATATTGCTGGGGTGCCTAACTGGCTCAGTCTATAGAACATGTGACTCCTGATCTCAGGGTCGTGAGTTCAAGCCCCATGTTGGGTGTGAAGCCTACTTAAAAAAAAAAAAAAAATTGCTGAGAAGAATAGCATTTATTTTACTGTGAATGTGTGCTGGGGAAGAGTTATGATGACCACCAACAGAATTTGGTGCCACAAACTGGGTTCATGATAAAGCCCCAGCGGTTTTACCCACCGTTTCTGCACCATTGTGTAAATATCAGTACCGTGAAAAAGGCATATAAAATCTTGGTATTTTTATGAAAGTAGTTTTGATTTTGTGATCCTCTGAAAGGGTTTTGGGGACCCCATTTTGAGAACCATGTTCTAGGATGCCTGCTTATCTTGAAATGAAAGTTTGTATTAGTCTGTTTGAGTAAAGTTCTTTTCCTCATCTGGGCCTTCATTATTCAAGGAGAATGACTTGCCTGCAATTGGTATGAACAGACTTTAGAGTTATTTGAGTGTAATTTTTGTTTTAGTTAGCCTCATAGAAGTGGGTATAAAAGAAAGCACCCAAGTGATCAAAAATGAGTATGTCCACTGGATGACCATATAATTTTTCTCTTTACTTGTGTGTGGTATGTGTGTTGTATGTGAGTATACAATTAATTTGGCTCCTGGGTAGCTTTAAAACACATTTTCCCGAAGCAAAGTGATTTTCATGAATTAGGGTGATTCACACCAAATGCCATTGGGCTCTACTTCTTTTTCTCCTGATCTACCACAATTTCAAATATTACTGCTTCAATTTGTATGCCAAAGATTTTATGAAACTATGCAACATTTCGTATTTTTTTGTCCCTCATTTCTCTGGAACCAAAATTCAAAATACCTTAAAAGCAGTGCAAGAAAGTGGTAGAGATGCCAAGTTAGGAGAATATGAAGAACCTCACCTTCTAAGTGACGTTCTCCTGTTGAGTTATCTCCTTCATAACATTTGTTATTTCTCTGATGTCCCTGGACTGTTGGATTTTTATAGTTTGTACCAACAGTACTGAGGGGGTGTGTGATGCTTACATATATGCAGACATATAGTGGAGTTTGACTCACACTCAATGCATGCGCTAGTGCTCACGCTTACATACCTGGAACTTAATGATTCAGCAGCTCTGCAGTATTTGAAGAGGTAGTCAAAATGAGTAAATAAATAAACGAAAGTTAAAAATACCGCTAAAGAACAAAGATCTGCAAAGGTAATCCAATAATAAGGAACTTCACTGGTAAGTAATCAAAATAATTTTTGACTTGGAAAGCGTATTGGTGCATGATCGTTACAAATACTATAACCATAATACAGGTATTCTGCCAACATAACACATAACACTATACCTTTTAACATAAGTAATTTGCTTATAAGATAATACAGATACTGTGAATCATTCATCAATTGCTGAATTGTAAGGAAAAAATAATATTTAACATTAAAGGCATAAGAACAAATCATTTAGTTGAGCATATTCTTTTATTTCTGTCTCTTTAGAACAAATTTCATAATTCCATTGCAAAATCTGAAATTGTTTTAGACTATTTGAACCCTAAATGTAAACTTCCCTTTTTCCCAGGCCTGTTTTCTTGTTTTGGTAATAGGCCCCCCACAGTTGAGTCAGACAGTATGTATAATTACCCACTCAATCAGTTTTCAGGATGATAAGCCTCTGTTGGCTATCCCTTCATACTTTACTCTGAAAGCAGGAAAAATTACAGAGACCGCCAGGCATATAATCAAATGGAATGTGAGGCAGCTCAACCCGCCTGCTTGTCCTTATCTGATAATCACCCAACCAGCTTCTTATCTATTGGTTAAGAACTAGAAAGAGCGATGAAGAGATTAGTAGGCAAACTATCAAGGGATGCATGCTCTAAGGAAAATGTGTTTGTAATAAACGGATTTTTATCTTTAGATTCCCAGTAGGTAACCTAAAAAGAATTTGGAGAAAATTATTAGCTTGAAAATGGCATATAATTTTTAAAAGAAACAATTTTGAAAGCATTCCTGTATCTCTGGATGAAACAGTTATTAATAGTAATAGTGTTTTGCATAGGCATGTGTGTGTTTATATCTTTCTTAGCTTATTGTGAGAGGCAATACTTTTGATTTTCATTTCGTTTATTTACCTTCAGCTTTGCTACAGGTGTTCTGTCTTAATTTGTTCATGAAGAGCCATTGTGGAAATCCAAGGCCTGTTAAATACTTTAAAACTCATTAGTTTCTTAGAAAATGAAGGCAAGCAATGATGACAAAGCATATTGATCTCATTCTCTTTACCTCTCAAGCCAAATTTTCCTTTCTTTACTAAGATGCTTGTCTCTATTACTAAAACTTTGAAAAGAAAAATATTTAAATAACACATTTTTTCCTTGTAAAAACTACTTTCTTTCCTAGCAGTCATCGAAGAACATTCTGCTGCAAATAATCAAAATGATTTTTGTGTATTATATACATTTCCCACTCTTTATTATGAAGCAGCTGTTTTTAAGGGATTCTAAGGTTCTGTCTTCTCTTGGTCTTTATTAAATTTGTTTTTCAATGCTTTTCATATACTCTGCTTTCCTATAATACAAATATTACTTTGTCTAACCTTTTCACATAATGACCAGCGGTAATGTTTAATTATTTATACATTTTTAAAGCCTACTCTACAAAGGTATAAGACCCTGTTTAAAAAAAAAAGCAAAACAAAACTAATGTTTTGGCATATTATTTGAGTTCTTCTCATTTCTAAATTTCTTTTAATCATTGAAAAGAGTCAAAACTCAACTCTTGTGAACTAATGATTTAAGGTTTTTCAGACAATTGTATGGATAGACTTAATCTTATTTTACTGTAATTGAAATAGTATTGAGTTTGCAGTAGGGAGAATAAGAGGTGCTTTCTTCTTACTAATGTCCATTTGATACATAAACACTTTCACTTGTTTGTTTGTTTTTTACAGATTCCCTGCAAGCTCAGCTTATCAATATGGGTGTTATACCTACCTTAGTGAAATTATTGGGCATCCATTGCCAAAATGCAGCTCTTACAGAAATGTGTCTTGTTGCATTTGGCAACTTAGCAGAACTTGGTAAGTCCTAGTCATGAACCACAAATGTAAATAACTTGTTAATGTACTTACAATAAATTTTCCTTTAGATGTTAACAAACTGGAGATCCGTGTAGATTATATTATTTTTTGAAGAATTGTAGATCTTCCTTCAATGTTTAAAAAAAAAAGTAGGTCCCATTATAGCTTATGATTGTATTGTTTATAATTGGAGCTCCTTTGCTTCCCTCATTGTTTTATTTATTGAGGTTTAAAGTTTTCACTTGAATATTATTTAATAGAGTTGAATATTTAAAATGATCTCCACTTGACTTTAGTATTCTTACATGAGAGATGGTCTTGAAATCAAGTATTGCATTTCCAGAACAAAAATAAAGGATTGTTGGGGCACCTGGGTAGCGCAGTCGTTAAAGCGTCTGCCTTCAGCTCAGGGCGTGATCCCGGCGTTCCGGGATCGAGTCCCACATCGGGCTCCTCTGCTGGGAGCCTGCTTCTTCCTCTCTCACTCTCCTGCTGTGTTCCCTCTCTCGCTGGCTGTCTCTCTGTCACATAAATAAATAAAATCTTTAAAAAAAAAAATAAAATAAAATAAAGGATTGTTATTATTACATTCTATATTAATTGTTTATCAGGTAAAAAGGAACCTAACAGACTGAGGTTTTTCCCCCTCTTTTTAGAAAATCCCTTAAAATGATAGAGGACTTTTCCCTAATAATATATTTGTAACAGCATTAAGAAAAATTACAAGAAATCTTGAAAATCAGAAGGCAAACAGAAGCAGAGCAATACTGGAAACACAGCCCAGTCATAACAGAGAAGAGGACTGATGACTCCACAACCCCTCTTTTCTCTGTTTTATTCTTCTCTATCATTAATAGTACTCTCTTCTTTCTGACCTTCCTCCTGTGATTCTTAATATAAAATTACGACTCCTGGTCTGACTCTACCCCACAATCATATTCATAACAAATTTTATATTATGGGGACAGTGAAACCAAATGATGTCTTGTCATAACTAGATATAATAGCTAAAACAAACAAATTAATCCCTTTTATAAATAAGTAAACAGAAGCACCAGGACTGTAACCTTGGATCTTCTGAGAGCTCTCTTACATACTACACGTTAAAATCTTGATCTCCGTAGTTTCTTTAGCTTAGACTTTAAGTGCTTCATATTTAAAGGAATGGAGATTATCAGAGCTAATTTTGTAAAAAAACAAAACAAAACAAAAAAAACCTAATTTTTAAATCTCTCTTTTTTTTTTAAAGAACATGAGCTAATTTTTAAATCTTTTTTTTTTTTTAAAGAACAGCAACATGTTTAGATTGAATTTCTTTTCATGAGACGCGAACTTTGGTTTTATTTTGTTTTGTTTTATTTTTAGTATAGTTGATGCACAATGTTAAAAGTCATTCTTATTGAGTGGGTCATCTCCTGGTATTTATGAATGTCCTTGTCTTCTATCCTCTTCTGCTTTTCTTTTTTTTCATACTGTTGTTTTTATTTCCATCATTCACGTAAGACCAAAAATGAAAGAATATTCATTCATTGTTTTACAAGATACTGTTTTCCATTATTAAAATGGATTGTAGGAATTTGTGTTTGGTATACTTTGTAGAAATAAAACAGAAATCATGCTATAATCCCTGATAATGTCCTAATCTTGGTAACAGAAACATAAACACCATTTAATATGAATTGCTTATGTTAAGGCATCAGAATTTCTTTGGGAGAGTGCATTGACCACCTCAATTCAGCCTCCTCTCCCTAGTCTGTATTAAAAGATGGATATATACCCATTAGGTCCGATTTCATAGTCTATTTCCAGCTGTTACTACCTTTACCCCAATTGGAGGCTGAAAGGATAAAAGAAATATTCCTTTATGTACTAAGACTTCTAGAGTTTGTATCTTGAGTCTGTTATGTCCATGTAACAGCTATGTTACACATCAACACCGAAATTGAACATGTACGCCCCAGAATACTTTTCCTCGTTCCGGTGTATGTTTTATTGCAATAAGTTAAAAAGTATACACAAGGCATTACTATTATTTGACATGGGTAAATATCAAGTTCCCATCACATTTATATTACACACTTCTGAATATGGCGTATCACTGTATGCTAGAGTTACTTTTAGTCAAATTTATTAATAAAAATGTTAAACAGAAATTTTTGTGGTTTTGCTCACAAAAGATATATTTGATAAAGACAAAATATAAAATAATTTAAGTGCAGTCTATTACAGAATTGGGGGCAAAAAGGAAAATGCAGCTCTGCCTTTTTGTTCTCTTTGAGTCGTAGTTTATAGGACTTCCTTTTTATTTGGCTCCAAAATCTTTTATAAAGAAAATTTTCTGCTTAAAATATTAGGATTTGGGGGGTAGAGATGTTAGAATAAAACTTGTACTTAGTTTCACTTCTTTCTGGAAACTAAAACTACAGTAAAGGGATACTTTTTTAAAGGCTTAAATCCACAAGGAAAGGGGAAAAGAAAAAAGGGAGAGGAGATGACACAATATTTTATGACCTGGGAAGAAAGACGAGCAATAACTAATGTAGCAAAACTTTGATATATAAATCCTGGGTTAGAAAGCCAAGAACTAACCAGTTTGCTCTTTGGAATCTTCAAAAGGATCAGAATTTGGTGGTATTAAAATCTCATTCCTTTCCATACTTTTATTTTATTTTATCCAAAATGTGTTTATTGAGATAGTTTCCCACTCATCTGATTCAGGGTGTTTTAGTGTTGCCTCCATCTGCAGGAGCATCGTTCTGTAAGCCTTGCTTTTCCTCCTGTAGGCTGACAGAGGACAGTGGAGCAGCCAAACACACAAAACTACCCTTTGTGCATGGCTAAAGACTCGTGATGTTGTAGCATCCTGGGCACTTCACATCCATGAAATAGGAACTGAGGCTCCCCACCAGGCACTTCTTATGCTTCCCCTTCTCCCCTTTCTGGGCAGGTGGAAGAGGTCCTTCATAAGGGGCATGTTCTTGTAGGGAAGTCATTACTGCCAGAAAGCCCCTTTCCGCACTACCCCTTCCCATGTAAACAAAAGACTGTATTTATTCTCTAGAAAGGCTAAAAATAGAAAATTTGTAATCTGGGGACATCAAACTAACTTGAAGTAACAGGTACCAGAGTACCATTCCAAAAATGGTTTAAGTGAAAATAGATACACTGATGCTGAGAACCCCAATGTTATTATCCCATTTGTCCTACAGAACATAAAGATACTTATATAAAAAGGCCATCTGACTGCTCTTACGGATAATCTTGTAGTTAACAAGATCGCTCAAACTCATAGCTCCGAATCAGTTTTTAAATCCCATTTTTTTTCATTTTATTTATTTTTTATCATGATTATACTCTTTAATCCTCCTCCCCTATTTCCCCCATCCCCCAGCCCACCTCCCCTCTAGTAACCTTCAGCTTGTTCTCTGTAGTTAAGAATCTGTTTCTTGGTTTGTCCCTTTTTTTGTTTTTTTCCTTTGCTTGTTTGTTTTGTTTCTTAAATTCCACATATGAGTGAGAGCATGTTGTATTTGTCTTTCTCTGACTTCTCTTAGCATAACACTGTCTAGTTCCATCCATGTCATTGCAAATGGCAAGATTTCATTCTGTTCTATGGCTGAATAATAATCCATTATAAATATGTACCACTTCTTTATCCATGCATCTATTGATGGACACATGG
This sequence comes from Ursus arctos, assembly GCF_023065955.2. Taxonomy (NCBI): domain Eukaryota; kingdom Metazoa; phylum Chordata; class Mammalia; order Carnivora; family Ursidae; genus Ursus; species Ursus arctos. The sequence goes on from NW_026623111.1 coordinate 77,742,974, forward strand.
GCAGCTTCCATAGTTTGGCTATTGTAAATAAGGTTGCAGTGTATCCTTTTGAATTACTGTTTTTGTATTTTGGGGTTAAATACCCAGTAGTGTGATTCCTGGATTGTAGGGTAGTTCTGTGTTTAATTTTTTTAGGAAACTCCGTCCTGTTTTTCATAATGGCTGCACAAATTTGCATTCCCACTAATAATGCAAGAGCGTTCCCCTTTCTCTGCGTCCTCACCTACACTTGTTTCTTGTGTTTTCCATTTTAGCCTTTCTGATAGGTGTGGGGCAGTATCTTATTGTAGTTTTGATTTGCATTTCTCTGATGATGAGTGAAATTGAGCATCTTACCATGTTGTCTGCTTTTTTGGAGAAATACGTGTTTGTGTCTTCTGCCAATTTTTAATTGGATTATTTGTTTTTTGGGTATTAAGTTGTATCAGTTATTTATATATTTTGGATACTAACCCTTTATTGGACATGTCATTTGCAGATATCTTCTTCCGTTTAGTAGGTGGCCTTCTAGTTTTGTTGATTGTTTCCTTTGCTGTGCAGAAGTTTTTTATTTTGATGTAGTCCCAATAGTTTACTTTTGGTTTTATTTCCCTTGCCCAGGAGACATTATCTAGTAAAATGTTGCTACGGCCAATGTCAGAGAGATTACTACCTGTGCTCTTTTCTAGGATTTTTGTGGTTTCAGTCTCACATTTAGGTCTTTCATCCATTTTGTGTTTATTTTTGTGTATGGTGAAAAACAGTGCATGTAGCTGTCCAGTTTTCCCAACATCATTTATTGAAGGAACTGTCTTTTTCCTATTAGATACTCTTTCCTCCTTTGTCGAAGATGAATTGACCATATAATCATGGGTTTACTTCTGGGTTTTCTGTTCTATTCCATTGATCTACTTGTCTATTTTTATGCTAGTACCATACTGTTTTAAATACTATTGCTTTGCAATATAACTTGAAGTCAGAGATTTTGATACCTCCAGTTTTGTTTTTATTTTTCAAGATTGCTTTGGGTATTCAGGGTCTTTCATGGTTCCATACAAATTTAAAGATTGTTTGTTCTAGTTCCATGAAAAATACTTTTGGTGTTTTGATAGGGATTGCATTAAACCTGTAGGTTGCTTTGAATAGTATAGACATTTTAACGCTATTTGTTTTTCTAATCCATGAACATGGAATGTTTTTCCATTTCTTCGAATTGTCTGGAATTTCTTTCATCAGTGTTCTATAGTTTTCAGAATACAGGTCCTTCACTTAGTTAAGTTTGTTAGATATCCTATTTTTTTCAATGCCACTGTAAATGGGATTATTTTCTTCATTTCATTTTCTCCTGCTTCATTATTAGTGTATAGTAATACAACAGATTTCTGTACATTGATTTTGTGTCCTGCTACTTTACTGAAATCGTTTATCCTCTAATAGTTTTTTGGTGGTGTCTTTGGGGTTTTCTATGTATAGTATTACATCACCTGCAAATACTGAGAGTTTTACTTCTTCCTTACCAATTTGGATGCCTTTATCTCTTTATGTTGTCTAATTGCTGTGGCTAGGACTTCCAGTACTATGTTGAATAGAAGTCTTGAGAGTGGTATCCTTGACTTGTTCCTGACCTTAGGGGAAAAGCTTTCAGTTTTGCACCACTGAGTATGATGTTGGCTGTGGGTGTTTCATATAAGGCCTTCATTATATTGAGATGTGTTCCTTCTAGAACTACTTTGTTGAGCGTTTTTGTAATGAATGGATGTCTTTCTTTGTCAAATGCTTTTTCTGCTTCTATTAAAATGATCATGTGGCTTTTATCCTTTCTTTTATTAATGTGATGTATCACATTGATTGTTTTGCAAATATTGAACCACACTTGCATCCCAGGAATAACCCACTTGCTTGTGGTGTTTGATTTTTTTAATGTATTGTTGGATTCAGTTTGTTAGTATTTTGTGTTGAGAATTTTTGCATCTATATTCATGAGAGATATTTACCTGTAGTTCTCTTTCCTAGTAGTGTCTTTATCTAGTTTTGGTATCAGGTTGATACTGGCCTCCTAAAATGAATTTGGAAGATTTCCTTACTCTTGTATTTGTTGGAATAGTTTGAGAAGAGTGGGTATTAACTCTTCTTTAAATGTTTGGTAGAAATTACCTGTGAAACGTCTGGTCCTGCACTTTTGTTTGTTGGGAGTTTTTCAGTTACTTGATTTAATTTCATTGCCGGTAATTGGTCTGTCCAGATTTTCTATTTCTTCCTCCTTAGTTTTGGTAGGTTACATATTTCTAGGAATTTATCCATTGCTCGTAAGTTGTCCAAGTAATTGGTATTTGGGTGGCCCTCTTTTTTTTTTTTTTTTTTTTAATGAGTCTTCCTAGAGGTTTATCAATTTGGTTGATCTTTTCAGAGAACCACCTCCTGGTTTCATCAATCAGCTCTATGATTTTTTGGTTTCTGTATCATTTATTTCTGATCTTGTCTTTATTATTTCTGCTCTTGTCTTTATTATTTCCTTCCTTTTGTTGAGTTTGGCTTTCATTTGTTCTTTTTCTAGCTCCTTTAGGTGTAAGGTTAGGTTGTTTATTTGAGATTTGTTTTGCTTCTTGAGGTAGTATTGCTATAAACTTCCTTCTTAGAACCACTTCTGCTGCATCCCAATGATTTTGGACCATTGTGTTTTCATTTTCTTTTTTTCATGTAATTTTTAATTTCTTCTTTGATTTTTGGCCGGCCCATTCATTTATTTGGTAGCATGTTATTTAACCTCCATGTATTTGTGCTCTTTCCAGATTTCTTCTTGTGATTGAATTCTAATTTCATGGGATTGTGGTCAGAAAAGATGCATGGTGGGGCATCTAGGTGGCTCAGTCAGTTAAGCTTCTACCTTTAGCTCAGGTCATGATCTCAGGGTCCTGGGATTGAGCTCCATGTTGGGCTCCCTACTCAGCAGGGTGTCTGCTGCTCCCTCTCTCTCTTCCCCTCCCCCTGCTCGTGCTCACTCTTTCTCTCTCAAATAAATAAATAAGATCTTTAAGAGAGAGATGATGATGATATGACTTTGATTTTTTTTTTTAACTAAGACTTGTTTTGTGGCCTAATATGTGATCTCTTCTGAAAGTGTTCTGTGTGCACTTGAATGTATATTCTGCTGTTTTAGGATGGAATGTTCTGAATTTGTCTATTAAATCCAGTGTGTTATTCAAAGCCATAATTTCCTTGTTGATTTTCTGTTTGGATGATCTGTCCATTGATGTAAGTGGGGTATTAAAGTCCCTTGCTATTATTGTATTACTATTGATTTGTTATGAACTTTTTTATGTATTTGGGTACTTCTATGTTGGGTGCATAAATATTTATAGTTATTATATCCTCTTGTTGGATTGTCCCCTTTATTACTATGTAGTATCTTTCTTTGTCCCTTGTTAACAGTCTTTGTTTTAAAGTCTCTTTTGTCCAATATAAGTATTGCTATTCCAGCTTTCTTTTGGCATCCATTGCCTGATAAATGTTTCTCCATCCCTTCACTTTCAATCTGCAGGTGTATTTTGGTCTGAAATGAGTCTCTTGTAAGCAGCATATAGATGGGTCTTGTTTTTTTATCCACTGCTTCACCCTATGAAAACCACTTCTTCAGCCTATGTCTTTTCATTGGAGCCTTAAGCCATTTGCATTCAAAATAATTATGACAGATATGTATTTACTGCCATTTTGTTACTTGTTTTGTGGTTGTTTCTGTAGATTCTCTCTTTCTTCTCTTCTTCTCTTTCATAGTTTGGTGGCTTTTTTAAGTGCTCTATTCGGATTCCTTTGTTTTTATTTTTTGCATGTCTATTACTGGTTTTTGATTTGTGGTTACCATCAGGTTTGTATATAACGTCTTCTGTGTATAGCAGTCTATAATAAGTTGATGGTTACTTAAGTTTGAGTCCATTCTTTACTTTTCTTCCGCCCATAATTTTAGTATATGGTATCATACTTTACATCTTTTTATTTTATAAATCCCTTGACTGATTTTTACAGAAATACTTACTTTTATTGCTTTTGTGCTTTTTACTTTTCTTACTCTCACTTGCGGTCTTTCCTTTTTCATCCAAAGAGTCTCCCTTAATATTGCTTGTAAGGTTGGTTTGGTGGTCATGAACTCTTCGAGAGACTTTTTATCTCTCTTTCTATTCTGAATGATACCCTTGTCATAGTATTCTTGGCTGCAGATTTTTCCTTACAGCACTTTGCATGTATCATGCCACTCTCCTCTGGCCTGCAAAGTTTCTGCTGAAAAATCCACTGATAGCCTTATGGGGTTTCCCTTGTATGTAACTGTCTTTTTTCTTGCTGCTTTAAAATTTTTTTTCTCTATCACTACCTTTTGCCTTTTTTATTATTATGTGTCTTGGTGTGGACATCCTTAGGTTGAATTTTTGGGGGGAATGTCTGTGCCTCCTTGATCTGGATATCTATTTCCTTCCCCAAATCAGGGAAGTTTTCAGCTATTATTTCTTCAGATTAATTTTCTGCCCTCTTATCTCTCTCTTGTTTTTCTGAGTTCCCTATAATGTAGATGTTGTTATGCTTGATGGAATCACTGAGTTCCCTAAGACTATTCTCAATTTGCATAATTTTCTTTCCTTTGTTCGGCTCAGTTACTGTCCATTACTGTCTTCCAGGCCATTAATTTATTTCTCTGCTTCATCTAACCTGATATTTGTTCCATCAAGTGTATTTTTAATTTCATTTATTGTGTCCTTGATCTCTGATTGGTTCTTTTTCATCTCTGTGTTAAGGGTCTCACTGATGTCCTCCACTCTTTTCTCTAGTCCAGTGAGTATCTTTATGATCATTACTTTAAATTCTCTACCAGGCAGAGTACTTATATCTGTTTTGCTTTGGTCTCTTGCTGTGGTTTGATTGTGTTCTTTTTTGGGAGTTGTTTCTCTGTCTCATTTTGTCTGACTTTCTGTGTCTGTTTCTGTGTGTTAAGAAAGTTAGCTACTTCTCTTGCTCTTAACAGTAGTAGTCTTATGAAGAAGAGGTCCTGTAGTGCCCTGCAATGCAGTGTCCCCTGTTCCCCAGGGCCTGGCACTTCAGGGACCATCTCCCTATGTGTGTTGCATGTGCTGTGCTGTTGAGTCTTGACCTCTTTTTCCTTCAGTGTAATTGTCTGCAGAGGCTCTTGGTCCACTGTATGCAGCAAGGTGTGTGGTGGTCTGCTTGCAAAACTAGACCTGCCCCTGCCAGGACCAAGGTGTCACTAAATGGGCAAGTCAGGAGATATGGTATTGACAAGGTTTGCACTGGTCTTCTGGGGAGGAGGGTGGGGGGCACAGCACTGGGTCTGAGGTGAGCATGACTGGGAAAGGTAGATCTGCCAAAGTGTGGGGAGTGAGGGGTGCTTAATGCAACCAAGTTAGGTAAGGAGTGTGGATACCAGGCTGGTTCCACAGGTGGCCATTCTTTATGCTGTCAGGGGAGGAGGGAAATGCCATCTGCCAGCTCCTTTGTTCCTGGAGGGATCTCTCCATGATCCTTGTCTCACCTAACTGTGCTCTGAGATGAGCAAATTATTCCCCCTCCTGTCTGCTCCCTAGCATTTTTCAAACTGTTGGTTTTATGCTGTATCTGCATGGTCTGTTTGTCGTTCTGTCTCTTTAAGGGCAGGAACTCCACTTCCTCATGCCTTCTGGGCTCTTCGAGAGCTGAGTCCCTAATTTTAAAATTCCAGGCTGTAAGTCCCAGTGGTTTTAAGAACTTACAAAATTTGGCCCCTCTCACTATCAGAGGTAAATATTACAGAGATTCTTCCTCCATTTATGGGCTCCTTGTGTGAAAGTCTATTTTCTGCCCTTCTCTACACCATTGGCTCCCTCCTTACCACGGACAGCCAAAGTTTGTTTCGCTTCCAGACCACCTTCTTACCTTCTTTGATGTGACCTCTTCCCTGCCTATAGTTGTAGAGTTTGTTCTGCCAGTCTTCAGGTCATTTCCTGGGTTATTTATGCTGATATGGGTATTATCTGGTTGTATCCATTAGACAGGGCAAGGTTAGGCCTTCTTACTCTACCATCTTCCCCACCAATTTAAATCCCAATTTTTAATCAATATATAGACAATTAGAGAGGTAAGGATAGCTCCTAACATGAAAGGTAATGAAATAAATAGAAAAAACAATTTGGAGGAAATAAAAACGATGCAGGGTGAGGAAAAAAGGGCAAATATACTCAGGTAAGTGAGAAAAAAATACTGTGAGTGTGAAACTGTAACAGGATGCTATTTTTAAAGAAACGAACAGAACAAAAAATCTTAAACATTAAAAGCACAATAGCTAAAATGAAAGTTGTTTGGAGAAATAGTTGCAGAAGTAAAGCAAAAAACAAGAGGATAGAAAATACAGGAGAAAATACAGATAGGGAATTAAGCCAAAAGTTTCAGGAATAGATAAACAGGAGACCATTGCTAAATAACTTAAGTATCACAGAACTAAAATACATAATTTTCCATGATTGGAAGGGTCTGTCAGATGCCTAGCCCAGTGGATGAAAATAGACTCAGATCATGGCACATCTGTTTGAAATTTTAAAATGGGACAAAGAACATCTTACAAACTTAGAGGACAGAAAGTTGCACACAAAAGACTGTGAATCTGTAAACATTAGATGTCTCAAAACACTGGCAGCCAGAAGAAAATAAAATGCTGCCTTCAAAAATTGGAGGGAAAATTATTTCCAATATAGAATTCTATACCCAATCAAACTGCCAAACAAGTGTGAAGGTATAATAAAGACATTATCAAACATGAACATCTCAGAAAATTAATATCCTACATAGTTTTCCTCTGGAAGCCACTGGAAGATGTGTTCCACCAAAGCAAGGGATTTAAAGTAAGAAAGAAGACTACATAGGAATCAGGAGACAAGAGATCCAACAGGAGAAGAAGAATTCCTAGTAGGATGGTGACATGAGAGCCCCAAATGGCCTGTTTTCAAAGAGCAACTAGTCCAGATTGGAACAAGTCAGAGGCTGCTAGAGTGGGGGTTGGGGTAATTCTTGGAGGAGATGAAATTGATTGATTACCTAAAGTGAGCTTCATAAGAGAAGATCAGACAGCTGATCAACAGTTTGGAGCTGAATTAATGATAAGTACATGGAAAACTAAGCAAATGAAAAAAAAATCCCAGAGGAACAAAAAATAATTCTAGGGAAGATGAAATACTATATTATTAAAACACTAATTACTGATATAACCAAAATTACAGTATAATTAATATTGAGAAGATGAAGGGTATGGTGGGGGGGGGACAAAATCGCTAAGGCCTAATTGTTTATAATGGAAAGTCAATCAAAAATATTTAAACCAAAAAATCAAAAAGTGCCAATACAAATATGTTATTTAAAAATATGGAGGTAAATACCAATGACTTAGCTAAGAGAACTTTATGTGCTTGGCTTCTGAGAAGGAAAAATGGGAGGAGGAGACTGGATTTTTCTGGTAACATAAGTATTAGAACTAAGTATCTCTTTAAGCTCATGTATAATTTTGATAAAAATAACTTCAGGGGTGCCTGAGCGTTTCAGTTGGTTGAGTGTTTGCCTTCAACTCGGGTCATGATCCCAGTAGTCCCAGGATCAAGACCTGCATCAGGCTCCCTGCTTGGCAGGGAGTCTCCTTCTCCCTCTGACCCTCCCCCCTCTTATGTTTTTTCTCTCTCAGTCTGTATCACTAAAATAAATAAAATCTTAAAAAAAAAAACACTTTACAAAATGAGGGTTCTTGCTAAGGGTGTGTTAAGCATCCATGACATTTGATTCAAATATAATGTCCAAATCATACTTTAATCCTGCCTTTTCTCTGTATCCACCTTCAGGATAAATACAGATCTTGTTCTTTATTTTTTTTTTTTTAAGATTTTATTTATTTTATTCGACAGAGATAGAGACAGCCAGCGAGAGAGGGAACACAAGCAGGGGGAGTGGGAGAGGAAGAAGCAGGCTCATAGCGGAGGAGCCTGATGTGGGGCTCGATCCCATAACGCCGGGATCACGCCCTGAGCCGAAGGCAGACGCTTAACCGCTGTGCCACCCAGGCGCCCCTCTTGTTCTTTAATATGTATATTAATCATAGTGCATTGTTTCCTTGTGGTGGCAAATGGCCTGAATAACTTAGCAGGAGTGATTTGGTTTTACTTTTTTAATAAGTGTTCGAAGGAGTAGAATATGGATTGGAAAAAAGAACACTAATACTATTATTTTTAAAAAGAATGGGAGCACATACATAAATGTTGATGTCTGTCTACTTCACCTGTGATTTTATGTTCCTGAAATTCTTCCCATTTGAAGAACTGTCTGAAGCAAAGGAGCAGTCAGCAATGCTCAGGACTTTAATCATCCCTATTTATATCAAACTCATTTTATATGGTAAGGTGTGCTGACATTTGTAGAATATGATCTCTGAGGGTTTAGGTAGCTTATTGGAAAAGACACTCCATTCCTACTACTTTTTTATGGCACGAAGGAATCATAAAGTTTTGAGGTAGGTTTTCATCATTTTGGCATAGATCTGATGCAGGCACCAAAAGCAGTGTAATAAGAAATGAATCAAAACCATGAAGCCGTGTTAAGATTTGTGTTTCTCCTTTCTCTTTTAGTTGAATTTGCAGTATTTTTTATTTGATACCAGCAGAGGTTTACTTGAAACTGGAGAGCAGAACCTACCACTTGTATTTATTTAATTTTTCATTCAGTCACACAGTCATTCAGTCAAGCATTATTTTGAACACCTACTATGTACTGGGCACTCTACTATACATGGTGTTTGTGGTAGTTAATACACACTGCCCTTGCCCTCAAGGAGCTATGGCCTTGTGGGTGAGATGGAAAAATTTTAAACAAATTTACAAACAGTCATATATATTGTGATAATTGTTAGTATGAGAAAGTAATGGAATGAGGTGAGGGACTAATTTAAATTAGAGGCATAAACTCTAGATGGGATAAAGCATTTTCAGACAGTCAAGATTTAAAAATATTTACCTCTTATATGTAGTAGTATAGAAAGTGTATTTGGAAGCTGCTGGAGGATGCTTACAACAAGTGAAAGCAAAAGGATGTAGATAATAGAGTATCTAATACTGGAAAGAAAAGAACGTCTCAAGATATTGATTGAAAGAAATTCTAGGATGTCAGCTGTGCCCCCAAAACAGATGAAAATTCTGGATAAATTATTAGGACATCTGAGGCAGCAAAAGAAATTAAGAAGATACCTGAGAGAAATGGAATGGATTCCAGTTGTATTTGGGAGGCAAATTGGTAGAGTTTGGTAATTCACTGGAGGTAAAGTTGAATGAGAACAAGTGAGCAATGACTGCTAGGTTTCTGCCTACGTAGATGGATAGATGGACTGTTCATTTACCAAGTAAAGGAAGTAAAGGAAGTCTGGAAGAAAAACATTTCAGGTAATACCAAAAGTCCTAATTTTAGACATTGAGTCTGGATACTAGAGGGGGATAATTTATTCAAATGGAGATGTCAGGTGGCAGTTAAGTAAGAGCTTGAAGTACAGAAGAGGGCTAGAGATAAGATTGTATAAGTATCAACATACAGGTGCTGTTTTGTTGCTATGGAAGAGAATTAGATTGTCTGGGATGAGAGTAAGGACCAAAAAGATAAGAAAGAAAATGATCAAGTCCCAAGGAACTGGAATTTATAGAGGTCTGGTAGAAGGGGAGGAGCAGGTGTGCCAAAATTAGTTTGAAACGGGTTTAAAAGAGAATGTGAGTTGAGAAAGTAGAGACAGTGTATGTAGATGGTGCTATCAAGAAACTTGTTTGTGAAAATGAACAGAGATTGGATGGTAGTTGAAGAAAAGTAGTTGTTTTATTTTTATTTTTTTTAAAGATTATTTGAGCACACATCTGTGAGTGGGGGGAGGGGCAGAAGGAGAGAATCTTCATAGACTCCCTGCTGAGCATGGATCCCATTGAGGGGCTCAATCCCATGACCCATGAGATCATGACCTGAGCCCAAACCAAGAGTTGGAGGCTCAACCAACTGAGCCACCCAGGTGCCCCGAGAAATTTTTTAATATTGCTTTTTTGTGTGAGAAATATTAGAGCATATTTAAATGCTGATGATGGGCCTCTACAGCGAGGAGAGATTGGAAATGCTGAAGAGGCAGGAGGGAATGATACCCCACGTACATGTGAAAAATTGACCTTTAATAGCAGGCATGTCAGGACCAGTGCAAGAGCATACCATTTTAATGATCTAAATGTAATGATGATAAGTCATCTTTACTTCAGCCATGTAAAATGTAGTCTGTATGAGCAGTTTTTCTTCTTTGACTAACAGCCTTGAAATTATGAATTTATAACTTAGTAATTTAATTGTTGCTATGGTTACCTATACGTTATGCTAGTGAACATTTTTTATAGCGTTGAATAAAACTGGGTTGGAACGTTTTCTTTAAAGCCGTTTTTCCCTTTCAGCAGCATTTAAAGTGTATCTTATAGTTCCTGTACTTGAAAAGTATTTGTGTTTATCAGTAATTGTACAAAATGAGCATGTATTGCAAGTAATAGAATACAATTTCTGCATTTAATTTTGCGTGTTTACTCTAAGGTTACCTCTCCTGTTTTGCAGAGTCGAGTAAAGAACAGTTTGCCAGTACAAACATTGCTGAAGAGCTGGTAAAACTCTTCAAGAAACAAATAGAACATGATAAAAGGGAAATGATTTTTGAAGTTCTTGCTCCATTGGCAGAAAATGGTGAGAAAATAAATGCATCTCTTGATTTTTTTGTGATGTATGCTTTTTCCAGTTTTCCTAATATTACTTAATTGCCAGCTATTTAACTCAAAAGCCTTCTTTGCTTTATTAATGATGTGATGTTCTATTTTGGGTATCTGTAACTTCAGCTATATTATCTACTCTGTAACTATATCTACATTTGCCAGAGCTACTTTCCAAGTTCCTTTGATTTTAAAGTCTTGGCAAACACATAGTTCTGTAGCTTACACATTTTTATACCCATCTGGAAAAAGCACCTGAGAGGCTGAACTTCACTTATGAAGCCTTGCAGGGCAAAGGGACAGTGTGAACACTGGTAAACTATTCCCATCTTTGGTAAAAAAAAAAAAAAAAAATCTAAAGGGATATACCATAGGAATAAGAGTGAACCAGAGTAAACAAACCATCCCATATAAATAATTTTTCAAATACAGTGTCTAGCACAGAATCAGTAAGGACCAGATACATGAGACAAGACATTGTAAGCAAGAACCAGCACAAAGATCAGTCAACAACAGCAAATCTCCAGATACTGGAATTATTAGACATTGACTCAATATAGGTATGCTTATTATATTCAGAGAGTTAAAGGGAAGCTTGAAAAATTTAGAAGGAAACTAGAAACTATAAAAAGTGACATAGCAGATTTGGAAAAGAAACAATTGGAAATTCCTGAATTGAAAAAAATACAACCCAAAAGAAGAACCTAATGGATGGATTTAGATTAAATACAGTTATCTTAGAGAACCAGTGAACTGGAAGATAGATTGGAAGAAAATCCAGAATGAAGTATAAAGAGAGAAAAAAATAATATACATAAAAAGAGAAGTACAGAGGGCACAGTGAGAAGCTCTCACATACTGTTTTTGGAGTTCCAAAAAGTGGTGGGGGAAGCAGAGTCAATATTTTTTTAAATTTTGACAGAGAATTTTCCAGAAATTATTAATGGAGATAACAAATATTCCAAAACCCAAATGAGTCTCAGACCTGATAAAAAGAAATCTACATCTAGATACATTATCTTGAAACTACAGGAAACTAATGACAAAAATCTTAAAAACAGCCAGGAAAAAAATAGATTTCATCTTAAAAAGGGTGACAGTTTGGCTGATTGCTTATCTTCCAGAACAACAATGAAATCCACATGACAATGAAACATCTTCTACGTGCTGGAAAAAAAAATGCCAACCTAGAATTCTGAACCCCGTGAAAACATCCTTCAAAACTAAAGGCAAGGGTGCCTGGGTGGCTCAGTCAGTTAAGCGTGTGCCTTCAGCTCAGGTCATGAGCAGGGGAGCCTGCTTCTCCCTCTCCCTCTGCCTGCTGCCCCCCACCCCACTTGTGCTCTCTCTCTTTCTCTGTCAAATAAATAAAATCTTAAAAAAAAAAAACAAAAACTAAAGGCAAAATAAAGATATTTTCAGAGTAAAAACTGAGAAAGTTCACCACCAACTTTTAAGGTGATTACTAAAATAATTTTTAAAAACAGTATGTAACTGCCAAACTAGTGGAAGGATTTTTTTCTCTAAGTATGCCTTCAAAATAACAGAAGAGAGGAGAGAAAAAGGAACATGAAATAGGGGGTACTAATAGGGCATACAAAATACACTAGATTTAAGACACAGTATTTCAGTAATTTTATTAAATACACTTGACCTAAGTCCTTTAATTAAGGGACCAATTGTCAACTGAATTTTTAAAAATCGACTATACTTTTTAAAACAAACAAAACTTGTTAAATATAGGGAGATTTAAAAGGTTGAGAATAAAAGGATTTAAAAAAATAATCACTCAGGGGAGCCTGGTTGGCTCAGTCATTTGAACATCTGGCTCTTGATTTTGGGTCAGGTCATGATCTCGGGTTCTGGGATGAGCCCCGCATCAGGTTCCATGCTCAGTGAGGAGTCCGCTTCTCTCCCTCTGCTCTCCTTTCCTCCCTCCTCTCCCCGATCCTGCTTACATACGCACGCACTCTCTAAAATAAATAAATCTTTATAAATAATCATTCAAACTTAAAAAAGGCTGAGATAGTTATATTTAATATCAGATCAAATAGAATTTAAGATTAAAAGACTCAATACAGATAAGGTGATGAAAGGTCTGATTCATCTGGGAGCTATAAGTATACATTACCCCAAAACACATGAAGCAGAAATACTCAGAATTATGGAGAGAAATAGGCAAATCCATAAATATCATAGGAGCTTTTAATACCTCTTTCAGTAGTTGATACAAGGAGATAAAAAAAAAAACCAAGGTTATAGAAAAGATTAACATGATTAAGAAAATTGATTTAATGGACATATTTTAGAATACTGCACCCAGCTGCGGGGCCCTTTCTTTTCAAGTACACATGAAATATATAAAACATGTATAGTCATGGAAAAGTTTTACATCGACATGGGTGGAACTAGAGGGTATTATGCTGAACAAAATAAGTCAGTCAGAGAAAGATAATTATCATATGGTTTCACTCATATGTGGAATTTAAGAAACCAAACATAGGAGAAGGGAAGGAGAAATAAAATAAGACAAAATCAGAGATGGAGACAAAGCATATGAGACTCTTAACATAGGAAACGGAGGGTTGCAGGAGGAGAGGAGGGTGAGGGGATGGGGTAACTGGGTGATGGGCATTAAGGAGGGCACGTGATGTGATGAGCACTGGGTGTTATATGCAACTGATGAATTATTGAACTCTACCTCTGAAACTAATGATACTCTATATGTTAACTAATTGAATTTTAAAAAGTTAACAAAAAAAGAAAAAGTTTTAACAAATTTCAAAGGATTGTAACCTTATGGAGTATGTGCTCTGACTTAAGTGAATTGTCTAATTAAAAAAAAGATAACTAAGAAATCCCTAGTTTTAATATCTAATATTTAATATCTAAATGTTTATAAATATTTAGTATTTAGAAATGTTAAATATCTAAATACTTAATATCTAAATATAACTTTAGACAGTAAAAAATACACTTCCAGTACCTCAGAGGTCAAAGAAGAATCATGATGGAAATTAGAAAATTTTCTTCTTTTAAGATTTTATTTATTTGAGAGAGCACATGCAAAAGTGGAGGGAGGGAGAGGGAGAGAATCTCAAACAGGCTCTGCGGTGAGCACAGAGCCTTCTCGGGGCTTGATCTCACAACCCAAAGATCATGACCTGCGCTGAAACCAAGAGTCTGGTGCTCAACCAACTAAGCCACCAAGGTGCCCTGGAAATTAGAAAATTTTCTAATAATGAAAACAGTACTGTATCATAAATCTTACATGATATAGGTAAAGCCATACTTAAAGGCAAGGAAATCTAAAGAGCTGAGATTAATAAAATAGAAAATACATAATGCAATGTAAGCATATAATCACCAAAGTCCAAAAGACTAAATAAAACTGGTAAATCACTAATAAGATTAATCAAGAAAAAAACCTTTATTCTGATAAAACTATAATTAAAAACAGTGTGGTATTGGTACAAGGATGGATGAGAAGACCAGTAGAACAGGATACCTGCAAACCAATGGATGCATTAATAGGTGTTTACTTTATTAGGAGAAAAAAACAAGTTGTTACTGCAAAACAGCGTGGAAAGAACAGTCTTTTCAATAAACAGTGCTGGGAATATGGGAAAAAATACAAGTGAAGACATATATACGCCTCTGCTTCGTACTGTATAAAAGAAGTTTAGATAGATAACCTAAATGGGAAAGTAAAAACCAGAAAGCGTACCTTAAAAATATAAGATAGGAGAATATCGTCGGGGCCTTGGAGTTATAGAGAGTTTTCTTAGGTCACAAAAATCTCTGACCATAAAGGAAAAGATTGATAAATTTGGCTAAAACTTCCTATGAAAATGAAAGAAAGACACTAAAAAACACCATTGAGAGTGAAAAGCAAGACAGTGTGTGAGAGAAGATACTTACAATCAACAGAATGTGTACAATTTATAAAAACTCCCACAAATCATTAAGAAAAATGTAGAAAGCCCAGTGGGAAAATGCATAAAAGATTTAAATAGGCACTTGACAAAAAAAAAAAAAAAATCCAAATGGCTAATAAACACGTGAAAATACGCTTAATTCATTAATAATTAAGATGCAAAATAAAACACTATATACCCACCGGAAAGTCTAATAATACCAAATGTTGATGAGGGTGTGGAGCAGTGGAAACTCATTAAGTTGCTGGTGGGTGTGTAGATTGGTGCAATTTGGAAAATAGGTTCAAGATTGTATTCTGTATGATCCACCAATTTTCCTCTTAGAATATACCCAGAAGCATGTACATGTGCACCAGGAGCAATTACAGAAATGTTCTTAGCTTTATCTATAATAAATGAAAAATTAGAAACAACTCCTATCCATTAACAGAATAAATGGTATATACTCTTAAAATGGAAAAAATTATACTTGTGAAAAGGAATGAAGACAACTCTAACAGCGTAGATAAATCTTACAAATATTGATAGAAAAAAGGCCAACAGTAAAAATATGTATTGTAAGATTCCATTTATTTAAAAATTCCAAAAAAGGTAAAATTAAACTGTAGTTTTCAGGAATGCTTATTTATTTGGTAAAATCATAAGGAAAAGTATGAACGTGAGTACCATAAAAATCAGGGTAGTGATTTGAGAGGAATGGAGGGAGGAATATGTGATAGGAAAAGGGAATGCACAGAGGGCTCCCTGGGATGCTGGCAATGAATTTCTTGATCTAGGTGGAAGTTACATGGTTATTTGCTTCAGAGTAATTGATTAAGCTAATACGTATATTATGCACTTTTCTGCATTTGTGGCATTTTTTTCACCATTTACGAAAGATTTTAAAATATATATATGTACATAAATGTATAGGTATGTATTTATATGTAATACATATGTATGTATACTTACCTGTATAAGCAAATGGTGGTTGTAACAATAGATGTCCTTGAGCAGAACTGTGTCGATAAATGTGTGCTGGGCTGTCTGCTTTGGCAGACTGCCTTGCTGACCCTCCTTCATAAGGCTACTTAAAGCCTCCCACATGTATATGTGATTACAGTCGGACTGTGAGAGGAGAGATCTGTAAATTTTAATCTTGACACATTTTAAATTTTCTCAATGCTTTAGAACTTATTCTTTGGGCAGAAAATTTGGTGGTTTGGCCAAGCGAAATTTTTATTGTGACCTTCAGTCAGTTTTATACCAGAGAATTACCTGTAACCTTTCTTGGAATATGTGTTTTTCTTATATCTGTTTTCTCCTTTACCACCTTCACTTCTGTTTATAATTGTGCAGTGCATTGAATGATACCTTTGAAAACTTATTTCTGTACTATCTTTAGTGTTCATCCTTGGTTTTCCTTGTATGCAAAGGAGACATTAAAATTGGGATTTGTATAATTCAAGGCTTTTAGGAATTTTAAGGCTTTTTCTCATGGCTTTCAGTTCTAGTCACCACACATTTCTAGCCCTAGCATTCTGTAACCAAGGAAACGCCCTACTTTCAGCATGGCACAGTGCAAGTGTACCTTTTAAAAAAATATTCCAGGTTGAGTGTTCTGTGTATTCTGAGATAATATTCTGAGGTAATACTCTAAAGAATATCAGTGGTCCTGGTGTTGGAGGGGGGGACCTAAATTTTTATATCTTAAGATTGCCTAGAAGAAATGTCAAGTATAAAAAAAGGTCTTTTGTTTTTCCTAAATAACCTAAAGCTGCCATTGCTGTAGATGTATACATATAGAGCTTAGGGAAACCAATGACTAAAATAAAATCCAACTAAAAAATAAGATTTAAATTTAATAATTTCTGTATAGCAAATGTTTCAAAGATCAGTTGATCTGCTTTTATCTTAAGTGCTATAAAATAGACCCAAAGCGCTTAGGTAGACAAGTTCAGGTTAAAATACAAAGATGAAAGAGGTATAGTATCTGCTGTAATGGGGGAGACAGATATGGATATGAATATAAAATCTGCAGTGAAATAAATTCTATAATAAATATTTAAGTTATTAAGGGTTACAAACAAATGATTTGATAAGAGGAGAGCTTGCTCTGAAGAGAATTTTTAACAATATAATTGGATGTAAATTTTGTTAAAATACCCCCACATTGCTGGTTATCCATCAGAAAGCTCAAAAGTTATTTTTTTCTTTCAACTTTTAGTATGGAAAATTTAAAACCTATGCAAGATGTAGAGGGACTATAGTATAATGAACCACTGTGTATCCATCATCCAGGAAAACTTCAAATTAATGAAAACCTGAAGCCCTTTTAAAAAACATGAGTTTTAAAGTTCAGAAGGTTGTAGATTTTTTAACTGCCTCTGAAAAAAACACATCTGTACAAATATGAATCCAAATATGCTTAAGGTATAGTTTGAAATTTACTAATAGCGCTCTACTTTTCAATAACTTTCTATTCAAACACCATTAGTGGATATATTTTAACTCTATATAACAGGCATATGTGTTTTATTTTAAAAGGTGTGGGTGTTTATAGTATTTTAAACATGAGCATGATATCTAAAATAACAGTGGAGTGCTATTACTTTCCTTCAAAATTGAGAATCAATTTGTTTAGGTGCTGCCAGACATTGTAAAGAGTGACCTAATTTCAAGTAAAAAAATGAAATAAAAGTATATAAGCTGCACTGTCAGTTCGTTTTGAAACTCAAATCTTTGAAGGTGTATTATCTAAATCATGCATTTTCTTTATTATAATTTTTCATAAAGGATTGCTTATAACAGAACTTTTATTTCATCTCAAGTTTTGGTTATTTTGCTCACATATCCTTTAGATGCTATTAAGCTACAGCTGGTTGAAGCAGGCCTGGTAGAATGTCTACTAGAGATCGTTCAGCAGAAAGTGGATAGTGACAAAGAGGATGATATTGCTGAACTCAAAACTGCTTCAGATCTAATGGTTTTACTACTTCTTGGAGGTGAGTTATAATTTAAGTCAATCGAAGAACATGATTGTCAGATTTTAAAAAATATATTGTCTCTTTTGTGAGCACTATATATATTAGGCATTTTCTCACTTTCCTGCCTCATTTAATCCAGTTGATGTGATGATTTTGAAACCTTAAATCCGTCGTGGAGTGAACTAGAGATAATGAACCTGGAAAAGAGGAGTCTTCATTATCTTCCAATATTTGAAGAGTTGTCGTAGGACAGCCGTGGCACCGAAAGACTGAAAGCTAGAGTGTTGTTTGAGACTTAGACTAGAAAAATCCTAAACTCTTTTTCCAGTCTACTAAAAGCTTATTATAAAAAGAGTCATTGCTTTTCCTTCTGTGAATTATCGTTTGTGAAGTCTGTAGTTATCCAGTTGGATATTCACGTGGGAATATGGATTTGTTACTCTTAATTCTTATCCTCTTATCTGTTTCATTTACCTCCAGATGAATCCATGCAGAAATTATTTGAAGGAGGAAAAGGTAATGTGTTTCAAAGGGTGCTGTCCTGGATTCCATCAAATAACCACCAGCTGCAGCTTGCTGGGGCATTGGCAATTGCAAATTTTGCCAGGAACGGTAAGGATGTTATCTCATCCTCTTTAAATCGGATGTTCTCTTTTTTTTTTTTATTTTTACTTTGCCATTACATGTAGTAAAACTGGAACAGTTCAGAAGTATATGTAGTGTACCGCTACCTTAATTTTTTTAGACACATGAAATACTTAGCGATTTTTTTTCTTTTTTTCTTTTTTTTTTTTTTTTTTTTTTTTTTTTTTTTTTTTTTTTTTTTTTTTTTTTAATGTAAGCTCTACTTCCCAGCATGGAGCTTGAACTCCCTACCCTGAGACCAAGATTCTCATGCTCTACTAACTGAACCAGCCAGGCCCCTCTGCTCAGTGATTTTTCTAGCAAATTACATATTTTGTGCAATTTAACTAAGTTCTGGTAAAGATAATGAACAGTGATCATGTTAGAGTATTCTGCACTTTATAGATCAATAAATTTGAGTCCCATTCTAATATGTATCTTATCTGGAAGGATATGCTCTCTTGCCTGGTGATTTTTGTTTAATAATCTGAGTATTCTTTGTAGGGTTATTGTGCCTTAATTTATACTTTTATGCCTATAAAACTTAAGTGTGAGTAATCCTCTGGTTTAGGATAGAATATTTGGTTTAATAACATTTCCAAGGCACCAGACCTTCATGTTCATTTCTGAAGTCTGGAACTCCCGCTATTCAGTCTAGAAACTCATTCTTATACTGTGACTAGGAAATATGGGTTATTTTTTGGTTTTCGTTTGGTGTTATTCCCCTGTGAGCTGTGTAACTGTATAATGGATGTTTTATTACATTTTTATTCCCTTATTTTTGAGGATGATCCTTCACTCCTTAATGATGTAATTAAGAATAGTAAAATATTGGTAACTATTGAAGCTAAATAGTGGAATAGTGGTTCATTATAATATTCTCTCTGCTTTATAAATGTTTCAAAAATTCTGATATTGAAAAACAATTTAAACATCAACCATGACAGCACTCTATATTTTGTTGTCACTGTAACATTGGCCGAACTCAGGCATAATTCACTATAGGTGAAAAGTGTTCGTAGACATTTTAACCATACGATTTCTACTTACTCATCTTCTAATATATTATTAGGCTGTATGCTAGAGATTTTTCTTGTCGTGACTTCTATAGAAAGAAATCTATAAATCTGATGGGAGAAAGAGTTGGAATTCATTTTATTTTCTTGTAGCTCCATTTTCTCTAATGTAGATAATGGATAGGCATCACTATTATAAAATATTTATAGATATTTGTAAAGAAGAAAGAAAAAAATGCTTTTGTTTCATTCAGATGGAAACTGTATCCACATGGTAGATAATGGAATTGTAGAAAAACTTATGGATTTACTGGACAGACATGTAGAAGATGGAAATGTAACTGTACAGCATGCAGCATTAAGTGCCCTCAGAAATCTGGCCATTCCAGGTAGGACTTAAGAATCGCAGGCAACTCTGTAAGAAATAAGATCTGTTGTTTGGGAGGTATTTATTTTACGTGATTTGTGGACCTATCCTGACCTGTCTATAAGCAGACATAATTCTTAAAAATAGCCTTAACGTGTCTTTGGATTAAAGGCGTCCTGAGCCATGAAATCACATTATCATGGGAAATAACACAGGAGATAGTTAAAGCTATTATTCTGCTTTCTAAAAATAAATTTCTGATTAGGTGAAATAGTATAACTGTATGAAGATACACTATAAGAAATCAATTTGGTTCATATAATAGATTAATAGTTTATTAATATTGTCTAGAACATCTATATTAACACAGTTGGGTCAAGGACAGAGGTAAAAAGAAACATTTACTAAAGTTGAGGAATTATGCTGTTTTGTAAATAAGACAACAACAACGTCAGATTTCCTTTACAGGTTGTTTAAGTATTTTGAGGGTAGGTTTAAAAAGCCAGTATATATGATTTTGTATGTTATGCTCCTATAGATGAACAGGATAATTATGCCCCACCCCCAGTCCTATTAAAATAAAGTAAGATTGTTTTTAAATAGAAAAATAAAACATGGGATCTTAAAAATAGTAAGACAGTAAATATGTATTGAATTGAATGGCTACCATCAAGAATGCTAGCACCATTTTAACCATGGTCTCTCTCTCTCTCTCTAGTTGTAAATAAAGCAAAGATGTTATCAGCTGGAGTCACAGAGGCAGTTTTGAAATTCCTTAAGTCTGAAATGCCTCCGGTTCAATTCAAACTTCTGGGAACATTAAGAATGTTAATAGATGCACAAGGTAAAAGAAATGTTTTCGCAAGGTACATTTTTGGTATGATAGTGTGCCTTAGTTGAAAAGGACTTGTTTTTAGCTTTCAGAATTATGTAATCGTAAAGATAAATGGCAAATAAAAAGCAAAGAGAGATTGGTTTTAGAGCTCCATTCATGAATTTCCATGCTTGTTTTAATTAACTTTAAATGGAAATTATATTGCATCTCTATTGGACATATAATCCTGGTTTTATATTGATTTATTAGCAGTTCTGAAGGGTTTTTATGTTTTAGCATTTTATACACATTTTTTTTAAAAAGATTTTATTTATTTGACAGAGGGTGAGAGAGCACAAGCAGGGGGAGCAGCAGAGGGAGAGGAAAAAGCAGGCTCCCCACTGAGCAGGGAGCTCGGTGCAGGGCTTGATCCCAGGACCCTGGGATCATGACCTGAGCTGAAGGCAGACACTTAACCAGCTGAGCCACCCAGGCACCCGGTTTCATACCCATTTTTACCTTGTCTTGGAAATCGTGTTTCAGTACACTGACAGTCAAAATTTTTAAAAATTTATTTTGCAGAGAGATCATTTTTCTGTTTATAGAAAAAATGAAAACTACTCCTTGGAATGAATTGTGTTTATTTACTTATTTCTACATTCTAAACCTTTCTCTGTATTGATTTCTCAGAGTCCTTCTAATACCCTTTGTTACAGTTTGCCACAGTACTAACAGACTACCAGGTTGAGCCATAGAGTATAACATTGTTTTGTATGAAAGTCCACAATGTTGTAGAAAAAGCTAAAATAGTCCATCAGATATGGAGTATTTGCAGTTCTTGCTTAATAAAACCATTGTGTTATGTCATATATATATGTAAATATATATATAAAATTTTTTTTCACACTCCTACATCTTTACCAGTTTTTCAGTTGGTTGCCTATCAGTGATTGTTTCCTTTGTGGTTTGACTTCTTTCCTATAGCAGAAGCTGCTGAACAACTGGGAAAGAATGTTAAATTAGTGGAGCGTTTGGTAGAATGGTGTGAAGCCAAAGATCACGCTGGTGTGATGGGGGAGTCCAACAGACTGCTGTCTGCCCTTATACGACACAGTAAATCAAAAGTAAGTTCCAGAAAAAAACGTTCACTAAAAAACATACAAGTGGTCTTTTGGAAACTCCATATCATAGATCCTATATCATAAGCTTGCATTTTACATATTTATATATAAATACATTACAGATAGACCTCAGAGATGTCATAGTTTCTGTTCCAGACCACTGTGATAAAGCAAAAATTGCAAAAAAAAGTGAGTCAAATGAATTTTTTGGTTTCCTAATGCATATAAAAGTTGTATTTACACTATACTGTAGTCTGTTAAGTGTGCAATAGCATTATGTTTAATTTGTATATTTAATTAAAAAATACTTTATTGCTAAAAAATGCTAACCATTTTCAGTGAGCTTTCAGTGAGTTATCATCATTGATTGCAGATCACCGTAACAAATATAATAATGGAAAAGTTTGAAATTTTGTGAGAATTACCAAAATGTGTTGCAGACATGAAGTGAGCAAATGCTGTTGGGAAAATGGCGCTGACAGACTTACTTGACACAGGGTTGCACAAACCCTCAATTTGTAAAAAAACGCAGTATCTGCGAAACACGGTAAAGTGAAGCACAATAAAATGAGGGATGTCTGTGATCCACAATGCTGAAAAAGTAATTGAAGATTGAGCTTTTGTATTTCTGTTCCATGATAGTTAAGAGTAAGGCTTTGAAATTAAACAGGTGAGTTCAGATTTTATCTCCACTATTTACTTGGTCATCAGGTCTTTCACATCTCAGTATCTGGTATATTAAACCTGGGATATTACCTACCTGAAAGTGTTGTGAGAATGATTCAGTGAGATCACATAGTAAGCACTCAGTAAGATGCTGGTGTTACTATTTTTACCGCTGCCCTCAGTGTCCGACATCTTCTGTAGACCAGGCACTGACCAAGCTAGCTAGTGCTAGTAAGAAATTAAATGATATCAAGATAGTGTGTGATGCTCTAAAAACTCACAAAGTCGGATGGAATCCATTCTCAGAGCAGTGTCCAGCCTCGTGTGTGTCTGACATGTGGCTGCTGACCTCCGTTTGATGAGTGAGTGAATACATGAATGAGCAAGTGAACTATTTTAAAGATCACAGTGGTGGGAATCCAGGACAGCGGGTTAGCAGCTGATTTAGTATCTGTATTATGTACCTTTTATTTTTATATAACCTGTTTTCTAAAGTGAGCCTTTTGGCCATTTCACTTATGTCCATGGGAAAATGCATCACCACTTCTTTTTTTTTTTTTTTTTAAGATTTTATTTATTTATGTGATAGACAGCCAGCGAGAGAGGGAACACAGCAGGGGAGTGGGAGAGGAAGAAGCAGGCTCCCAGTGGAGGAGCCCAATGTGGAACTCGATCCCGGAACGCTGGGATCACGCCCTGAGCCAAAGGCAGATGCTTAACGACTGCGCTACCCAGGCGCCCTATGCATCACCACTTCTTAACCAAATCTGGGAGCCAAAGCTGTTCAGTTCCTATATTAAATTGAGATTTGAGGGTTTTGAGGCTTTTCTGTTAATATTTATCACAGATTTCCTTGTCCCTCATCTAAACCCCCCACTCCCCCCACCAAAAAAAAAAAAAAAAGCTTTCAGGTACCCATTAAGCATCCATCATCATGTAGGTGTTTTGAAAAGATAAGGGAAACAGGGCATTCCACCTTTCTAGGGGTGTGTGTATGTGTAACAAAAAGCATGAATGATAATTGTAACTTCATGGTCACGTTATAACTATGTTTACAGTTCAGTACTGTAGGGTGGGGGGTTTTTTTGTTTTGTTTTGTTTTTGCATATCTTCCCTACAATTAAGTGTATACTGCTGCTAAGCAGCAATAGGAACCTTGATTTGCATACTTTAATGATCAGAACGTAAGGTGTGTTCCTTGTGTGAGCTCCAGATTAGAACTCTTAAATTATTTTTAAATTTCACATTGAAGTGGAATCCGTGATATCTTTTGAGAATCGAAGCATTTCTCAGAATATGTTCCATTGAATAATAACCCTAAAAAATACTCCACAAAGAGAAAAGGTTGTATGATCAGATTAGTTAGGGAAGTAGTTCATTCCCTTTCCTTCCCTTGGAATTCACAGCACACATTAGTACTACTCTAAAAAAATTTCCTTAACTCTCTTTAACCTACTGATTCCCAAACCATCGGACAGTGGGTTTTTGCAGGTTGCATGTATTAAATATGTTCCACTGGACATACTTCAGAAAATGCTGCTCTGGAATAAGCTTTTAAACACTAGGTACAAGTTAGTCACATTCCTGCAGGTCCTTAACCAACTGTTGTGAATTACAGTTCTCTCCCTGTGTTATTTTTAAACTTTGAAGATCCTACTCCTTTTAAAGAAGTCACCCTGGATTCTGTCTCAGAATCCAACCCTCTGGAAGCTTGCACTGACTCACGGGGTTTCACACTCGCTTAGTCATCTTAGCCATATACGGTGTATTCCTGCGCTTATGCCAAGAGGTAAATTCACATCTTCCCTCGAAAGAGTGCCCGAGGCTAGGACACTTGAGCAACTAGCTGACCCTTCTGATTGTAGATATCAGAAACAGAAAAATATGGTTTGCTTCTACACCAGGACTATAAAAATTCACTCCTGTCAAAGGCGTTCTTCTTTATCCTTTAAGAGTAAAACATTCAATTATCAAGCTAAAAACTCAAATTTATTTAGTTATCATACGTCTAACATTTAATTCCTATACTGAGAAGTAGTCTTTGATGATACAAAGTTGAAAAAGAAAATTTTTGTTAGGTGATTCAGTGGCTATGTTACAAATTAATTATCTTAAATTTAATCCTATTTCAGAACATTACATTGAAATCAGTATTATACAGTTTTCAACAAAGTTTGGATCATCCCAACTAACGGCAAATTGACCATAAAAGTTAAATATGTGAGGCTAACATAGGTAATTTGCCTTGGTTGTATATATACCAAAATTTAGCTATCCATAAGGAAACTCCTGAAGAAATAGGATTGCAAAATAATACATCATTTACTTTGTAAAGCATTATGAAATATATCCAAAATTTTTGGAGGTTTTGCAGATACACCAAGGGTTTGGAAGGATTACCCAGAAAAACGTCTTCCTGTGTATTTTTACAGTTTAATAAGTGAAATGGTTTCAGAGAAGTTAAACTCCGGATTAATTTTAGATGTGTATTGGTTACAATTATTTGTAATTCTCCAAATGAACCTTGGTCTGTGGAGTGGTACTAATATCCTTTTTTTTTTTAATACCTTGAAGTTTAAAATACAACTTTAAAATGCATTCATAGAGCCTCTGCAGAGCACACTGTGACTAGCTGTGATGGCACTATGATGAATTGAGCACATATACTTGTGCGTAGACCACAAATGGTTAGGAACAAGGAACTGATAGTCAATCTGCCTGGATGTGAATCTTGGCTTTTTACCACTTAATCACTGACTTTGGATAGATTTCATAACTTAATCTGAGCTTTAGTTTCTTCATATATTAACTAGAGATAATACCTAGTTAATGAGATTTTCTGTGAGGATAAGAATATGCTAATACCTATAAACTACCCAGTATAATGTCCAGTGTGTAGTTGTTGCTCCATAGAGGGTAGATGGAGGGGCTCCTGAGTGGCTCAGTCAGTTAAGTGTCTGGCTCTTGATTTTGGCTCGGGCCATGATCTCAGGGTTGTGAGATCAAGGCCCATGTCGGGCTCTGAGATTCTCTCTCTCTCCCTCGCTCAAATAAACATAAAATAAAATAAACACAAAATAAGTGAGATGGTAAAGGAGGTATGCTTGAACTTATAGGGAGCTACTCGCTTCTGATACACAGCTTCCTCCTTCATTCATTACCTGCCCCTCCTTCTAGAGTGGACTCTCCAGGTGAATCACAAAATAAAGGATGAAATGATAGTCCAAGAACCTTCATTAGGTGACTGCATATGTATCTATGAACCTCTTGTGGTCTTCTTTACTCTAAGCTCCTTTGTGATTTTTATAAAATTCTTCACTAATTTTAAGTTTCAGATAAAGTGCCCACCAAGTAAGCAGTATATTGGGAGGCTTTCTTTTTGTTAGAAAAGGCTTTAAAAGACAGTTTCTCACTTACTAAAAGAGGTTAATGGGAAAAGGCTTGTTAAATGCTAGAATACAGCCACCATAAAAACTCAGCACTAGGACTCCATCAATTTAGAATGTTTGATCTCTAAATGCATTTGGGCTCAAAGCAAAGATACTATCTATAAATAGTTTTCTTAAGCATTTATATAAGGTAGAAGCATAGAGGAAACCCTTTTTCAAATATTTTAGCAAATTAATTTGAAAAATATTTCTAATTACAGTTAGTTTTATACTGTCGAAGCTCATGCAGACAGGCTACTTAACATCCAGCACTTAAATTACTGAAAGTAGTGAGAACAAAGAAAATTACTTTAAAAAATTCTGTAATTGAGACTTTCCACCAAATCATATTTAATCCAAGAGTTTTTAGGAAACGAAACTGAGATAACAAAAATGAACACTAGAAATAAATGTGACCATTTTAAAAAATCTAACTTTTGCCTTCTATTCTTATATGTGCTTTTCATGTAATAACTTTGTAAGTATCAAAAAACCTATGATAGCACATTATCCCAGCATTATAGATAGTCACTGAGATGCAGAGAGACGCTATAATTTGCTTAGTCAATGTTGGCACTGGGTTTTTTTCAATTTGGAGCCCATTGTCTCCTCTGCCATTGAAGAGGACAGAGCTGTAGGTCCCATGAGAAATGAGAGGGACACTTTTAAGTTCTGCTCAAGTCCCTTGACGTGTAATCCAGTTTTGCCAGATCTGACAAAGGGGTAAAAGCTTGAAAGAAAGAAAGAAAAGAAAGGAAGAAAAACAAAAAAACTTTACCTCAGTCATCTGGAGAACAACTACCTGGTGCTATAATAATAATTTGAAAAGAAGAACTTTTTGTTTTTATTCCAAATCTTTTTTTGATCCTGTGGTAAGTCAACATTTAGGGCAGTCACACTTTTATTTTTTTGACTGGTTGCTTCTGGGACTCTCTATTCCTTGCCATGAACTGCAATGGTCTTTTTCACTTAGGTAATTTAAGTTGTCATCTTTTGATGAATTTATTTAAAGCCAAAAGCTTTTTCCTTTTCTTCCGTAAAGAAAAAAATTATGGTTAAATGTAATGATTCATACAGGACACTGTCAGAAAATCACTCAATTTAAAAATGAATTGACTGACTATAATGCAGTTTCTTTGTATTTAAAACTAAAGTTTATAACTGTGATATTTATTTATTACAGGATGTAATTAAAACCATTGTACAGAGTGGTGGCATCAAGCATCTAGTTACCATGGCAACTAGTGAACATGTAATAATGCAGAATGAAGCCCTTGTTGCTTTGGCACTAATAGCAGCTTTAGAGTTGGGTAAGTACCCCAGTGTCAAACTTATTTTCTCCTATTTTTATCTTGGATGAAATGAAGCACATATTGGAATAGAAGTCGACAAAGCCTTGACTAGAAGGATTTTGCCAGCATGTGTCTGCACCTATAGTAAGTATATAGGAAATCACATTCTATAGATTGCCACCTCAGCTTTTGCCCTCGGTAACATTTTTAGGTCAGTGCTTGACTCTTTTTAGAGTTCGAGTCTTAAATGTTATTTCAAGTTATAGGCAGTTGGTAAACACAGAGAATATTTTGAGCAGGCTTCACAGAGAAATGAAACTATGTTTAGAATACAATAGCAAGTTTAGAGTCTGCTACCCTTCTAGTGACCCAGACCTTCTCTTCCATCTCTACTACTGAATCTCTTGCTTATCCCCTCCTATCACCATGGCTTCTATTGCTCTATAGTATTGCCCTCAATCTAAATTCTCACCTTCTGTGTCATTCTTCTGTGTGTTTTACATTCAAAATTCCCCAAAAGCAGAGTTTAATAATTCAGTTGGTGTCTTTCTAGCATATAGCATCCCTGTTGGTCAGAATTGTTCTTGAGAAGCTAGTTCATAGGCATCTAACTTATGGATAGTAACCTTTGTCCCTGGAACCAATCTCTGATATAGTCAGCTGGGGACAGTCAGTCACAGAGCCTATGGTTAAGGCCTGAGACTGCCTTATGCAAAGGAGGACTATAGACTTAGGTTTGTCCTGTCCAGTTCAAAGTCGTTTAGGTAAACACTGTTAACTGATCACGTCTTAATTCCCACTGATTTAGATCCATAATTCTCACACAGCAGCAACTGGACCCACCAACCCCTATCCCAAGGGAGAAGCCAAAAGATAAATATGGTATATCATTCTCTAGTGTCACATTTACTTTGATTTTAGGTATGAAAGATTCAAATTTTTGTTGTCTTAAAGGGTTTTGAATTTTAGGGGCGCCTGGGTGGCACAACGGTTAAGCATCTGCCTTTGGCTCAGGGCGTGATCCCGGCGTTCTGGGATCGAGCCCCACATCAGGCTCCTCTGCTGTGAGCCTGCTTCTTCCTCTCCCACTCCCCCTGCTTGTGTTCCCTCTCTCGCTGGCTGTCTCTATTTCTGTCGAATAAATAAATAAAATCTTTAAAAAAATAAATAAATAAATAAAGGGTTTTGAATTTTAAAACAGTTTTTAAAAAATCATAGGTATAAGTAGGATATAAAATTTTTTTGAATTTTAAAGATAAAAGGCTTCAAGAAAATGTATGCTTATTCTCAGTGACTTTGGCCTATAGTTACAAATGCTTTGGAGGTCAGTTCAGGTCCCAGATTAGCCATGACTTCACACATGGTTTGAGTAGAGTCAGCCTAGAAGTCCAGCCATTGTGGGGGGTCAGAAGGGGGGACCTATGATAAAGGGGTGGGAGTCGGTGAGGACATTGAATACCAAACTGGGTTCATGGCCTGATTTTAAGTGGCTTAAAGTGATGAAGCAGTTTCAGAATATGCTTGATGACCCAGCCTGGGGTGAATCTGGTTTTGTGCCAATATCTTCCAAACAAGCTATAATTTCATCAGCTTCCTGGTAGTTAAACGTTTGCCTAAATCTGGTCACTTTACCATATAACTATATAAAATGTGATACATACATACATTTTTTTAAATTGTTACCAGGTGTTTCCTAGGCTCCTTGGGCTTAAGATATAAAAATAAGCCCACACTATCTTTTTAATACATAACACACTTTGAAAACCATATTTTTCCAGTCTTGTTTTCTTTTTTCTTTTTTTTTTTTTTAAAGATTTTATTTATTTATTTGACACAGAGAGAGACAGCCAGCGAGAGAGGGAACACAAGCAGGGAGAGTGGGAGAGGAAGAAGCAGGCTCCTAGCAGAGGAGCCTGATGTGAGACTCGATCCCAGAATGCTGGGATCACGCCCTGAGCCGAAGGCAGATGCTTAACGACTGCGCCACCCAGGCGCCCCAACCAGTCTTGTTTTCTTATATAGACTATTTGATATTATTAAAGGAATTATAAATTTTTTGTATGATAATAGTATTAAAACACCATTTTTAAAGAGTCTTTTTTTTTTTTAGATAATTGTATATTCACATGCAGTTATAAAAAATAATAGAGATCCCTTGTATACTTTACCCAGTTTCTCCCAGTGGTAACATTTTCAAAACTATAAATAATATTTCATCTATTGATACAACTTACCAGTCTTATTCAGATTTCCCTAGTTTCACTTGTTCTCATTTGTGTGTATGTTAAGTTCTATATAGTTTCAGGACGTGTAGGTTTGTGTATCGACCACCACAGTCAAGATACTGAATAGTTTAACACCACAGGGATCCCTCCATCTATAACCACACTAGTCATCTACCTCCTCCTCCCACCCCTTATCTTGTTCCTCATCCCTGGAAACCACTAATCTGCCCTTCATTTCTAAAATGTTATATATATGGAATCATATAGTATGTGGTCTTTTGGGATTGGCTTCCTTAATTCAACATAATTTCCTAAAGAGTCATTCGATTTGTTTTGCATATCAATTTTTTTTTTTTATTGCTGAATAGTGTTCCATGGTTTATACATACCACAGTTTGTTTGACCATTCCTGTCAAAAAACATCTGGGCTGATTCCACTTTGGGGCTTTTAAAAATAAATAAATGCTATAAATATTCATGCGTAGGTTTTTATGTGAGCATAAATTTTCATTTCTTTGGATAAATGCCTAGGAGTGCAGTTGCTGGGTTGTATGGTAACTATATGTTTAATTTTGTAAAGAAACTATCAAACTGTTTTCCAGAATGGCTATACCATTTTACATTCTCACCAAAGATTTGGTATTGTCACTTTTATTTTAGCCACTCTGATAGCTGTGTAGAGATATCTCATTATGTTTTTTCCGTTTTTCTAATGGTAAGCATATGAAAAGATGTTCATCATTATTTACCATCTGTATATATTCTTTGGTGAAATACCTATGGATAATTTTTGCTCATTTTCTATTTTTTTTAACTATTGAGTTGAAAATTCTTTATTATTCTAGAAGTTTTATAGTTTTACATTTTACACTTAAGTTTGTAATCCACTTTGAATTAAGATCTGTATAAAGTGTGTGGTTTAGGTCAACTTTTTTTTTTTTTTTTTTTTTTTGGCCTGTGGAGGTCTAATTGCTAGTACTGTTTGTCGAAGAGGCTATCTTTCCTCCACTAAATTGATTTTGTACCTTTGTGAAAAATCGTTTGAACATATATGTGTGGGTCTGTTTCTGGGGTTCTCTGTTCAGTTCTCTGTCTACCAGTACCACACTCTTGATAACTGTGTTATACAGTGAGCCTTAACATCGGGTAGAAGAATTCCTCCCACTTTCTTTCTTTCTTATCAAGATTATTTACCTGTTCTAGGGCCTGTGGCTTTCCATATAAATTTTAGTATAAACTTACAGATTTTCTGCAGAAAATCCTCTGGGATTTCAATAGGAACTGCCTTAAGAGTCTTCATCTCTTAAAGATACATATTGTAAATACATATGGAAGAAACTATGTCATCTTTAGGATTTGCTCAAAAATAATTTGGGATGGGTAAGAGTAGGTGAATGAAACTAGAGATAGGTGAAACAAGATTGGCCATAATTTTTTAAGATAATAGTAAATAGTGTATCATTATATAATCTTTTCTCCTTTTGTATATGTTTCACCTTTTCCATAATAAAGATTTTTTTAACTGCCTCATAATAAAAGGAATGTTTTTTAAGCTTAAACTACAGTATCTGCTGAAATTTAACTCTACTTTAACAAGGTCTGAATTTAATATTCTATTTCTAGGTCATTGTTATTTATCAATCCCTTTTGGAGGGTTTTATATGGTCAGTTTCTAGAAAAGGAATCAGTGTTTAGCCACATTGCACCAGGCTTATAAACAGTGGACATAACTGATACTTTGTTTCATATTCTAGGCACTGCCGAGAAAGACCTGGAAAGTGCTAAACTTGTACAGATTTTACACAGACTGCTAGCAGATGAAAGAAGTGCTCCTGAAATCAAATATAATTCCATGGTCCTGATTTGTGCTCTCATGGGATCTGGTAAGCATTTCTTCTAAAATTTGAGGTCTATCAATATATGGTTGACATTAAATATAGAATAGTAGTAAATGGTGGCTTTGGGTTTTAAAAGCATTAGAATTAGATTATGGAGGATATAGGATTACTTTTACTTGAAAATATTCCCAAAAGATTCTCACTATGATAATAAAAGTATCAGGGGGCACCTGGGAGGGCTCAGTCAGTTGAGTGTCCGACTCTTGATTTCAGCTCAGGTCATGATCTTCAGGTCATGAGATCGAGCCCTGCATCAGGCTCCATGCTTAGCGGAGAGTCTGCTTGAGATTCTCTCTCTCTTTCTAAAATAAAACTAAAAAAATCTTAAAAAGAATATCATATAGCAAATAGGTAAAAAACAATGTTAAAAAATTAATAACTAAGTTTCATCAACTCTAAAATATTTCCTATAAAGAATAATTTCTGAATTTGTGTATCATGATATTAGCTAAGGAATTTGTTCAAGAAATCACTGGCATATTTCGGTATATGTTCCATGGATACTGAAAAGAATGTGTATTCTATTGTTATTGAGTGAAGTGTTCTTGAAATGTCACTCAGATCCTTTTGGTTGTTGGTAGTGGAATTGAGTTTGCTATATTCTTAGCAAATAGAATATATTGATATTCTAATTGTTTTGTCAGTTGTTGAGAAGGGTATTGAAGTCTCCAACAATAATGGTGGATTTGTCCGTTTCTCCTTTTAGTTCTGTAAGTTTTTGCTTCACATATTTTGCAGCTCTTTTGGTAGATATATATAGCTTTTGGATTGCTTTTGTCTTCCTGGTGGATTGACTTTTCTATCATTATGTTCCTCTCTGTTCTGGTAACTTTTTTTCCTCTGAAATCTTTATCTGATATTAATATAGCTGCTTCTACTTTCTTTTGAATAGCATTCTTGGGATCTTTTCCCACCCTTTTAGTCTCAATCTGCTTTATCATTATACTTGATGTGTAGATAGCACCTTGTTATGTCATGTGCTTTAATCCACTCTGTCAGTCTCTTAATTGGTGTATTTAGACCATTTACATTTAATGTAATGACTGATTTTATGGCTTAAGTCTGCAGGTTTTTTTATTTTCTGTTTTTCGTTCCTGACTTATTTTTTTTGAGCATTTATTCCTATTACCCTCCCTCATTTATAATGTCCTCAGATATTTTCTCTATATACATTTAGAACCATATTAGACATCTACAATTTTTGTTTTCAGCCATCTAACATAATTCAGAAAACTCAAAAGAAGGAAAGTCTGTTGTATTTATCTACAACTTTGCTATATGTAGTGTTCTTCCTTCCTGATGTTCCAAGATTCCTTTTTTTAAACATTCCCTTTCTATTTAGAGAACTTACTTTAGCCACTCTTTTGGGTTGGGTCTGCTAGTGACAAATTGTTTTCTGTTATTTTAGAATATCTTGGCTTCCCCTTCATTTGTGAAAAATGTTTTCTCTGGGTATACAATTCTGGGTTGACAGTACTTTTTCTTTCAGCACTTGAAAAATGTGCCATTTTCTTCTGGCCTCCATGGTTTCTTAAGAGAAATCCACAGTCTTCCAATTCTTTTTTTTCCCCTCTTGGTGTCATTTCAAGATTTTTTGGGTCTTTAATTTTTAAGCTTGACTGTGTCATGGCATGGATTTCTTTGGGTTTATCCTGTTTCAAGTTTGCTCACCTTCTTGAGTAGGTGGGCTTATGTCTTCTGCTAAATTTGGAAAGTTTTTTTTAACCATATTTCTTCATGTACTTTTTCAGTCCCACCCCGTTTCTCCTCCTTTCAGGTCTCTAATGGCACAAATGTGAGCTCTTTAGTTATATCCCTCAGGCTCCTGAGGTTTTGTTCATTTTTTCCCAGGTTATCTCCTCTCTTGTTCAAATCAGGTAATTTCTATTGTTCTGTCTTAAAGTTCATTGATTTCTTCTGTCCCCTCCATTCTGCTGTTGAGCCTATCCACTGACTATAGTTTTGAGTTCTAAAATTCCCATTTGCTGCTTCTTTATGTCTTCTGTTTCCTGGCTGAGACTGTTATTGAGGCATTTTTTAATGTAAAATATACATAAAATTTACCATTATAACCATTTTTAAATGTACAGTTCAGTGGCAGAGTAGTACATTCACACTGCAGTACAACCATCACCCTATTTCCCCCTCAAACTGAAACTCAGTACTCTTTAAAAAAATAACTCCCCAATCACCCATCCCCCCATCTTTTGGCAACCATCATTCTATCTTCTGTCTCTATGAATTTGACTACTCTAGGTACCTCATATAAGTGGAATCATATAATATTCTTTTTTGTGTGGCTTATTTCACTTACCATAAGGTCTCCAGGGCTCACCCATATAGTAGCCTGTGTCAGAATTTCATTCCTTCTTAAGGCTGAATAATGCCCCACTGTATGTATATTATCACATTTTGTTTATCCATTCATCCATCAATGGATATTTGGCTTATTTTCACCTTTGGATTATTGTAAATAAATAATGCCACTATGAAAATAACGGGTACACAAGTATTTTTTTTAGTTCCTGCTTTTGGTCATTTTGGGTATATACACAGAAGTGGAATTGCTGGATCATACAGTAATGGCTACGTTTAATTTTTTGAGGAATCACCATTCTGTTTTCCATACAGTACACCATATTACATTCCTACCAGCAATATACATGGATTCCAATTTCTCTACATCCTAACATTTGTTATTTTTTTTCCTATAATAGCCATCCTAATGGGTATAAAGTGGTATCTTACTATGCTTTTGATTTGCATTTCCGTAATGATTAGTGATGTAGGGGATCTTTTCATGTGTTCATTGCCCATTTGTATATCTCCTTTGGGGAATGTCTATTCAAGTCCTTTGCCCATTTTTTAATCAGGTTATTTTGTTGTTGAGTTGAAAGTGTTCCTTATATTTTGGGGATATTAATCCCTTATTGGATATATGATTTACATATATTTTCTCCTATTCTGTGGGTTGCCTTTTCAATCTATTGATAGTAACCTTTGGTATACAGAAGTTTCTAATTTTGATGAAGTCCCATGTATCTGTTTTTCCTTTTGTTATCTGTGTTTTTGATGCATATCCAAGATATAAGTCTAAATCCAATGTCATTAAGTTTTTCCTTTATATTTTAAGGTTCTTATAGTTTTAGCTCTTTAATTTTTATACATAAGGGCTTATGGCTCTCCAGTTTTACCAACACCATTTGTTGAAAAAACTGTTCTTCCCTTTTTGAATGGTCTTGACATCTTTGTCAAAAATATTTTGACTGTATATATGAGGGTTTATTTCTGGGCTGTTTTATTCTGTTGATCTATAGATCTGTCTTTATTTCAGCTACACATTGTTTTGATTATTATAGTTTTAGAGTAGGTTTTGAAATTAGAAAGTGTGAGACCAACTTTGTTGTCTTTTGAGGTTTTGACTGTTCAGAGTCTTTTGAGATTCCATCTGAATTTTAGGATGCCTTTTTCTGTTTCTACTAAAAACATTTCTACTTTTAGACCTCACAGTCTTATTAAAGTAAATATATCAATTTGAGGAATGTTGATTGCATTAAACTTATTAGATATCAGTCTTCTCATATAGCAGTCTCCAAGTCTTAAGAGGCTTGTATTTTCCTGTAATTGAGGTTGAAGAGAGCAAGCAAGCCAGAAAGAGGAAGATCGGATACCTAAAAGTGAAGCCTATTGTCACAGAAATTTGTTGAAGGGATATGAAGTATAACCTTTTTCATTTGCCACAGAATTAATTTGAAACAGATCTAAGATTTTTTTGTAAGTTATCGAACTTCATATTTGAACTGATGATAGGGTCAAGGGGTATATAACTGAAACTTGAGATCACATAATGAGCTGTGTTTCATTATAACTCCTTAAACTTAGATTGTAGAAATTGACATTTATCTATATATAAATATGACAAAGTTCCTCTGATTTATTATAACACATCTCTAACAAAAACCTTTCTAGGCTACTGCTGTGTCCAACACTTGTCTTTAAAAGTGTCCTAGCATTTCTAGGCTGCTACGGTTTTTCCAGAATTGTTCCTAGTTTTGTAACTTTGGATCATCCAAATAAACATTTTGGGTATATGTACTGGATAGATTGTATATAAAGATTAGAACATTTTAACAGAAGCATATCTGTTATCTTGTTTTTTTGTCTTCCAGAATCTCTACACAAGGAAGTACAGGATTTGGCCTTTTTAGATGTTGTATCCAAACTTCGCAGTCATGAAAACAAAAGTGTTGCCCAACAGGCCTCTCTCACAGAGCAGAGACTTACTGTGGACAGCTGAGAACAGCCCCTCCCTGATACATGGCATTATCCCACCGCTGATTTCCCCTTTGTCCTCCATCCAGCTGCCTCTTCTGCTTCATTTTCTTCCATATCACTTGTGCATGCGTGTAATGTTCCAGTACCAATTGAAGAACTGCTGTAGGTACCTGCCCAATAAGACTTATAAACCCATAGTTAGTGTGAACATAAATTTGTCAAAAAGAAGTCTCCCCCCATAACTGTTCTCTTGTATTCCTGTTGCTTGAGCTACATTAAGTAGAATGTGCATGTTGTAGTCCTATGATGATGTAAACTTGGTACTACATAATGACTTGCTCCTCACACTTGGTAAACTACATAATAATGTACTGGTAAATTAGAAACAAACAAGAATGCAGCAGGATCTGTCTAGCTTATTAAGGATGGAACTGAATAGTAAAAAAATAGCTCCATTTTTTTGGTGCTTGGGAAGCACAGTGACCAAAAAACTGTATGGCTGCTCATTCATTAGTCTTACCTACTAATGTCAAACCCATGGTACCTAGAGTGAAATAAAATCCAATGCTCTCACTCTTTACCCTATGGTTTCTCCTTCTTCCTAAGTAGACTCCTGAAACTGCCACAGACTTGGCAAGATTTCCCTGAGGTTTTTTAATTTCATATTTAATTGGCTGTCATCATTGAAGCTTAACATTGAAATCATTAGTGTTTTTCAGCATGAAACTAAGGGGTTGAAGAATGTGTGTTACACTAAGTAACATCTTTTTGGGGGTTTTTTTGGCCTGTATTTTAGAATCTATGTACATTTTGACATCAGCATTGTCCAGCACTTGTCTTTAAAAAAGTTCACTTGGCATTTGTTTTCAACTGAGGAAATTGAGTATAGCTCATTGGAGGGTGGGGTTGTTGGGTTTTTGTGTTTTTTTTCTTTTGGCTGTTTTTCATCATTCAGCTTGAAAGCAAGAAGTTTCCTCTGTCATAGTCCTTTTAAATCTTATATTAGAACTAGCAGGACATAGGAAAAAAGATTAAGAAACTAGAACTAACAGGACATAGGAAAAAAGATTAAGAAGTTTGTGTATACTAAAGAAAGGATGCAGGTTATAAAAGCCATAGTAGCCAGTCCAGTTCATTCTGCAGATGGTCTCATACCAGTAGCTGTTAGAGTTTCCCACCTCCACTTGCCATAGAGAACTGCAATAGATCTTAAAGCTACCAGAAAAGGTGACAATGCCAAGACTCCAGAGATGACAAGACCCTCTTGGCAAAACACAGTGTACTCTTCACTGCCACTACCACCACCAAATGGGTTTTTAGAAACACAATCTTTGTAAATTAAAAGATCCCTGTGACCTACATATCTTGTCCCCATGCACAAGTTTACTGGCTGAAAGGTATAATGGGCTCCAATATGGAAGGACTGCAGGACAGTAAAATGGGCTGCCTGGGGTGACAGGAGCTCTTTCCTTTCCAGTGGGAGATGCTGCACATATCTGTGGGGTGATTGAAGTTGGAGTTTTGACTCTGAAACAGCTATAATTCAAGAAAATTAAAACCTCAGTGGAGGTGAAGAAACTTTGCTCCCTTTGATGTCCAGGAAAGGGACTATTACTGTGAGTGCTTATGCTACACTTACTGGAAGGGTGGTCTTGTTTATTGTCTTCTGGGCTGGATAGTGGACTATATTTTATTATAGGTTTTGAAAAACATCTGTAATGTTGAATAGGCTGTCCATATTAATAACTAAATAAATAAATAGTATATCAAACTGTAATGGCATCATTTGGTTTGTTTGTATATTTTCTATTTCCAGCTCCTAGAACAGTGATTGCTCATTGTTGGTGCTATTTGTTGATGAATTCCCACTTTTATAAACTTCCAGAGTCCCTAAACTAATCCTAGATTGATAGAGAAATGAAATTTAGATATTTGTCTGATTTCAGAGAATTTTTTTTTATAGGATTGGTCCCTATTGAAAATCATCATATAGAAAACCTCAGAACAGAGGTATCCAAAAATTAAAGATTTCAGAGAAGCCATCGTCTGGGCCAGCTACTAGCAATCAATGGATATAGCTAGGAATTCCCACCTCCAACAAAACAAAGTACACTTCTAATCACCACTTTTTTTTTTCCGCAGAGAGACCAGAAGGCTATGCCCTTAGGATGACAGAGGTCCACCAAGCTAGGTGATCTCCTGTTCTGCCATGGCGGGAGGTGGGAGTCTACAGACAATACTAAATATCCTACTACTTGATCTGAGTTCTAGAGGCCACCTTTAAATTAGTTTGCTACCCACTAAGAATGCCTTCTGAGGGAGAGAATGGGAGGAACTGTTCAGCATAGCTGTAATTATCAGTATGTGTCAGGGTTAGAACATACCTGACAACCAAAAAAGGCCAAGAATTAGAAGGAAGATGTCTCAGTGAAATGCACTAAAATGTATTCCCTCCCTTCTGGGAAGGAAGCCCATTCAGTCCTTGGGATCTTGCTAACCACGGTGCTCAGAGCAAAACTGACTAAATGCTGGCCCATAATCCAGTGTTTTCAACTTGATAAAACACAGTTTGTGTATATCATCTGATAACCATAGAAATGTAGACAAAATTTTTTAGTTCTAAAATGATTTTGTCTTAGATGGAACAAAATGCATTTCTTAGATATAAAACCATTTGTGTACGAAGTGTTCTGAGAAACGCTGCATGTGAAAATTTTAAAAAGAAATGCTCTTTGGTATCATTAGAAAACTTATCACCTAATTCTGCTGAATACAAGTGATGAAGATATCTATTACTTAGGTAAGTATTCCGCCTTTGTATTCAGCTGTTACTAGAATCAGTAAGCTTTAAAGTCTTCACTCTAGGAAACCAAATATCTGAATTACACAAGTGTCTGTTAAAGAGCACTGAGTGATATTTGGGATGAAGCTTCATAGCTATAACCAGGAAAATTGAGGGTTATTTTCTTCACAGATGCGCTCTCTTAATTTACATACATACAATAATTATATGCCATGTAGCTTCATAGATAGATGTTTTATAGGTATGTCTGACAAATGTGAAAACTTAAGTGCGATTAGTGAAAAGAGTAAGGTCTTTAAATACTGTGTGATCTGTAGTCACATTCTGGTTCTGTTACGTACTGGCTGTGTGACCATCACTGAGTTATTTAACCTCTCTGGCCTGTTTTCTTACCAGTGTGATGAGTTTAATAATACCTGCTTCCCAGATTTTTTGTGGTAACTGAAACTTCTAGAGGTTGAAGGTAAGATTGGATGGAATTGTGATACCTGTGACATCTTATGGCCTATCCCTCTTCCCCTTGGAGGGTCCCAGCTAAAGCAACTCAAAGAACAGCCAAATGGGAGATACTGTCTACAGTTTGAGGAGCACCCAGATATTCTAGTGCAGAATGCATAACCCCTTGCTTCCTCCCCCTGAAACTGTGGTGGCCAGGTCTGCAAAGTAGGCCTTGGATGTAGGTCCCCACTACAGGACTTACCTCTTCCTGTTCTGACCTCTCTCTAAAGTAGGAATAACAGTAGTAGTGCAATAATCTTAGCTTTTATTAATACTAAGTCAGTATATATAAAGCTGTAATACTATGAGTTTTCCTCACTATAAAAACAAAACAATCCCTCTTCCCGTTTTCAATACTGCCCAACTTATCAGTGTGTATGTATATATATCTTTTTTTTAAAATACATACCTGTTCACGTATGTCTTTTTCTTAAATATAAATGCTGTGTGTTTTGCATGAAAGGTTTTGGTATCTGTGCTCTGAATCCTGATAGAATCCACTTGTGATGGCCTATTTATCATTATGCTTCTTGACTAGACAGGCAGAGTCCCTTTATGTTGGAGGTTTCCAAGGGTAAGCTGTTCCTTCTATGTCATGAATGGTCAGCTACAGTTTTTGAAGGAAAAAAGTGAGCCTTGCATGGAATTTATGCTTTTTAAATTTAACTAATTTCTTATTCTTTCCTTCTTAGTGGACTTTTTAAAATTCATTATTTATTTCCTTATTCTCACTTTGTTTCTTCCTAGAAAACAAACAAACCAAAACTTTTTGCCAAAATTTTTTAGCTATCAACTCATTCTAATCTAACAACATTTCAAAAATGGACAGTACATACACCTATTGGTAATACTAGATAAATAGAAACTTAGTATGCTGACAATTTATATACTGATGTCAGTGGTTCTCCTGACATTTGTTCTCTCAGTCCCCGATGTCACATTTATCCAAAGAGAGATGTAGAGCCTCCCACTTACTGAGCAAAATGGAGGATCTGGGTGATGTCATGAGCAGTGTGTCCTGTTCTCACAAGCGAACGTCACTGTCGCTTACTCTAGTCCCCAGCATTATCAAGGCAGCTTTCAAGGAGTAAAGACTGGAGCAAGCAAGGTGGCTAGAGCATGGAAATGGGGGCTTAAGGGAGCCTTGATCTCACCTTCACCCCTGACCTCAGAACACGTTCTTACAACTTGTCCGTGGCTCAGAGATCTGCGGTTTCGCTCGCAGGCTGTGTGCAATTTTATTTTATTCTGTTCAGCCCAGTGGAGTTAAAACCACATTCAGGTGGTATGTGGAACTTAGTAGTTTTTTGTTGGTGTTGGTCACATGTAGAGAGAATTTTCTGTTTCAGGATTAGGTTTTCAGAAATTTAGCTAAATTTGTTTATCTTCATAAAGGAAGTATAAAGCCTAATCCTGTCATACTTTGAAACCTGTTAGTTACAGATTTGGTATTTTGTTTTTAAAGGAAATAATTTTAAAGATCTTTGTTAGATCTCTGTTCAAATCAAATTTTAAAAA
This sequence comes from Ursus arctos, assembly GCF_023065955.2. NCBI lineage: Eukaryota > Metazoa > Chordata > Mammalia > Carnivora > Ursidae > Ursus > Ursus arctos. The sequence goes on from NW_026623111.1 coordinate 77,783,183, forward strand.
AGCCTTAATACATACTTCTAGTATACGAGCTTTAAATGTAACAATAGATCTTTTAAAAATATATGTAATCTATTTTCACATATAATTGAGAGACATTACTTACTATTGCAGTAGTTACTTTGTTATTTATTGATTCCCAGGAATCCTGAAGAATCTTGAAGGAAAGAAACTCTGGCTGTACCTTCAGATTACTGTCAAAAATAAATTCCTCTGTGAATGCTCACTTTGAATTTTATAACCATATCTACTTTAAAATAGGCCTTCCTTCTACCAAAATAGTGTTTTTGTTGGTTGGCTTTTAAGGGACTGCCATATAAATAGAGCCAAGCCTGTAGGGAAGCGGGCTTCATCCCCGCCCTCACAGAGTCCATGCACTCAGATGAAAAACCCCTTCTCCTTTTAGGACATTTCACAGAACTCTTCCAAGGTCAGCATCACCTCATCACCAGGACCAGAGAAAGCGAGCTTTTGACCTTGTCTTCTCTTCAGGGATATTCTGTTCAGCTTCTTGGTCCTCCGTCCCATCCCCATGTCTAGCATAGGCACATCAGATGAATACCTATAATTACACAGAACTTACGAAGGAGCTAAAGGTTGACGTATACTCTAAGATACTATAAATGCATGTAGGTTGCAACCCAACACCCGAAGATAAACAGCTGCCCTGATCAGGGTGAATAATGGGGAGGAAATATTAACCAGAGTAACTTTGATTTCAGACCCATCTCTGAAGGAATCCAAAATCGTCCCTAATTTCAACTGGGGCCAACTATCAGTATAGAATTCCTTTACCCAGCTTCCCTTTTTTTAAGGTTCAGGAATGCAACTCATTCCCCCAGCATGCCTTTCCTACAATAACTTCCTTTTTCTTGCAGGTAAGGAAAGTAAGGGAGGAGGTATTAATGACTCATATTCCACTCTTAACCCACATCACTCAACCCCCAGTGTCCAGAGGTTAGAGGAAATGACACAGCAGAGTGGCCATCGAGCTTCATCATATCACATACAAATCTACGTGTTAAATCCTCGCTTCCCCTGCTCCTGCCTCTTGCCCTCTTGTTCCCCTGTCAGGGCAACTGTGAGATGCAGTGCCTTCCCCTGAACCATGAGAAGTGGGAACAAGGGTGCACTGGCCTAAGAAAAGCATCTGAGGAAAAGTGTTACCCGTACAGGAATGACTATAACCAGGTTTGACAGTCCCTTACTCTCTAAAATGCAGGCTTTGTTAAACCTGGGACCGATGTCTGATACAGGGTTTCGGAATGAGGTTCCGGCACGCTGTCCCACAGCAAGCGCCGTGCGTGTGCAGACAGCACAGTTCAAGTGTTCTGCCACATGTAGCTACAGCCTCTCCTTCCCACGGGCATAGTAAGCCTTTGTTCACATTACTAAGAACTCTCTTTCACAAACCTCATTTCAATGACTGCATATTCTTCAATTATATTAGATGTACCATAATTTATTTAACCATTTTCCCACATTTGGGCACTTAAGACATATTTTGATTTTTGAAAAACCAAATGCTAAGTCATGAGCATTTGCAGATGCTAGACTAGTTCCTAAAACTTACCTGACCTGGCAGTCCTTCTACTTTCTGCCTCTGATTCCCCTCACTTTCTTTTTCAGAGGTCCTTGTCAATTGTTCAGTGAGCCTCTTTGCCCCCTGATTCCACTTGTCCTTTCATCACCTCCTGGACACTCTTTGCTCCTGCCAAGCCCTCCCTAATCTCCGAAGGGGACCCGCCGCACAGGGGAAGAGGGGCCACACGAGTGGAGTGGGAGCACCTCCCTCATCCAGGCATTAAGTCAGTTGTACCCACTTGCCACTGACCACCACCCCCTTACCAAATGTATCCGAGTGGGCCTTCTACAAAGAGGCGGCACAGAACTCACCTTCAAGCACCCGCTGGAGCTGGCATTTAGCTAATTGGAGTCTAATTGCCTCTTAGCACTGTCATCAACCGCTACCAGCACTTTGGCACCTCTTACCAAGTCTGTGAACCACCACTCTGATTTGTTCCAAGCTGATCAACACTCCCCAGACACCACTCACATGGAGAGGGAAGAAAGGGGTGGAGAGCCTCTTCCTCCACAAGAATCCTCATTTAACACTCCTTGGGATTCTATAACCTGGCTACCCATTTCTTCCTGTAGACCAGAGAGGGCAAACTTTGTTTCACATGGAATTTTGAAGAAAAAGAAAGGGGTGGGGGGAATGAGCAGTTTAAACATTTAAAATTTGGATGATTTTGCATTAAAATCTATTTCTGATTTTTTTTGTTAATGGGGAGATCTGAAAACCAGGGACTCTCTATTCCAGGTGAACAGCCCTTTCGATAGGGTGTGCATCTGGAGCCTGTGAAAGTCCCCACCTGGCTCCCCTGCCCTGTTTCCCCATAACTCCATAGCCCCTGGACGTCCATGTGTCTGTGAGCCTGTGGCGCCCTCATGTGCAGGCTGTCTGCTTCTGGAACAGGAGAACAGGCAATGAATTTTTAGGGGGAAAGAAGCAGAATGACAGGAAAAGCCATGTCTAATGGAGCTCCCAATATATGACTCAAGGGCATTTTTATGACCTGTGCAAACTTGCATTGTTTTTATTTCCTCAAAGACTTGACGTTTTCAGGGCTAGCAACAGCTGCAGTCTAGACAAGCATTAGACACCTGGAAATACAGCTACAAGCCACACCCAAGCGTGCACCCATTCTGTCCTGCGAACAGGAGGGAGCCAGTGCTGACCTTCCTGTGCCCTCACCGGGCTGGCAGCGCACTGTGGTGACTGCAGAAATTGACAAGTCCCTTCTTAGCTGGGTCAGAAATGCATCCCGTCTCCTGAAGACAAAATTGTCCTAACCATCCCCTTTATCCCATGAGTCAGGGGCTTTTATGCAATAGGGGGACACTGCTAACCCCAAAAGAGAAGTACCTGCTCCTACATGTTTCCTTGACATCATATACCAAAGGGGAGTATGTTCCCCAGATGCCCCCCCCAAGGGCCAGATAATTCTCTGATTCAAACCACCGAGCATCGCACAGACTGAGCTAAGGTATGGCACAGACAGGAACGGTTGTAAACCTTGTTTTCTCTAGAGGTTTCGTCAACCCAGCACCAAAAATACGCCAGAGCTTCCCACATCTCTGCCAGACTGGAAGGTGAAGAGACTATCAGTAAGAGACCCAAACAAACAAAATGTCTTCGGTTTCTGAGAAACTGAGGCAGAGCATGGAAAAGAGGAAGAAGAAATCAGTTGCCACTTGGGACACAGACATGGTTCAAATGTGTACAAAGCCAGGACACATAGGAACAGTGGGCCTGGGCGAGGATCAGACTGGTAGAACCAATTAAGGAAAAAAAAAAGAGAAAAAAAAAATTTTTTTTAAAGACACTTTTATCTTTTAAATAGATATTGTGAGTTATCTACCCAGGATCCAGCTTCTCATTCCTTTTTAACAGAACTCCCTTTTTGTTCAGAGGGACACTGTGCCAAGTTTAAGACACTCCAGTTTCCCAGCTCTCTAAGCTTCACCTTCTCCTTCCTTTTCCCTGCCTCAAATGATATGGGCTCCCCAAGTACAGCAGCCCTCTTGCAACCATGAGGTACAAACGTGAGGACGAAGGCCCGAACACCGAGGACAACGGAGCAGAAAGGGGCAAAGAGCCTCAATCCTCGGTAGCACCGGTGAACTGGAGAGGCAGCCCTGTACGGAGGACTCTCAGTCATACATGAGACACACACCTGCTGTTTCAACCCCCAGAGCAAGGTTTTCTGTTATTTGGAGCAGAATGAAATTTTGATTAGCAAGGCGAATCATTAAAGCATCAAAACCTCTGAGGACAACTTGTTCTGCTCCTAAGCCACAGCTAGAGAACTCATTAACACAAAGGACAAAGGACTGAAACAACGGGGGCTACCAGCTTTCACTCTCAAAGTTCAGAAAACCTCCAAACAGCCTGACTTGCTGATGTAGCAGCTTTCCTCACTACACAAGACTTTACTGAGCTCTTACTGCATACATCAGGCACCATGCTGGGGTAGAATGAGAAGACAGATATGGTCCACCAGGGGAGAAGGTGAAAACAGTAATCTATTACTGTAAGCAAACAAGTCAGTGTGGTAACCGCATAAACAGTTACAGGGGTCTGCAGGGAGAGGACACTGAGCATCCCACAACAGGATCCATACGAAAGGCTGGAGGCAAGAGATATGGTGGGAAAGAGAAAACCAGAATGGTGGGCGAGGGGGTCTTGGACATTTTAATTTTTTATTATGTCATGGAAAACCAAAGATGGTTTTGTCTTTTTATTTTTTTAAGACTTTTTGGGAGAGGGAGGTGACGAGGGAGATTTTTTTTTTTTTTTAAGATTTTTTACTTATCTGTCAGAGAGCGAGCACAAGCAGGGGGAGCAGCGGGCTCCCCGCTGAGTAAGGAGCCCCATGTGGGACTCGATCCCAGCATCCTGGGATCATGACCTGAGCCGAAGGCAGATGCTTATCCAACTGAGCCACCCAGACACCCCGAGGGAGAAGGGAATCTTGAGCAGACTCTGTGCTGAGTGCGGAGCCCATCACAGGGCTCGATCTCAGGACCCTGAGATCACTACCTGAGCCGAAACCAAGAGTTGGACGCTTAACCTACTGTACCACCCAGGTCCCCTGAAAGCCTAAAGTTTTTAAATAGAAGATTGGACTATCTGCTTTATGTTTTGTTGTAGAACGAGAACTATTGTTAATTGGACACACACACACACCAGCAGGAAGATTAGTAGGTAATCGTGGTTAAGTTCCTAACGTGGGGAGACAATTCTCCACGGGCAGCTCATGTTGCCATACTCCTGTGAAGAAGAGTCTTACACAGCCGTGTAAGACGGAGATAATTCCTCCCCGGGGTGAGGGGGGTGGTCAAAGTTTGGCCACGATTGCTTGCAGGCCGCTTTATAAGATCAGGGCTTTCCCAAGTGTTCCTTGGTTGAAGCACAAACCTGCTATGCAAGTAGTCACTATCCCTGCGGGCCCAGGGGCTGGAGAAACTTACAGCCCGCAGAGCAGTGAGTAATCAAAACCCTGTGTCTCAGGACCCTCACGCCTCCTCTCCGTGGCGGTGAAACAGCAGGCTAACTTGCTACCCCACCAGGAGGGGAAAGCTCCAGAGTCTTCATAGTTTACGCTTAAACTGGGACTAGATGGACAGAAAAGGGTGGAGTTTGGAAGCAAAGATGATTCTGAAGCGTCTGACTTGGGGACAGTGCAGAAGACGGTGATGATGTTAGTTAACAGAGAGGAAGAACAAAGGAGAAGCAGGTGCCTGTAAGAGAGCAGTGAGTGAGCTGGCTTTGATGCACTGGGTTGGAGGTGCTTAAGGCACCTTGAGGACACATCCAGTGGCAGATCCTTATTCCAGCTAAGCCTTGGCTACAGGAGATGTTCCATAGACAGCTGAGTCCCTCGGCCTGCAGTGTGCCGTTTAGCGCTTCCTAAATACACACATTGCGGTGTTGCATCAGGGTCCCCAAGAGACACCAAAAATACCCCATTAAAAAAAAAAAGGGGTGTACCTTACCTAAAACTTAGGGAATTAAATCTCTGGATCTGGAGCCTGGGCATCTCAATTTTTAAAGCTCCAAAAGTGATAAAAGTGATTCTTATCTGCAGCTAGAGTGGAAAAGCATTGGTCTTTTAAAACCAAGGGCAATCAAGCTTTCCTTCAAGTCCTCGGAGAGCGCTGGACCTGGCCAACTAAGGGGTCATCATCCTATCCAAACCGGTGGCCATTTACTGCATCAATAACCCAGGATCAGTTTACAACCTTCATCGTTTTTTGAGGCCACTTAAGTTCTGACCCTGGGACCAATTATCACTCGCCACGTAAACCACTGTACTCAGAGCAAGCAGACTTCGGAGCTGTTCCACTCCACATATGGTCTGAGGTAGGTATCCACCAGAATGGCCCGACACCTTTCTGCCGCCACCCTAAACTACCTGGAATAATCTTGACACGTCTTCTGGTGATATCACCTGGATATCTTCAGGTTTGCTCAGTCTTACAACCCCAGATACAGCCACTGTCCACAGCATTCTGTCCCCCATCACCCTCACGGAAAGCTGAGAGATCAGGAGCCTTTAGCTCCTGGAGAAGGCAAAGGGAGAGACTGCAGCCATGATAAACGCACAGCCTTTCTCTTCAACTTTCCATGTGAGGACCCCTGACTTTCTCTTGTCTAGGAAAGGGTGGTTTCACTCCCCCCACCCAGGACACCTGAAGGATAGCCATCTAGTCCAGCACAAATACTCTGTTTGAACCTAAACAAACCCATGAGGATCTCAGTTTCATCTGGCAATCCCACAAGAGTTTTCCTCAGTTTAACATTAATCCCCCTTCCTAGCAACACAGCTATTTCAAAAAATGGTTGGTTCCGAAATCCTTCAAGCCTGGATGAAAATTCATTAGCAAAATAATTTCTCCCAAGGCTTGATCCTCACCCATATCTGCCTTACCTATTCGGTGCTTAAGTAGGATTGGAGGGTTGGGGGAGAGGAGGGGCCCTGGGAGGGTTGAACACAGGCCTGAGCTCATCCAGAGTTGTCTGGAACTTGTCAGGGTCAGTTCATCTGTGAAAAAACCATCGTACAGGAAAGTAGAGATCTATTTTACAGAATAAAAGTCCATCCTTGAGGTGAGCATATACTCTCTACCCAGAAACAAAGTTATTTTCATCGTCTATTGACATGCTCAAAAAAGCAGCCTCATGAGTATCTAGGTGCTTGAGACCTAGAAGTTAACAATACAGGCCAATTGCATGGAAAAAAGACAATGTTCAAAGGCGTTCAAGTGTTAAGAGTTCTTCAAAGGAGAGTGTTATGGAGCAGGTCTTCGTGGAGCAGAGAGAGGGTCCCCGAATTCTGACAGAACCTCCCGAGAAAGCCATTTTTTTAGGTGAGGTCTAGGACACACATAGAGTTTGGGGAAGAAGAGCAGTGGAACCCCTCTCATCCCAATGGTGTAGGGACCACTACCTCCATCTTATACAGGAAGGCACTGAAGGTGGGAGAGAGGTAGTGTGGCTAAGGTCCCCCATGGGCGGTGGCCGAGCTCTAAGCGGCACATACACAGTCTGTGACCTTCTTATGTTACCACAAATGGGTTTCCTTTTTTCTAAAAGCAACCTGAGGAGTTTTCACTGTGTATAGATTGCACAGTATTAAAAAGACAATGGGCCCCAAAATAGAGACACCAAACCAAGACTTAATTAACAGTTTTGGTTTCTCCAAGAAATGAAATCTTAAACCAGTCAACCGGGAATTACCTGATCACACGAGTGAGTTAATGTGCCTGACAGACCCGTGCCATCCCCTAAAGCAAAGTGACCTGCCCACAACCAATCCACTTTTCACTAGTATAACCTCCTTGTTCCCACTCTCTTCTGCCAATAGAAGTCTTTCCTTTTGTACAGCAACTCAGAGCTCCTTTCTATGTGCTAGAAAGATGCTGCCGATTCTTCAACCTGAATCATTGAATAAAGTCAATAAGATCTTAAAATTTATTCAGTTGACTTTTGTTTTTGATTTTTGTTGTTTTTTGACTTTTGTTGTTTCGGTCTTAGCCAGTGACCAGCCTCCCATCCACAGCGAATGAGTCATGAAGGCATATGTTCCAATGCCCAGTTGGACTCCAGCTCTTTCCATGACAGAGTCCAGAAAGGAATCGGCATCTCATAAAGGCTTTGCCTCTGAGTGGAATGAGTAAGCCCTGACTCTTCCTATCCATTTTAATACTCTCTCTTCCCTCTCTCGCCCTAAAATTGAGTACCAACAATTAATATACATGAGGCTCAAAATACACGTGTCGAGAGCCAGCATTAGCAATTGTTCAAGGAAGCAGAGTAACGAAAGCATTAGAAGTTAAATTAGGACTTGAAGCCAGAGTCCTGGGATGGTCTTTCCTCAAGGCATGACGTACCCGTGCGGGCCACTGTCTCACCCTGAGCAGGTGGGGGGGGAGGGCAGCGCCGCCCTGCGCTCGGGACATCTCAGTGGCAAGTACCTCCATCACAACAGATCTGGGTGGCGAGGTAACTGGCATTCTAGTATTTTATTAAGGTAACATGACTGCTAATCTGGAAGAGATAAAAAGACCTAGTTTTCTTCTTTTGATTTTGGTGCAAATCCTGACAAATTAATATTTTTCATCTGAAAATTTAAATGTGAATGATAAGGTATTGACTGTGCATAGCTTTAAATAAGGCTTAACTGTGGGTGCCACAAATTAGATGTGTTCAATCCTTCGATACAGCCCTTCCCCTATTAGGAGTCTATTGATGTGCGAAGCATAAGAAAGGCATAAGGGAGTTGATTCCAACTTCATTTAGTTGGGAAGATCCTAACTTTCCAGGACCGATGGCTGGTTGGTTATAGTTTATCTATACCAGCATTTCTCAAACTTTCTGGCCTCAGGATCCTTTAATACTTAAAAATGGTTGAGGCCCCAAGTAACTCTTTCTTCTGTGGGTTATTTCTATGTAAAAGGGAGAAATATTTAAAACACAAAAATACTAACTAGACACTCCATGAATCGTCAGAGTGAGGGCATCATCACGCACGCAGTCTCTGACAATGTCCACTGTGCACTCAGGAAGGATAATAAAAAAGGAAATGTCTAAGTATTATTATGAAATAATGTTGACGTGACGGATTCTTTGAGAGGGTCTTGGGAACCCCCAAAAGTGCCTGGACTTTTGCTTTCGTATTGCCTATTTTGAGGACCCCTGATCTATACAAGAGAATACTATGTGACCATAAAAATGTTTATTGTCTAAAATATTCACTGATCATGAAAATACTCTATTTTGAAAAAAGCAGATTATAAGACAGCATAAACAGTATTAAACAATTTAAAACAAAAGAGTCATGGAAAGACATACACTGATTTGTAGGTCTATATGAGTATAGACCTCTAGTTGTTAAAAATATAAAATGTATGCAAATACATAAAAATATAAAAAATAAAAATATGTTTTTCTGTTTTCCTGCATTTCCTACATTGAGCAGATTTTTCTTTTGTAACCAGCGTAAGATGTATTTAACAAATATACACATATTGCGTATTTACTATCACCCTGCATTTTCCTTCCCAGACCTGAAAATTTCAACTTGGTAGCTTCAGGAAAAGTGTCCTCGAGAAATGTCAATGATAAGGCGTGAATTTTGCACTGCTGTAAATAGGGCCTACCTGTTGATTGTCTTTGCCTCTCAAAGTGTGGTTTACAGATGACAGCAGTGTCATCTGGGACCTGCAGGAGAAACCCTGATAGTGTGGTAGGAATGACCTGGGAGCTTAAAAATGGGGAGTGGGGAAGGGCTGCAGGGTGATGTTTGGGGTTGGTTTCTTGTTTGGGTTTGATGTCGTCTGATGTTCCCAGGTGATTCTAGTGTGCGTCTACTGCTGAGAGCTACTGCTCTCTGGCTTCCACCTTAAAAAGAACAAGACTGTCACCTCCAACCTCCACCTGTTTCAAGGCAATGCCCCCCCCGCCCAGCTGCAACACGTTGGTGCTTACCCTGCCAGCTCGCGGGCCATAGAAATCTCACAGGCACAGTGGAACTGGACAGAGGAAACAGCTGGCTTCCAAAACAAGGAGGAAGTAAGGTACTTGCTGCCGTCCTGCTGAGCTCTAAGGCCATTTGATCTATAAAGTTTCAGTGACTTCATAGGAGGGCATGGGTGTCGTGGCTGTTACTTTATTGGCTTTCCACAAAATACTCAGATAATTCTGGCCGATTTGTGAAATGATTTTTTAAGTATTCTCATCAAAAGCCAGAGTTTTGTACCTGTAGACACTATCCAGCTTTACCAAAAATCCTCCTCCTCATGCAGACACCTCTTCATTCCAGAAGGAGGTGGCAATCACCTCAGTTACCAACGCCCCCCATTCGGCACTGGCCAGGGACCCGGCCACAGTTCCAGGACTCTGTGTGCTTGACTTTCTCACTGCTCATCAGCACTTTTCCGCACTCCTGGGGCCTCCCCACCTCCCCAGCAGCACTCACCTTCTTTCCTCCTGCCCTGGACTGGCTTCCTCTGCCCTGGCTAGGGCCCCGGTCAAGCCTGTCTTCCTCCTTGACGCCTCCTTCCACTGCCCTGGGTTCGCCATCTGGGCCAGCACCACCTTGGAAGATAGCAGTTTAAAACTCAGGACAAAGTCTAAATTTTCCACACGGGTGGGGTTTTTCTCTCCTCCAGTTTACGTTTCCTCAAAAACATATGCACAGTGCTTACGGCACTGTGCCTGGAACATAGTAAACTTGGAGTAAATGTCACCTGTCACTTCAAGGGCTGGAGGACGCATTCCCCCGGCACCATGTTAGAGCAGGGTGTCGAGGAACCAGTGGGCTGATTCAGCCACAAAGCAACAAGAGTTAAAGAAAGCACACATCATGGAAATATAGCTATTTTATTTGTAAGGCTTTAATCGCCCTAACAAGTTACATTTAAGGTCATTTACTTAAATACAGACTGCAGGCCCACCATTTTCAATCATAATAAAGCATTCCGTGTGTTAAGATGTCCCACGAAACACGCTGAGATTTTTTTTTTTTTTTTTTTTTTTTAGATTTTTTTTATTTATTTATTTGACAGAGATAGAGACAGCTAGCGAGAGAGGGAACACAAGCAGGGGGAGTGGGAGAGGAAGAAGCAGGCTCATAGAGGAGGAGCCTGACATGGGGCTCGAACCCGGAACGCCGGGATCACGCCCTGAGCCGAAGGCAGACGCTTTAACCGCTGTGCCACCCAGGCGCCCCAGCGCTGAGACTATTTTTAAGAGCTTAGAGCAGACAGAGCGCAGCCCGTGCCGTGTTCAGGAGCGTCCATTGAAAGCGCGGGGAGCTCTGCCCAGGGCACATACACGCGAGGGTCCTACCGCCGAGAAGCCAACTACGGACCTCGGAGCGGTGCTCCACGTCCACCCTGAAAGCCAGGGTTTGACTGACCAGGCAAACTCTGTGCTTGTTTCCTGGAGCTGCAGTAACAAAGTAGCACAAAGCAGTGGCTTGAGCCACAGAAATGGTCTCACAACTCCGGAGTGTAAAAAGTCCAAAGGCGGGGGCAGGATGAAGGTGCGGGCAGGTCTGGTTCCTTCTGGAGGCTCTGAGGGAGAATCCGGTCCATGCCTCCCCGCTAGCTTCTGGCGGCTTCCTGGCAGTCTTCGGCGTTCCCCGTTCACACGGCGTTCTTCCTCTGTGTGCATCCAAGTCCAAATTTCCCCCTTTTATAAGACCCATCCTACCTGTAGCAGGACCTCGTCTTAACTAATGACCTCTGCCACAGCTCTGCTTCCAGAGAAGGTCACACTCTGCTGTACTGGGATAAGGACTTCAACATATGACTTTTTGGAAGACGGTTCAACCCATAACAAACTCCTCCAACACCAGTTACAGTGGGTGATCCAGGCCACCCCAACACCCTCGCAATCTTCTGTAAAATCGAAGCTGTGGATTCTCAGATCAAAGCAAACCCCAGGTGATCCACACGGGCGCTTGTAGAGAAAATACCAGGAAGGCCGTACGCTTCGGGAGAACCGCCCGCCTGGCAGAAGAGCAGTTTTAGACAGCCACCGCCGCTTCTACAAACTGCGTCTGAGTCTTGGCAGGAAGGCAGGGCCCAGCTCTGACCGGCTGCCCCAGAGCCCCGGGAAGGCCCAGCAGCAAGGTCAGGACATAGATGGTAAAGGGAGCGAAACACCCTGCTCTCTCACTTTCCGAAACAAGCGAGGTCATTTCCAGGAGCGTGGAAAGGGAATAAAGGACTTGCCCCCCCAACGCACACAAACTACAGCCGTATAACCCTCAAGTTTCTCCAGAGCACAAGTACCTCTGAACAGTGATTTCATTCCCGCAGTAACTATCCCCACTCCAGTCATTTTACATGGTCACCACTAGGGGGCAGGCCACTAAAACGTTCCTGTCAAACCATTTGCTCTGCAAAAGCTAAAGACTTGAAGCTAAGCTCCAGATTGAAAAGGCAGCCTTCTCCCACCTACAGCGCAATTACACAACCCATGAAAAGCAACAACATGGGACACACTATCTTGCTTGCATGCTGATTTCTTTTTGGGCTATATTTACGGTGTGAAAGCCATACAGTAACCTGCTCTTCCTCTAGCTTGAGAAGTAAAGGAGTAAATTGCACCGGCCAGCACAGGTGGCAAGCAGTTTGGTTTGGGTTCATGGACAGCAGGAGTGGACTAACTCGGGCATCCTGTCCCGGGTGCGAAACTTAAAAGAGAACTACTCAGCATGAACAATCCAAAGGAAGCTGTATATAATTCCCCAAATTCAAGAAGTCCTAAAAATGAGGACTTTTGTAATTTTATAAACACTACCTTTGTCACAAACATCTCCAAAAAAGAGAGAAGGCAAAGGTAAGACTAAAGATGGCTTTGGTCCTTGTTCAGAGTTTGGCTTCTCTCCTCTGCCCCCCACCCCTGCCCAGATACATATGCCTTATCTGTTGTCTTATATTTTATCATGTCACCAGAAGGCCAGAAATAGTACGTTTCCAGGCCAACCCTGCATGTTCCTTCTCAAAGACGAGGCTCCTCACTGCTGAGAGGGCAGCACCTGGAAGCAGCCCCGTGACCTCCCTGGAGAGAGCTGGCCTTGAACCCCCACTGACCAGTGTTTATGGAGAGGTTTCCAGTTCTCCCTTGGAGGTCTAAACAGGATTTCCCCAGAGAAAGAGGGCTTCACCGAATAAATGACAAAGCGAGCTGCGGAGGGCCAGCCAGGTCACGGGGCTCCGGCTCCTCATTGTTCAGTCCCCCGGCTTCCCAGGGCTCCTGTCCAAGCAAGCCGGAAACCGACAGAGACGGACCCCACGGAAGGGCAGAGCTGCCCCACTCCTGCCCCCCCCCCCAACGGGCCATGAATGAGAAAACATTCTGCACAATGAGAAAAGGCCAAGAGACACTTTTCAGAATCCCCTGAGAGAAGGATGACTGGGACCTGTAGCAGGAAGAAGGCCGACGGGAAACAAAAAGGTTTATTCCTCGGGAGAAGAAAGGACGGAGAAAAAAGTAAATGGACTTCTCTTTTAAGTGCTTCATGATGCAAAATTCTGCTTCAATTCCTGTGATCATTTTTAAAAACCGTATTAGGTATTTTTAAATCGTGGAAGCAATGGTGTTTGTTGTAACTAAACAATAGAGATAAAGAGAAACTTAATAACCATCCTCTAAAGTCTACCTCCTAAACAGGGAAGAAACTTCCTGTAAGTTTTGAGTTTTGTCAACAAAAACTCAATTACTTCTGAGCTGTATTTGTTGGCTTTGTTTGCTGTGAGCAAGGAGGGCCAATTACCTCATACAGGTAGATAATCTCTACAGCACAGCTAAGAAGACTCAATAGGTATTATTTATCTCCAATTGCCACTGACAAATTTCTTTAAGGTTAAAATAACATTTTGGTCTCAAATATCCAGGGAAATGAGGTAAAGTGTTTCTCAAGTCCTGGGACATACTGGGTCTGAGAATACTATATGAACCTTCAAATTTTGTTTTCATTTGATCTTTGAAAAAAGCCTT